>NC_053490.1:528831747-529189247 GCF_905171775.1 Rana temporaria | reverse complement strand
AGAAAGTTGAGAAGTGTGGGGAGGGGGTGTTCTGCTGTCGGAAATGACTCAGCCAGCGAGTTGAGAAGCGGGGTGAGGGGGCAAAAATGACTTCTCACCAGGCGGGCCTCTAGTAATTTGGGGGGCCCTTTGCAGCTTTGCGGGGCCCTAAGCGGCTTGCATAGTGAGCCTATAGGGAGGATCGGCCCTGGCTGTACAGTAATACTGCTCATTGATTGGTTGCTAGAGGTTACCGTAAACATTACGGCTCACTGATTAGTTGCTAGAGGTTACAGCACATTATTTCTGCTTGTTGATTGGTTGCTAGAGATTACTGTACAGTAATACTACTCACTGATTGGTTGCTAGAGGTTACAGCACATCATCTCCTCACTGCAGAGGGGCATGATATACATATGAATGCCGCCTTTATTTACATATTAATGCCGCCGGCTGCCACAATTTACATATGAATGATGGTTATGTACATGTAAACACAGGGTCTGCAGGTGAGTCATCTGTACACAACAATAGGGCAAAGCTGGGCAGTATTAGTAGCAGCACTTCACACTGAGATATCAGGGCACATCACAGGACTAAAACTTCAAGGGACAAGGAAATTTAAACTGGGATAGTTGGCAGGTATGAGGCAGCTGCTTTGGGCCCCACAACAATGACAAGGCCCGGGGAAGCTCCCCCTTTTGCCCTGCCTTAAAGATGGCCCTGCCCAGGTTTTGCAGTCAGCCTCAGCTGACCTGAATTTTGGCCTGTCCATGAGTTTCTGGATGGTTGGCAACCCAGCTGGAAACAGAAAATATATATAACTTTTTTTTGCAGTTTATGGCAGGACGATTGCCAACAGAAGAGACCCGCTACGCCGTTTACTATACGAAGCCCTAGAGCCCCATGACACCTTTATGCTTTATGTGATATTTTGCAGTTTTAGTAAAACGGTGTGAACGTTCATTAATAATACATGTTGTCACCTATAATCATTTCATATGCTCACTTACAGTTTGCACCTGAAAAAATGCAGGAAATGGCATGGGATTTACAAGCACCAAGGTGTCAATGAAACTTTTCGTATCTTGAAATTATATTAATTTACTGATGTGTCTCCAGTCTAACTTTAGCCTGTTTATATCCTGTTCACCGTAGTGCCAATGCATCGAGGCAGCACAGCACAACGCACATGCCTTGTAGCCCACCCCAACACATCTGTGTGTTGTGGAGTACTGCCTTTAAGAAAGTTCATGTCCAATGTTCAGTGCAATGGAACCTTTTTTTGAAATGTTCTTGGTTTGGTTCACAAATGATTGATGAATCTGGAAGCAGTGGTCTCTCTGCAGAGGTCCAACACATCCTCCTGCTGAGCCAGAGTCTGAGCTCTCCAATCAGCAGGGACCATGCTTTCTGATTGTACACTACTCTACTCTAGGGGTCTCCAAACTTTATAAACAAAGGGCCATCTTACTGACCTCCAAACTTTAGGGGGGCTGGTTTGTGGCCAGTGGGAGAAGAAAATGTCCTGGCGTCAGTGGGAGTAATCAATGTCCCATCATTGGTATTAGGGGGAGTAATAGTGTCCCATCACTGGTGTGAATAATAGCACCCCATCATTGGTGTCAGTGGGAGGAATAGTGTCCCATCATTGGTATCAGTGGGAGGAATAGTGTCCCATCATTGGTATCAGTGGGAGGAATAGTGTCCCATCATTGGTGTCAGTGGGAGGAATAGTGTCCCTTCATTGGGGTCAGTGGGAAGAATAGTGTCCCATCATTGGTGTCAGTGGAAGGAATAGTGTCCTATCATTGGTGTCAGTGGGAGGAATAGTGTCCCATCATTGGTATCAGTGGGAGAAATAGTGTCCCATCATTGGTGTCAGTGGAAGGAATAGTGTCCCATCATTGGTGTCAGTGGGAGGAATAGTGTCCCATCATTGGTATCAGTGGGAGAAATAGTGTCCCATCATTGGTGTCAGTGGGAGGAATAGTGTCCCATCATTGGTGTCAGTGGGAGGAATAGTGTCCCATCATTGGTATCAGTGGGAGGAATAGTGTCCCATCATTGGTGTCAGTGGGAGAAATAGTGTCCCATCATTGGTGTCAGTGGGAGGAATAGTGTCCCATCATTGGTGTCAGTGGGAGGAATAGTGGCTGGAATCACACACACATAAATGGCACCAGGAGGGCCACGAGGCAAAGGGCCCCCGAAAAACAACGTCTGCCCCTTGAGTACCCCTTCCCAGCATGCACAGCGGGGCTCCACTACCACTGGGCTGCCGCCGAGAAGGGTCACCCAATACACTATGGTTTGCTTGTGTTCCAACATTGGCCTGAGGTGGTAACGCCACCTACAGGCAACAGTGGGAAATCCTATCAAACACAACCATAGCCAGAACAGAGGCTAATTTAACCACTTAACCCCCGGACCATATTGCTGGTCAAAGACCTGGCTACTTTTTGCGATTCGGCACTGCGTCGCTTTAACTGACAATTGGGACGTGGCTCCCAAACAAAATTGGCGTCCTTTTTTCCCCACAAATAGAGCTTTCTTTTGGTGGTATTTGATCACCTCTGCGGTTTTTATTTTTTGCGCTATAAACAAAGATAGAGCGACAATTTTGAAAAAAAAATAATATTTTTTACTTTTTGCTATAATAAATATCCCCCAAAAATATATAAAATTTTATTTTTTCCTCAGTTTAGGCCGATACGTATTCTTCTACCTATTTTTCATTAAAAAAAAATCGCAATAAGCGTTTATTGATTGGTTTGCGCAAAAGTTATAGCGTCTACAAAATAGGGGGTAGTTTTATGGCATTTTTATTAATATATTTTTTTTACTAGTAATGGCGGCGATCAGCGATTTTTATTGGTACTGCGACATGATGGCGGACACTTCGGTCACTTTTGACACATTTTTGGGACCATTGGCATTTTTATAGCGATCAGTGCTATAAAAATGCATTGATTACTATAAAAATGCCACTGGCGGGGAATGGGTTAACACTAAGGCCCCCTTTCACATTGGGGCGTTTTTCATGCGGTACAGCGCTAAAAATAGCGCTGCTATACCGCATGAAAAATCATGCCCTGTAGTCTTCAATGTGAAAGCCCGAAGGCTTTCACACTGAAGCGGTGCGCTAGCAGGAACGCTCCAAAAGTCCTGCTAGCCGCATCTTTACCGGTGTGTTCACCGCTCCTATACCGCGCCTTCCCATTGAAATCGCCTTTTTCGGCCGCTAGCGGGGTTAAAACCTCGCCGCTAGCGCCCGAATATCGCGGTAAACACGATGGTATAGCCGCGCTACAAATAGCGCGGCTATACCGTCACCGCAGCTCGACGCTGCAATGTGAAAGCAGCCTTAAGTATGTTCCCTGGGTGTGTTCTAACTGAAGGGGGGTGGGACTGACTAGGGAAAATGACTGATCTTCTGTTCATACATTGTATGAACAGACAATCAGGCATTTCTCCCCCTGACACACACAGCTCCCGGTTCTCGCTCTGTAACGAGCAATCGTGGGTGCCCGGCGGTGATCGCGCCCGCCGGGCATGAGCGTCGGTGTCAGGGGCGAGCAGGGGGCGCGCCCCTATTGGCTGCTCGGCAAGATGACTTATTGCTACGTGATCTCGCCCAGCAGAGCCGACCTCCCGCCGGTGGCTGGTTGGCAAGCAGTTAATGAAATTACACAAAGTCTGAGCCTACTATTGGCTCAGACACCCTCTAAATTTAGAATAGCGCCCCAGTCATTGGGAGCAGGGCGCTACAAGTGGTTAAGACATTGCACTCCTTTTGTTTTGATGAACATGGAATGCATTTAGCTGGATTAAACAGAAGGTCCAGTAAGGCTTTAACATCATTCCATAACATGAACCCCCATAATGGGCCACACTCATAGAAGACCTTTCTTGGATCTCAGATCACTCGCACCGCTATCGCCGGTGGGCGGCCGCTTAACGTTTAAAGAGACAAACATCAGAGGATTCTCGACAACACCACAAGTGAAAGCAACTCGGCTGCCCCCGAAAATAATCACTCTGCCCTCCTCCGCCGACCCCGCCAAAACCGATCATTAAAAATAGTCCCGTTGTCTGATCTTCTCTCGCTCGCAAACATGAAACAGCGATGAGATACGGCCTATCAACCGAGGCGCTGATCATAATGCCACACAGGCAGACAGAAGTGTCACGGAGCAGACAGGTTGGGGAGTTTAATTAGGCTTGCCAGGTTTCTCTTTTATGTTACAACTAATGAAAACGTGGGCCGATCTGAGACTTTCCGAGGGAAAATAATTATCCGTCTTTTTTATTATTATCATTTCATGTAGGCTTAAGTAAAGTTCTCATTTTGAGAAGACTCTTTTTTTTTTCAACATTTAATTAATTGACTGGCAGCTGAGGCAATAAGAAGAGAGATGTCTGATGTGGAAGAAGAAGAAGAAAGAAGACGAAGAAAGAAGAAGAAAGAAGAAGAAGAAAGAAGAAGAAGAAGGAAGGAGAAGAAGAAGGAAGGAAGAAGAAAGAAGAAGGAAGGAAGGAGAAGAAAGAAGAAAGAAGGAAGAAGGAGAAGAAGAAGGAAGAAGAAGAAGAAGAAGGAAGGAGAAGAAGAAAAAAGAAGGAAGGAGAAGAAGAAAGAAGGAAGAAGGAAGAAGAAAGAAGAAAGAAGGAAGAAGGAAGAAGAAGAAGGAAGGAGAAGAAAGAAGAAGGAAGGAAGGAGAAGAAAGAAGAAAGAAGGAAGAAGGAGAAGAAGAAGGAAGAAGAGGAAGAGGAAGGAGAAAGAAGAAGAAGGAAGGAGAAAGAAGAAGAAGGAAGGAGAAGAAAGAAGGAAGAAGGAGAAGAAGAAGGAAGAAGAAGAAGGAAGAAGGAAGAAGAAGAAGAAGGAAGGAGAAGAAAGAAGGAAGAAGGAAAAGAAGAAGGAAGAAGAAGAAGAGGAAGAGGAAGGAGAAAGAAGAAGAAGGAAGGAGAAGAAAGAAGGAAGAAGGAGAAGAAGAAGGAAGAAGAAGAAGAAGAAGAAGAAGAAGAAGAAGAAGAAGAAGAAGAAGAAGAAGAAGAAGAAGAAGAAGAAGAAGAAGGAAGAAGAAATAAGAAGGAAGACGAAGGAAGAAGGAAGGAAGAAGGAAGAAGGAAGGAAGGAGGAAGGAAGAAGGAAGAAGAAGGAAGAATGAAGTAGAAGGAGAAGAAGAAGGAGAAAGAAGAAGAAGGAAGGAGAAGAAGAAAGAAGAAGAGGAAGGAGAAAGAAGAAGAAGGAAGGAGAAGAAGAAAGAAGAAAGAAGAAGAAGAAGAAGAAGAAGAAGAAGAAGAAGAAAGAACTAGAGGAAGAAGAAGAAAGAAGACGAAATAAAGAAGAGGAAATAAGAAAGAAGAAGAAGAAAAAAGAAGAAAGAAGAAGAAGAAGAAAGAAGACGAAAGAAAGAAGAGGAAATAAGAAAGAAGAAGAAGAAGAAGAAAGAAGAAGAAGAAGAAGAAAGAAGACGAAAGAAAGAAGAAGAAAGAAGAAGAAGAAAGAAGACGAAAGAAAGAAGAAGAAAGAAGAAGACGAAAGAAGAAGAAGAAAAAAGAAGAAAGAAGAAGAAGAACCTGCCGGGAGGTCACTGAAGACTGGAGGAGTCAGGAGGAAACACAGTGAAGACGCTCTGGCTGCTCTCTCTGGATGCTGCTGCCACAGAAGGAGAGGAGGTGGGTGGACTCGGAGCGCAGGGCAGCACTGGGTAAAGGCCTTGCTCTTCTCGGCCTCGCTCTGACACTCTGCAAATGTGACGTCACTGGTTGCTAGACGCCAGGCGGGGCGGCCCTAGCAACCAGTTTGGCAATCGTCTATTAAGGTGGCTATGTGTCCTCATTTCATTCCGGGACACTGTATTGTCCCAGAATGAAGGTGCCCGGGACACGGGACACAAATGCGAAGAGAGCTAGCAAACTAGAAGTCATTCAGCTGAGATTTACATTTAAGTCTTGGCACGTCTTCGAGTTAGGACTTTAGGCAGCCATTTTCTGTGCTCGCCAAGCCCGGTATAACTTGCAGAGCTGAACTCTTTACCCTCCAACCCTCCCCGCTTCCCCCTTCTCCCGCAGACAAGATTTTTTAGTAGACATTGTTCTCCTGCAATCGCACACCGCGGTTCAGTCGCGGCCTCTTATGAATCCTTCTCAGGCCTTGAAATATGACCCGCTGAAGTTGAGTTACCTTGAAATAATAATGATAATAATTCATTCTTTTACAGAGGTGCCAGTGAACTCAATTCTGTGCCGGAGAAACTTCAAGGCCCCGGCGAGAGGAGGTTCTGCGCCAAATTGTGCTGTGCTAAAAAAAACGACGGAGAGGTCTTTCTGCCAGCCGGGCTCTGCAGAGATTGATGAAATTTATGCTAAAAATAAATAGTGAGTCTAACACCAAATCAACAAGCCTCTCACCGAGGTAATATACTCGTACGTAATCCCGTGATTGGGCGAGATGGTGACACCAGAGCTTTATTTTGTTTACCTGTGGATTGGGTACGTTGTGTAAAAACGTAATTAACTACATGCAGGATGTTTTGAGCCAAAGACAGGTAACCCGATAGGGTAGTGCTGCTCAGTTTAAGGAGAACTTCATCAAAAATGAAAATATGGTTTAGATAGACCCCTAAAACAGTGCCTTGGCACCTATTTCCTTTCCCCTCCTCCACTCTCTCTTCTCCTCTGTCCTCTCCTCCCCTTTCTCCCCATTCCTTACTTCTGCTCTCATCTTACCCCCTCCCCTTTCTCCCCATCCCTACTTCTGCTCTCATCTTACCCCCTCCCCTTTCTCCCCATCCCTACTTCTGCTCTCATCTTACTCCCTCCCCTTTCCCCCCATCCCTACTTCTGCTCTCATCTTACTCCCACCCCTTTCTCCCCATCCCTACTTCTGCTCTCATCTTACTCCCTCCCCTTTCCCCCCATCCCTACTTCTGCTCTCATCTTACTCCCACCCCTTTCTCCCCATCCCTACTTCTGCTCTCATCTTACTCCCTCCCCTTTCTTCTCATCCCTACTTCTGTTCTCATCTTACTCCCACCCCTTTCTCCCCATCCCTACTTCTGCTCTCATCTTACTCCCTCCCCTTTCCCCCCATCCCTACTTCTGCTCTCATCTTACTCCCTCCCCTTTCTACCCATCCCTACTTCTGCTCTCATCTTACTCCCTCCCCTTTCTTCTCATCCCTACTTCTGCTCTCATCTTACTCCCTTCCCTTTCTCCTCATCCCTACTTCTGCTCTCATCTTACTCCCTCCCATTTCTCCCCATTCCTACTACTGCTCTCATCTTAATCTCTTCCCTTTCTCCCAAACTCTACTTCTGCTCTCATCTTACTCCCTCCCCTTTCTCCCCATCCCTACTTCTGCTCTCATCTTACTCCCTTCCCTTTCTCCCCATCCCTACTTCTGCTCTCATCTTAGACCCTCCCCTTTCTCCCCATCCCTACTTCTGCTCTCATCTTACTCCCGCCCCTTTCTCCCCATCCCTACTTCTACTCTCATCCTACTCCCTTCCCTTTCTCCCCATCCCTACTTCTGCTCTCATCTTACTCTCTTCCCTTTCTCCCCATCCCTACTTCTGTTCTCATCTTACTCCCACCCCTTTCTCCCCATCCCTACTTCTGCTCTCATCTTACTCTCTTCCCTTTCTCCCCATCCCTACTTCTGTTCTCATCTTACTCCCTCCCCTTTCTCCCCATCCCCACTTCTGCTCTCATCTTACTCTCTTCCCTTTCTCCCCATCCCTACTTCTGTTCTCATCTCACTCCCACCCCTTTCTCCCCATCCCTACTTCTGTTCTCATCTTACTCCCTCCCCTTTCTCCCCATCCCTACTTCTGTTCTCATCTTACTCCCTTGCCTTTCTCCCCATCCCTACTTCTGTTCTCATCTTACTCCCACCCCTTTCTCCCCATCCTTACTTCTGCTCTCATCTTACTCTCTTCCCTTTCTCCCCATCCCTACTTCTGTTCTCATCTTACTCCCTTGCCTTTCTCCCCATCCCTACTTCTGTTCTCATCTTACTCCCACCCCTTTCTCCCCATCCTTACTTCTGCTCTCATCTTACTCTCTTCCCTTTCTCCACATCCCTACTTCTGCTCTCATCTTACTCCCACCCCTTTCTCCCCATCCCTACTTCTGTTCTCATCTTACTCCCACCCCTTTCACCCTCATCCTGTTCTCATTTTTTTCTCTGTTGACCTTCTCTCCTCTTTCCTTCTTCCCACTGATCCTCTCCTCTTCCAGCCTCTCTTATTCTGTCCTCTCTTCTCCCCTCCTCTATCTCTACTTCTTTTCATCTCTCCCCCCCCCTTTTCCCCCACCACTGCCTGGGTGGGGAGGCCACCTTGCCCTCACTCATATCCATACCTAACAGGGCACAAGACCCGATCGCCTCCGTCGGTACCAAAGGCTCCGGTAAACAGCAGAGGGAGGGCGCGAGAGTTCGGCGGGGCTCTCTCCCGCCACGGATAACTGTGATCTCGCGGCGAATCCGCCGCAGAGACCACCATTATTGTTACTAGGACCGCCCACTGAAAAGATGGATACCTCGGTTGTGGCAGCAGCTGCTGCCATTACCGAGATATCCATCTTTAAAGTGCCGACGCATATGTACAGGAGCCGGTCCTTAAGTGGTTATTGTAGCAGCTAGCTACCATAACCCCGGTATCCTCTTCTCCAATTTCAGATAAAAGTGGTCTCTGCGGCGTATTTGATGCAAGATCACTTTTATCCGTGGCACGGGGGGGGGGCCCTTTCCCGCCGCCGATAAAAGTGATCTTGCGGCGTATCCACGGCAGAGACCACTTTTATCTGAAAGAGGACCGCCCACTGAAGAAGAGGATACCGGGGTTATGGTAGCTAGCTGCTGCCATAACAACGGTATTCCTCTTCAAAATACCGACGTATAACGACGGCGGGCGGCCCGTAAGTGGCTAGAGACAGAAGAGGTTGTCTTGTGGTCTTACTCTCCCGCATCTACCAATTTTTACATATGATAAGTGCCAGGCAAACATATCTTGTGATATCAGCACAGTAAATCCGTGCGATGAAAGTGTACTTACGTACAATATACTGCTGCTGAAACCTCAGGTGTTAAAACCCTTGTGTACGAAGGACCAAATATATCCGCGCCAATTTGTGCAAAGCTGAAAAATCAATGTACTGCCGTTCTGACGGAGCGACCCTTTAAGTGGATTATGTGAGCCCGGCGATGGCCATATGAGTCAGGTCTGCCGCACAACGAATCCATATCACATCCCCCATTAGGTGAATATCGCTCTCTCGCTATTACGGCTTTTTGTGTCTTTGGACAAACACCCAATTAAGAGCCCTACCATGTGGCATTGATGGAGAGGCGCGGGCAATGGCTGCTCTTTTATACTCTCGTGTCACTCTGCAAGGGATTCCGAAGGTCCTCGGGTCATATTTCATCCCCGCAATTCTTGATTGAATGTTTCTTTTTTTTAATCTACTTCCACTTTCTTCTGCCAGCCATTAAATAAAGGCCAATCAAGCACTTCTGACTTAGCAATGGCGTATAGCGGGGGAGGGGCGGTTCGCGGTCAGAACAAGGGAACAGACAACAAAGAATAGATGGGTTTTTTTTTCTGTAATTACTGATGTACATTGGAAAAATTTGTTCTTTTAATAATAAAAAAAGGTACATTTTTATTATTACCAATTATTACTATATTACCAATATTACTCACATGTAATAAGTGGGAATGTGCATATCATAAGCTCTGTGGCTATCTTCAGTAAATCCTTTGGGGGGCAGTACTTTGATGGTCCAAGGCAGATGGGGCAGTAATCACCAGTAATAAGGTTTTTTGAAAGTACACAAAAGCGATTTTTTTAGGTGCAAAAAAAATATTAATATACCGTATATACTCGAGTATAAGCTGGGTTTTTCAGCACATTTTTTTTGTGCTGAAAATGCCCTCCTCGGCTTATACTCGAGTCACCTTTTTGTGCCTGATCTTCCGGACTTGTACACTTGTAGCCCCCACTCTTCCTCTACAAGTATGCAAAGTTTTTTGTCCGGTGGACCTACGGCTGGGGAGCACCGATTTTTCAAATCCGGACACCCCTTCCATAGACTCCCATGTTAAACAATAATTTCTCTGGTGATTTTGGGGACCCGGTGCCGGCCGGTCGTAGGTCCTCTGAACCCAGAACTTGGCATACATGTAGTCCCATTTCTCCTCTACAAGTGTGCAAAGTTTGTTGTCTGAGGGAACTACGGCTAGGGAGCACCGATTTTTCAAAGCCGGGCACCCCTTCCATAGACTCCCATGTTAAACGGTCATTTCTCTGGTGACTTTGGGGACCCGGTGCCGGACGGTCGTAGGTCCCCTGGACCCGAAACTTGGCACACATGTAGCCCCATTTCTCATCTACAAGTGTGCAAAGTTTGTTCTCTGGAAGACCTACGGCTGGGGAGCACCAATTTTTTCAAAGCTGGGCACCCCTTCCATAGACTCCCATGTTAAACGTCAGTCTAGTCATGGGCACCGTGAGGCATGGACAAAGTGAGGCTTGGGCACAGTGAGGCATGGGCACAGTGAGGCTTGGACACCGTGAGGCATGGGCACAGTGAGGCATGGGCACAGGGTGGCATGGGCACAGTGAGGCTTGGACACAGTGAGCAGGCCCGTCGCAAACGAGGCAATTGCTTGGGGCCCCGAGCTAGAAAGGGGCCCCCAAGCTGGCTCGTCTGTCTGCCTGTACATCATGCCGCCCCACTATTCTATGAGTCCCGGCTGGCGGAGTGATACAGCTGTGCTCCGTTCGTGTCCTGACTGCTTCTCTGAAGAGATGTGAAGAATTTGAGCGGCTGGAGATCGGGGGAGCAGGAGGAGATCGTGGCTGCACTGGACACAGTGAGTGGGAATAGATGAAAGAATACTCACTGTGTCCTATTATTTATCTCACAGCAGGTTAGGTTACAATCACCACACAGGCAGCACAGCAGGGTCTCTGGCATAGGGTGACCACGTGTCCCGGTTTGCCCGGGATCGTCCCGTAATATACATTTTTGTCCCGTGTCCCGGGAGCCTTCAAACCGGGACAACAGAGAGTCCCGGAATCAACTGCCTGCCAGTCTGCCACACTCACTGCCGCTGCTGACACAGTGCCGCTGTAATTAAATCATTCCTAAATCACTGGTTGCTAGGGACCCGCTTGGCGTGTAGCAACCAGTGACGTCACCGTGTCCCGCTCTCTCTGCGGCTCCGACTCCACCCCCACCTCCTCCTCCTCCAGCGGCCAGCCGCAGCAGAGAGAGCAGCAGCGTCACCTACCGCGGCCAGGGCCGTCTTACCGAGTGGGCACAGCCTGTAATCCGCCGCTCACAGGCATCGGCACTTTTTTTATGCAGCGGGAGCGTGCCAGGCCAGCAGGAATTCGGAGAAGGTGGCCAGAGAGGGGGGGAGTTGGATGTAAAAGCTCCCTGACCACCGAAGAGATGAGGTCTGCCTCCCCCCCCCTCATCCCAGAACTTGAATCGTGCGCCGCGCGGCCCGGGCCTGAGGAGTGGAGAACAGGCTGGCTGGGAAGTGGGAACCCGGAAGAAAGACCATGCGGAGCAGCGAGCACCCCCGGATCTAGAGGGAGACTCGGCGCTGCCACACTGCTGGCCATCAGGTACCGTACCAGGCATCCTGATTCCTGTACATGCCAGCACACTGAGAGGGGGCAGGGTGAGCAGAGGAGGGACAGCGCTATGTGGTCTGTCTCAGCCCCCTATTCTGCCTATCAGACCCCCATCCTCTGCCTCTCAGACCCCCATCCTCTGCCTCTCAGACCCCCATCCTCTGCCTCTCAGACCCCCATCCTCTTCCTCTCAGACCCCCATCCTCTGCCTCTAAGACCCCCATCCTCTGCCTCTAAGACCCCCATCCTCTGCCTCTCAGACCCCCATCCTCTGCCTCTAAGACCCCCATCCTCTGCCTCTCAGACCCCCATCCTCTGCCTCTCAGACCCCCATCCTCTGCCTCTAAGACCCCCATCCTCTGCCTCTCAGACCCCCATCCTCTGCCTCTCAGACCCCCATCCTCTGCCTCTAAGACCCCCATCCTCTGCCTCTCAGACCCCCATCCTCTGCCTCTCAGACCCCCATCCTCTGCCTCTAAGACCCCCATCCTCTGCCTCTCAGACCCCCATCCTCTGCCTCTCAGACCCCCATCCTCTTCCTCTCAGACCCCCATCCTCTGCCTCTAAGACCCCCATCCTCTGCCTCTAAGACCCCCATCCTCTGCCTCTCAGACCCCCATCCTCTGCCTCTAAGACCCCCATCCTCTGCCTCTCAGACCCCCATCCTCTGCCTCTCAGACCCCCATCCTCTGCCTCTCAGACCCCCATCCTCTGCCTCTCAGACCCCCATCCTCTGCCTCTCAGACCCCCATCCTCTGCCTCTCAGACCCCCATCCTCTGCCTCTAAGACCCCCATCCTCTGCCTCTCAGACCCCCATCCTCTGCTTCTCAGACCCCCATCCTCTGCCTCTAAGACCCCCATCCTCTGCCTCTCAGACCCCCATCCTCTGCCTCTCAGACCCCCATCCTCTGCCTCTCAGACCCCCATCCTCTGCCTCTAAGACCCCCATCCTCTGCCTCTCAGACCCCCATCCTCTGCCTCTCAGACCCCCATCCTCTGCCTCTAAGACCCCCATCCTCTGCCTCTCAGACCCCCATCCTCTGCCTCTCAGACCCCCATCCTCTGCCTCTCAGACCCCCATCCTCTTCCTCTCAGACCCCCATCCTCTGCCTCTCAGACCCCCATCCTCTGCCTCTAAGACCCCCATCCTCTGCCTCTCAGACCCCCATCCTCTGCCTCTAAGACCCCCATCCTCTGCCTCTCAGACCCCCATCCTCTGCTTCTCAGACCCCCATCCTCTGCCTCTAAGACCCCCATCCTCTGCCTCTCAGACCCCCATCCTCTGCCTCTCAGACCCCCATCCTCTGCCTCTCAGACCCCCATCCTCTGCCTCTCAGACCCCCATCCTCTGCCTCTAAGACCCCCATCCTCTGCCTCTCAGACCCCCATCCTCTGCCTCTCAGACCCCCATCCTCTGCCTCTCAGACCCCCATCCTCTGCCTCTCAGACCCCCATCCTCTGCCTCTCAGACCCCCATCCTCTGCCTCTCAGACCCCCATCCTCTGCCTCTCAGACCCCCATCCTCTGCCTCTAAGACCCCCATCCTCTGCCTCTAAGACCCCCATCCTCTGCCTCTCAGACCCCCATCCTCTGCCTCTAAGACCCCCATCCTCTGCCTCTCAGACCCCCATCCTCTGCCTCTCAGACCCCCATCCTCTGCCTCTCAGACCCCCATCCTCTGCCTCTCAGACCCCCATCCTCTGCCTCTAAGACCCCCATCCTCTGCCTCTCAGACCCCCATCCTCTGCCTCTCAGACCCCCATCCTCTGCCTCTCAGACCCCCATCCTCTGCCTCTCAGACCCCCATCCTCTGCCTCTAAGACCCCCATCCTCTGCCTGTCAGACCCCCATCCTCTGCCTCCAAGACCCCCATCCTCTGCCTCCAAGACCCCCATCCTCTGCCTCCAAGACCCCCATCCTCTGCCTCCAAGACCCCCATCCTCTGCCTCCAAGACCCCCATCCTCTGCCTGTCAGACCCCCATCCTCTGCCTGTCAGACCCCCATCCTCTGCCTCTCAGACCCCCATCCTCTGCCTCCAAGACCCCCATCCTCTGCCTCCAAGACCCCCATCCTCTGCCTGTCAGACCCCCATCCTCTGCCTGTCAGACCCCCATCCTCTGCCTGTCAGACCCCCATCCTCTGCCTGTCAGACCCCCATCCTCTGCCTCCAAGACCCCCATCCTCTGCCTCCAAGACCCCCATCCTCTGCCTCCAAGACCCCCATCCTCTGCCTCCAAGACCCCCATCCTCTGCCTCCAAGACCCCCATCCTCTGCCTGTCAGACCCCCATCCTCTGCCTCTCAGACCCCCATCCTCTGCCTCTCTGACCCCTCTCTCAGACCCCCCTCCTCTGCCTCTCAGACCCCCCACCACCACCAGTGACCAGACGAGGAGTCAGTCAGACAGCCACTCCATCTCCATTATATGACTTCATATCAAAAGGTGAGCAAATAGGGGCAATTGACACTGGGTGGCAGCATCTGATGGGGCACAGTAGCGACAATTTATGGGCACACTGGCATTTGATGGGGCACAGTAGCGACAATTTATGGGCACACTGGCATTTGATGGGGCAAAATAGCGACAATTTATGGGCACACTGGCCCGCTGATTTCATGATACGCCCTTGCCCCCAAAACTGGCAAAAAAAATGTAAAAAAAACGTATTTTTTTTGGGGGGGGGGGGGGGGTGTCCCTGAATGGCAGTTTGGAAATGTGGTCACCCTACTCTGGCATGGCTCTGTGTCACATTGCTTTTGGGTGCTGACTTTGTTATGGTTTTACTGTTACAGTCTGTTATATACAATACAGCCATAAGTTAACTAAGCCAGCACTCAACAGCCATGTGGCATAGAGCCATGATAAAGCTACGATAGAGCTATGATAGAGCCCCTGCTTACTGTGCTGCCTGTGTGATAATTGTAACCTGATAATGATAATAAGAAACATGCTACTTTAAACTTAGTTTAGGGGTGCAGTAAACGTGCAGCGGAGCTGAATTTTTACTGCCCCCCAAACCTATCCCCTTTAACTGCTTCCCATCATCACTGACTTGGAGGGGTGATATCTTGGTCATCACTACAGCAATGATCGAGATATCATTTTTTAGCCCCAGCAATTCTGTACAAGAAGCCCCTGGATTACTTTTACAGGCAGTGGAAGGGGGTTCCACCGCAGACTTTACTGCTTTTAAGATGTGACCAGTAGCGTCCAGTTACTGGGACACAGTGAGAGGAATGGATGTCGTTCCTCCCACCGGGTGACGTCAGAAACCAGAAGTGACGAAGATTTGATCACTTCTGGTTTTAGTCTCATGTAAAGAAGCCATTACCGACTTAAACAAGCATCTGATCAAACTGATCGTAGCTTGATCAGATGCTTTGGAGGCCAGAGGACAGATATGGGGTCTAAAAACCCCAGATCTCTCTATAAAGAGGACCTGTCATGATCCATGTTATCACAAGAAATGTTGTCCATCCCTCGTGAAAGCAAAAATTACCAAAAAAAATTAAAGATACAGTGTAAGGTGTTTTTTGTTTATTTTTAATAAATAACATACAATTTAAAAGAAATTTAAACTGACCCCTGCTCTTTCATGCATACTAATTGCAAACGCATACGTTGGCGCCACACACATATGTAAATAGCAACAAACCTGCATTTTGCTTCAAGTCAGGGTCAGGAGTTGGGCCGGGGGTGGGGGAAAGGGCGTGGTTGAAGGGGGCCCTGTCAGATAGGCCCATGATTTCTAACAGCGGCCCTGCTTATTCACACAAGATGAGAGCCTCGGCCGCTCTGGACAAAGCACCGGACTGTTTAAGTTAAGAAGTGGGTGATTGGCTGCTATGCAGCGGGGCGGTCCCAGCAATCAATCACTCACTTTTAACATGAAAAGTCCTGCCCGTTGTCCAGGGCTGCCGTGCTTCTCATCGATTCGTGTGTGAATTAGGTAATGCTCTGTGAGGAGGGGGAGTGCTGTGCTGTTATGGGGACAGGAGTCTACTATCGAGGGGGGTCTGTGATGAGGGGAAAAGTCTGTGAGGGGGGGGTCAGTCTGTGATGTGGGGTCAGTCTGTGATGTGGGGTCAGTCTGTGATGTGGGGTCAGTCTATGATGGGGGCACCAGTGTGATGGGGGGTCAGTCTGTGATGGGGCACCAGTTTGTGATGGGGCACCAGTTTGTGATGGGGGACCAGTCTGTGATGGGGGTCAGTCTGTGATGGGGGGTCAGTCTGTGATGGAGGCACCAGACTGTGATGGGGGGGTCAGTCTGTGATGGGGGCACCAGTCTGTGATGGGGGCACCAGTCTGTGATGGGGGGCAGTTTGTGATGGGGGCACCAGTCTTTGATGGGGGCACCAGTCTGTGATGGGGGGCACCAGTCTTTGATGGGGGCACCAGTCTGTGATGGGGGGCACCAGTCTTTGAGTGTGAGTGAACTTAAACTGTATCGCTATGTTGTGGTTCCTGTAGGTTTTGTGGAGGGGGGGGGTTGGGGGGCCTCTATGTCCATTTTGCTTGGGGCCCCCAAATTCCTTGAAACGGCCCTGACAGTGAGGCATGCACATGGACACAGTGAGGCACAGTGAGGCATGCAGATGAACACCCTAGGCTTATACTCGAGTCAATAGGTTTTCCCATTTTTTGGGGGTAAAATTGGGTGCCTCGGCTTATACTCGGGTCGGCTTATACTCGAGTATATACGGTACAACCCAGTAAAAAATCATATCCAAAATACAGAATACTCTATTAATCCCAAAGGGAAATTGGGAAATTGTTACGACACAGACACACTTAACAAAGACAACACAAGATCACAACAGTAAACATACAAAAGATACAAAAATACCAATAACAGCCATTACCACCAAATAAACTAAATGAACCACTTGCCGACTGCCGCGTGTACATATACGTCGGCAGAACGGCACGGCTGCGCAAATCAATGTGTCTGTACATTGCTTTGAATTTGCGCAATGCGGGCGCTTGCACGGCCCTGCGGCATACTCCGTGAGCATGCCCGCAGGACCCTGTGGACTCAATGCCAGTTTCCCGCGATCGTGTCACGGATCGGCAGAACGGGGAGGTGCCTATGTAAACAAGGCATTTCCCTGTTCTGCCTATTGACAGGACACTGATCTACTGCTCCATGTAATCGGGAGCGGTGATCAGTGTCGTGTCACGTGTAGCCCAGCCCCCCCACAGTTAGAATCACTCCCTAGGACACACTTAACCCCTTCATCGCTCCCCAATGTTTAACCCCTTCCCTGCCAGTGACATTTACACAGTAATCAGTGTATTTTTATAGCACTGATCACTGTATACACGTGAATGGTCCCAAAATAGCGTCAAAAGTGTCTGATCTGTCCGTCGCAATGTCACAGTCACGATAAAAATCGCAGAATGCCATAAAACCATCCCTTTTTTTGTAGACGCTATAACGTTTGCGTAAACCAATCAATATACGCTTATTGCATATTTTTTTACCAGAAAGATGTAGAAGAATACGTATCGGTCTAAACTGAGGGAAAAAATGCCCTTTGAAAAAAAAAAAAACGTGGGATATTTATTACAGCAAAAACGTAAAAAAATATTGCTTTTTTTTTTTTTCAAAATTGTCGCTCTTTTTTTGTTTATAGCGCAAAAAATAAAAACCGCAGAGGTGATCCAATACCACCAAAAGAAAGCTCTATTTGTGGGGGAAAAAAGCACAAACATTTTGTTTGGGAGCCACGTCGCACGACCGCGCAATTTTCAGTTAACCACTTAAGGACTGCCTCCTTCAGATATACGTCGGCAGAATGGCACGGCTGGGCACAAGCACGTACAGGTACGTCCTCTTTAAGTGCCCAGCCGTGGGTCGCGGGGGAGACCCGGTCCGAAGCTTCGTGACCACGGCCGCGGGACCCGATCGCCGCCGGAGTCCCGCGATTGCTCCCTGGAGCTGAAGAACGGGGAGAGGCTGAGTGTAAACACACCTTCCCCGTTCTTCACTGTGGCAGCTTCATTGATCGTGTGTGTTCCCTGATATAGGGAAACACGATCAATGACGTTACACGTCCAGCCCCGCCCCCCCTACAGTTAGAAAAACATATGAGGTCACACTTAACCCCTACAGCGCCCCCTAGTGGTTAACTCCCAAACTGCAATTGTCATTTTCACAGTAAACAATACATTTTTATAGAATTTTTTGCTGTGAAAATGACAATGGTCCCAAAAATGTGTCAAAATTGTCCGATGTGTCCGCCATAATGTCACAGTCACGAAAAAAAATCGCTGTTCGCCGCCATTAGTAGTAAAAAAAAAAAAATAATAAAAATGCAATAAAACAATCTCCTTTTTTGTAAACGCTATAAATTTTGCGCAAACCAATCGATAAACGCTTATTGCGATTTTTATTACCAAAAATAGGTAGAAGAATACGTATCGGCCTAAACTGAGGAAAAAAATATGTTTTTTTTATATATTTTTGGGGGATATTTATTATAGCAAAAAGGAAAAAATATTGCATTTGTTTTCAAAATTGTCACTCTATTTTTGTTTATATCGCAAAAAATAATAACCGTAGAGGTGATCAAATACCACCAAAAGAAAGCTCTATTTGTGGGGAAAAAAGGACGCCAATTTTGTTTGGGAGCCACGTCGCACGACCGCGCAATTGTCAGTTAAAGCGACGCAGTGGCGAATCGCAAAAACTGGCCAGGTCCTTTACCTGCATTTTGGTCCGGGTCTTAAGTGGTTAAAAGCGACGCAGTGCCGAATCGCAAAAAATGGCCCGGTCCTTGGGCAGCCAAATCGTCCAGGGCTGGTTAAGGTGGTTAAAGTCCAATATAAAGCGGTAAAAAAAAAACAGTAGGTAAAATACATTTAAATATAACAGGTTCAGTAACAGTGCTGAGTAAATCGCACAGGGTTAAAAGCAACAACCAATCATTGAATTCATAGAATTATTTTTCTGTATGTGTAGCTTACCAAGTAGCAGGGATGTGACTCTACACGTGCGTTGGACAATGTGTAGAACAGTAGAAGAGATGAATGTATACATCTATTTATCTGTAAAGTACAAAGCAGGTCAAACTCTGCAAAAGAAAATATGTCAGGTGGTACATTTTATTTTCCGGGGTTGTCCTTGAAATTCTACGTTCAGTTCACAAAAACACGTCCTCGCTGTTTGCAAGGCAGTTTATAGCGTTCCGACGCGTCTTTTCACGGAGTATGTAGAGCCATTCATACTGTATCGGTCCCTGCTTGTCGAAGGAGCTGGCAATCTAATGCCCCAAACGTAGTCTTGGGTTCGCCAATTTGGGCTAAAAGCTAAAGCGACAGATTCACGTAGCCCGGGCGCAACGTAACTTAAACGATTTAAGTTACACCGCCGCAAATTTCCCAAGTTAGTGCCCGATCCACAAAGCACTTACCTGGAAATTTGCGGCGGTTTATCCTAAATCCGTCCGGCGCAAGGCGGGCCCAATCGAATGGGGCGAGTCCCATTTAAATTAGGCGCGCTCCCGCGCCGGACGTACTGCGCATGCTCCGTCGGGTAAATTACCCGACGTGCATTGCGCTAAATGACGTCGCACCAACGTCATTTGCTTAGACGTTAACGTAAATGGCGTCCAGCGCCATTCACGGACGTCTTACGCAAATGACGTTGATTTTAAAATTTCGACGCGGGAACGACGGCCATACTTAACATGGCTTAAGACAACTAGGGCTCAGCCCTAGTTTTACGCGGCGTAACTCGACGGAAACGACGTAGAGTTAGATCGACGGGCCGTTCGGACGTTTGGGGATCGCCGTAAGTATTCATTTGCATATTCTACGCCGGCCGCAATGGCCTCGCCACCTAGCGGCCGGCCTAGAATTGCATTCTTAAGATCCGACAGTGTAATTCAATTACACCTGTCGGATCTTAGGGATATCTATGCGTAACTGATTCTATGAATCAGCCGCATAGTTAGAAACAGAGATACGATGGCGTATCAGTAGATACGCCGTCGTATCTCGTTTGTGAATCTGGCCCAAAGTGCCTATCGGTATGTTTCTGGGAGGAAACGTAGGAAGTTCACACCTACCCTGGGACATCATACAAACTCCATGCAGACGGGTCCATGGTGGGAGTAGAACCAAGGACATACTGGGCTAGATTCAGATAGGTGAACGGATCTTTACGTTTATGTTACGCCGCCGCAAGGTTTTGAGGCAAGTGCTTTATTCAGAAAGCACTTGCCTCTAAAGTTGCGGCGGCGTATCGTAAATCCCCCGGCGGAATTCAAATTCCGCGGCTAGGGGGCGTGTACAATTTAAATCAGGCGCGTCCCCGCTCTGAACGAACTGCGCATGCGCCGTCCGTAAACTTTCCCAGCGTGCATTGCTCCAAATGACGTCGCAAGGACGTCATTGGTTTCGACGTGAGCGTAACTTACGTCCAGCTCTTTTCTTAATCGACTTACGCAAACGAGGTAAAATTTCAAAACTCGGCGCGGGAACGACGGCCATACTTAACATAGGATACCCCTCACATAGCAGGGGTAACTATACGCCGGAAAAAGCCGAACGCAAACGACGTAAAAAAATGCGCCAGGCGGTCGTTCGTTTCTGAATCGGCGGAAATCCTCATTTGCATATGCGTCGCGTAAAAACCGAAACGCCACCTAGCGGCCGGCCTGGAATTGCAGCCTAAGATCCGACGGTGTAAGTCACTTACACCTGTCGGATCTTAGGGAGATCTATGCGGAACCTGATTCTATGAATCAGGCGCATAGATCCGACCGACGGAACTCAGAGATACGACGGCGTATCAGGAGATACGCCGTCGTATCTCTATCTGAATCTGGCCCACTGTATGTGAAGCCAGCCAAGAATGCTAGCCATAAGTGTTACTGGCCTAATGCAGGGGTTTCTAAACTCTCTAAACACGGGTCCAGTTGGTGCTGATGAACAAAACAAAGTCAAGTCTTCTCTTCTCTTCTCTCCTGCCGCGAGTTGCTAAAGTAAAAAAAAAATGGGAGGGGTGGTTCCTTGCCACGAGTTACTAAAGGTGGGGGGTCAGACAAAAAAAAAAGAAGAGAACATAAAAAAAAAAAAAAAAATTATAATAAATAAATAAAAAAAAAAGAAGAAAACATTTAAAAAAATGAAAAAAAAAATAACAAAAAAAAAAACAAGGGGGGGGGGGGGCGCGGTTTCCTGCCGCAAGTTGCTAAAGGTTGGGGGGTCAGACGGAAAAAAAGAAGAAAAAATGTAAAAAAAAAAACAAGGGGGGAGGGCCCTGCCGCGAGTTTTCAGACGAAAAAAAAAAAAAAAAAGAAGAAAAAATTAAAAAAAAATAAAGATTGTTGCTAAAGGTCAGAGGGAAAAAAAAAAAAAAAGAATAAAAAATAAAAAATACATTTAAAATAAAAAAATAAAAAAAAACAAGGGGGGGTTTCCTGCTGCGAGTTGCTAAAGGTGGGGTCAGACGAAAAAAAAAAAAGAAGAACATTTTTTTAAAAAAATGTAAATTTAAAAAAAATAAAAAACGATTGTTGCTAAAGGTGGGGGGGGTCAGACGAAAAAAAGAAGAAAAAATGTAAAAAAAAAAATTCAAATTTAAAAATTAAAAAAAAAACGAGGGGGGAGGGCCCTGCCGCGAGTTTCTAAAGGTGGGGGGGTCAAACGAAAAAATAAATAAATATATATATATATATATATATAAAAGAAGGGGGAGAGGCCGGGCCCCTGTTGACCATCTGGCCCCTTACAGGTGTCATGCCTGTACCCTGTACCTGATGGCGGCCCTGGGGACAGAGCGTTGTCACCCTATAACAGGAAGTCCCTGCAAATGTCCCATCTATTGGTATCACAACTCTCCCCTCATTTTGGAGTCTGCTTTATGTCAGCCTGATTAGAAATTTCAGCTGCAATGCAATGGAATTTACTGCAAAGAATTTCTACAGGTTAATTATTATATGTACCAATTTCCCTTTGGGATTAATATAGTATTCTGTATTCTGTATGCAGCGCGGTGATAAATTAATTGACCAATGTAAACTAATGATGATCTAGAAATTAATATTTTAATAATTAAAGCAGCAAAGTAACAGAAGTACGGGGGGGCGGGGGCAGGGAGCGCGATATTTAATGGATTCCTCTGAGATTATTTTAGCGGCTCAGCCCTAATCACGGTAGGTTTGTATTCCATTAAGGTATGACAGAGGAACAGAGGAATTTTCTTTCGCCGCGGTTACACAATTGTTCTAAATACAATGGGATGAGCCCAGAACGTTTTGTCATCCTTTCCGTTCTCTTTGTGCCCATTAATTATTAATCCCGAATCAGCAGATTACAATTTATAGGAGATTAGCTCCTCCCACCTATTTGATGTATCTAAGAACATGCAGAAAACGGCTCTCTGGGGATTTATTATGAAATATTAAAAATAAAAAAAATAAAAAAATGCGTGTCATCTGATCTGATTGGTGGACTTTAGAACTCGGAATATTCCATGACTCAAATATACAGAAATTATGATTCTGCGTCCCTCCCGTTGCTGAACTACAAGCGCCAGCATGCCTCCTTTCCTCATTTTAATAGACATGTACTGACTAAAGGGCTATATCCTAAATATCTGTGCATCATTGTTATACTATACAGCTGTATTTCTCAACTGCGAGCGCAGAACGGGATGAGAAGACTCAGTGATGGAGGGAATCTGATGTGAAGGGGGGAGGCTCTTATATGATGGGGGTCCCTCTAATGTGATTGGGGGCCTCTAAAGTGATGGGGGGACCTCTGATGTGAAGGGGGGGCTCTGATGTGAAAGGGGGCCTCTGATATGAAGGTGGGGGTCTCTGATGTGATGGGGGGGGGGGCTCTGATGTGAAGGGGGCCTCTGATGTAATGATGGGGACCTGTGATATGATGGGGAACCTCTAATGTGATGGGGGGTCTCTGATGTAATGATGGAGACCTGTAATATGATAGGGGTTCCTCTGGTGTGATGGGAAACCTCAAATATGACGGGGGTCCCTCTAATGTTATGGGGGGGCCTCTGATTTGAAGGGGAGCCTCTGATGTGATTGGAGACCTCTGATAGGAAGGGGGACCTTTGATGTAATGGGGCCTCTGATGTGAAGGTGGGCCTCTGATGTGATAGGGAGGGACCTCTGATGTGATGGGGGGCCTCTGATGTGAAGGGGGGCCTCTGATGTGATATGGGGACCTTTGATGTGATGGGGACATTTGATGTAAAGGGGGGCCTCTGACGTGATATGGGGACCTTTGATGTGATGGGGACATTTGATGTGAAGGGGGGCCTCTGATGTGAAGGGGGACCTCCAATGTGATGGGGCCTCTGTTGTGAAGGGAGACCTCTGATGTAATGATGGGAGCCTATGATATGATGGGGGTTCCTCTGGTGTAATGGGGAACCTCTAATATGATGGGGGTCCCTCTCATGTGATGGGGGGCCTCTGATTTGAAGGGGAGCCTCTGATGTGATGGAGGACCTCTGATGAGAAGGGGGACCTTTGAGGTGATAGGGCCTCTGATGTGATAGGGAGGGACCTCTGATGTGATGGGGGGGGGGCTCTGATGTGAAGGGGACCTCTAATGTGAAGGGGGGCTTTGATGTGATGAGGGACCTCTGGCGTGATGGGAGGACCTTTGATGTGAAGGAGGAAATCTATGATGGGGGCCTCTAAATGTGATAGGAGGACCTCTGATGTGATTGGGAGGGGGGCTCTGATGTTATGGGAGGCATCTGATGTGAAGAAGAACCTCTGATGTGGCGGAAGGACCTTTGATGTGACGGGGGTCTCTAATATGATGGGGGGACCCCTGAAGTGATTGGAGGACCTCTGATGTGATAGGGAAGGGGGCTCTGATGTAATGGGGATCTCTGATGTGAAGGTGTACTCCTGATGTTATGAGGGGCCTTTGATGTGAAGGGGGGGCTCTGGTGTGATGGGGGGACCAATGATGTGTTGGAGGACCCTTTAATGTAAAGTACATTTCACAAAGGCACCCTAGGAGCAGCATGCTTCCCCTTTTACCCCCAAAGCTTGCGTTATACTGGAAAGTTCTCAGCATGTAAACTTAAAATACCACCCTCCCCCTTCTATTGGCTGGCATCTGCATCATTTAGTTGTTGGCGGTAAACTCTTGGTTCTGAGTTGTATTCTTCCCCTTCAACCGTGACTTCAACAGAAGCTATAATCCCCATACTATGTGTATTTCCTATGATTTCCAGCTCCATCTAGTGGCCATGAGGCAGTATTTTCCTGATTGCAATATTTCAGTAAAATACCACATTATGGCCAGTGGATGCCGCTAACGAGCACAGGAAATATCCTCACTGTAATAGACACATTGTAGAGATTATTTATGATGACTGGATACAAGGTATCACTGCTGCCAGTTAACAAACTCAACCGCACATACAGAGAGCTATAAAAGCGCCAAAATGTACCAGCTGTGTGTAATAAATAAAAAATAAATAAATAAAAGCTTTACAAATCCACCGATGGTCTTCAATTGATCGACGAGATGAGTTTTCTGTAGTATAACATGTAAAACCAATCACCGGACAGCCATAATGAAAGAAGATAGCCGCCCCGAGGGGATGATAGATTATAGTACAAGCAATCAATGTATGGATCTATTTATGTAACAAGCAGAGATTGTGTACAATAATGGAGCGCTGTACAAGAGAAAGGAATGTATGGCTCCTTTGTACCCAATCTACACACGCCGTACATTTCATGGCCGAACGTTCCGTCCTTTGTCCTTGTCGTCATCCAGATCTTTATGTACGACAAGTTGTTTAACCACCGAACAAAACACACCATAACT
The DNA here is from genome assembly GCF_905171775.1 of Rana temporaria. Taxonomy (NCBI): domain Eukaryota; kingdom Metazoa; phylum Chordata; class Amphibia; order Anura; family Ranidae; genus Rana; species Rana temporaria. The sequence goes on along the minus strand of NC_053490.1, from coordinate 529,164,777 downwards.
ATAGAGACGGAGGCGGCGCTGACTGAGAGCTGTGTTCAATCGTCTCTTCTCGGGAACAACAATATGTATTTGTTAATTACGTCTACCATTAACTCGCTGCGGCTGCCGAAAGGCTTAAAAGAAATCTTCACTTTTGAAAAAAATAAAATAAATAGATAATGTTTTATAATAATACTAATAATATTAATACTGATATAATAATACTAGTATTAACACTACTACTACTATTACTACTACTCATAAATTATAATAATAATAATAACAACAACAACAACAACAACAACAACAACAACAACAATAATAGTAGTAGACTACTACTACTGCTTTTAATAATAATAATAATAATAATAATAATAATAATAATAATAATAATAATAATAAAGTTAACAATGGTATGTATACTATTACTACTACTAGTAGTAATAATAATAATAATAAAATATACTACTACTACTACCATTTATTTTATTATTTTTCTTAATAATGATAATAATAATAATAATAATAATGATAATACCACTATTATTATCATTATTATAATTATTTATGAGCAGTAGTGGTAGTAGTAGTAGTAATAGTAGTAGCATTAGTAGTGGTAATACTATTATTATTATTATTATTAGTAGTAGTAGTAGTAGTAGTAGTAGTAGTATAATAATAATAATAATAATAATAATAATAATAATAATAATAATAATAATAATAATAATAATAATAATAAATAATATGCTACTACTACTACCACTATTATTATTATTATTATTATTATTATTATTATTATTATTATAATTATTATTATTATTATTATTATTATTATACTACTACCAATAATAATAATAATAATAATAATAATAATAATAATAATAATAATAATAAATAATATGCTACTACTACTACCACTATTATTATTATTATTATTATTATTATTATTATTATTATTATTATTATTATTATTATTATTATTATTATACTACTACCAATAATAATAATAATAATAATAATAATAATAATAATAATAATAATAGTAATAATACTACAAACACTACTACTACTTCTACTACCACCACTACTTTTATTATTTTTCCTCTTTTTCTTATTAATAATATTCTACTAGTACTACTACTACTACTACTACTACTATAATAATAACAATAATTATTATTATTATTATCATTATTATTATTATTACTTAATACTTGCCCGTGTAAGTTGCCTCGGTGTAACGTAAATCAGATACGTTACTCCCGCACAATTTTACGCGGCTGTACGTGAATCTGCCCCATACATTTTAATCAGTTATACCTTTAAAAAAAAACATAACTTAAACATCTGAATAAGGCTAAATGTTCTACAATCTGATGACCCTTCCCATGAAAAATGTGTCGTCGGATCCCCCATACAGCTACACCAAATCCCTAATCTGATTGCACTTATTGTTACACCTCAACAGCTGACCACCATTACAAATACTGTATATAATCTTACTGCTGTTACTGTAAAGAACTCCTTCTATACTAATAATTACATTTTTCACCCTTTAAAAAAATTAATTAAAACTAAAATCAAATAAAAATTATGTATATATATATATATATATATATATATATATATATATATATATATATTTAATCTTTTTTTTATTTTAAGGAGGGACAGTTTAAACAGCTGATGTCTTCTTATCCAACAATCCACCAATCACATTGTATTCCTTACCTTGGACGATCAGATAGACTTGCGTGGTCTTGGTGTGGTGTTGGGTCTGCACAGTGCAGGTGTAGAGTCCTTCGTCAAAGACGTCCACTTTCTGGATGCGCAGGCTGTACTCGAGCACGCTTCTCTTGTCCAGCTCCACCCGGGGGTCCAGGGACCATTTGTCCTGTCCAGCGAAAATGATGCCTGAGCGGTTCAACCATGCCACCTTAGAGCTCCTGTCTTCTATGTTACATCTGCAAGAGGAAGAGAACCGGGCCATTAATGGGGACAGTCCAGGAATAATGCAAAAAATCTATCGATGGAATTGATAATATAGACATGAAAAAACAAGAGAAGAAAAGAAAAAAGAAAAGAAAAAAGCAGAAAAGAAAAAAAAAGAGAAGAAAAAAAAAGAAAGGAAAGGAGAAGAAAAGAAAAAAGAATAGAAAAGAAACAAAGAAAAAAAAAAGAAGAACAAAGAGAAGAAAAGAAATAAGAGTAGAAAAGAAAAAAGAAAAGAAAAAAGAAAGGAAAAGAGAAGAAAAAAGAAAAGTCAAGAAAAAGAAAGGAGAAGTAAAGAAGAAAAAGAGAAGAGAAGAACAAAGAAAAGAGAAGTAAAGAAGAAAAAGAGAGGAGAAGAACAAAGAAAAGAGAAGTAAAGACAAATGAAAAGAATGGAAAAGAGAAGAAAAGAATAAAAAATATAAAAGAAAAAAGAATAGAAAAGTAACATCTGCAAGAGAACCCGGGACATTAATGGGACAGTCCAGGAATAATGCAAAAATCTATTAATGGAAGTGGTAATATAGAAATGAAAAGAAGAAAAGAAAAGAAAAGCAAAAAAAAAAAGAAAAGAAAAAAAGAAAGTGAAAAAAAAAAGAAAAGAAAAAACAGAAGAGAAGAAAAAAGAAAAGAGAAGAAAAGAAAGGAAGAGAAGAAAAGAAAGGAAGAGAAGAAAAGAAAAAAAATAGAAAAGAAAAAAAGAATAGAAAATAAACATCCGCAAGAGGAAGAGAACCGTTATTTTAATGGGACAGTCCAGGAATAACGGAAAAGAGAGGAAAAGAAAAAAAGAAAGTGAAGAAAAAAGTTAAAAAAAAAGAAAAGAAAAGAGAAGAAGATAAAAAAAAAAGAGAAGAAAAGAAAAAAGAGACAAAAGGAGAAAAGAAAGGAAAAGAAAAAAGAAACATGAAGAATAAAGAGAAGAAAAGAAAAAAAAAGAGAAGAAAAAAAAAGAAAAAAAAAAGACAAGAAAAGAAATAAGAGAAGACAAGAACAAAGGAAAGAAAGAAGAAAAGAAGAAAAGAGAACACAAGAAAAAAAGAAAAGGACAAGAAAGAAAGAAAGAAAGAAAGAAAAGAAAAAAAAGAGAAAAAAAAAAGAAAAGAAAAAAGTAAAGAGAAGAAAATAAAAGCATGGTTAACATAGATAGATATGGACAAAATGATTGATTGACTGAATGATTGGAAAATTTTAGTATATATACAGTATATCAGTAGAGATAGATAGATACATAGATAGATAGATAGATAGATAGATAGATAGATATATAGATAGATAGATAGATAGATAGATAGATAGATAGATAGATAGATAGATAGATATCAATGGATATAGATAAAGACAGACAAATGGAGTAAGGCTGCCCATACATTATACAATTTTCTTGTACAATTTTCTATTAGATTTACCAAAACCATATAATAGGAGGGCAAATGTAAACACTTTCAATGTGTATACAATCAGACAGGCCCTTTTACTACATAGCTGAAGGTAAATCTAAAGGAAATTGAACAAGAAAATTGTATAATGTAATTGATTGATTGAGAATCGGTAGCCAGATAGATAGATAAATACTATTATATAAAAAGGTGATCGATATAAACAGACAGATGAAGTCGATCACTATGTGACACTCTTCCCACGTTTTGATACACATTATGGAATTCGCACTCCTGAGGGACGCTATTTTCGCTCGCACCGGTGACTTCCTGTGTGTGTTATCTCTCCTCTGACTAGATTTTTCGGTAGATATATACGGTGGATTGGATGTTTACATGGATAGGGTCTCATTAGACACGACATTGTGCGCCATCGATAAGAGCACAGCGTCTGATTGGGTATGGCCTCGCTCTGTGCCCCCCTGTGTGGGGTGTGTTGGCCGTGGAATTGGATAGGAAGTTTTCTCGGAGCACACAGTTGTATAGACGGGTAAATGATGTTGACACAGACTGGGGGCGGGGGGAAGGAGGAGCTCCGCTGGGAGCGCAGGACTCAGAGAACAAAGCAATGGCGGGAATAATAGGCCCAGGATATTCCCATTCACCAGATTCATATCACTGAAGATCGATACCAGATTGCACATAAACATCACCTAACCTGGAGCCGCTCTGCGATAAATAGAGAGAAAACATCGGTGCCATACATCCGGGGATTTGTTTTCAGACACACTTTGGTGCCAACAGAGTTTTAATTCTGGCGAGGAACCTTCTTCATAACAGGAGGGGGCAAGGAAAGGAAGGGGAAATGAGGAGTAATAACTAGAAAAAGAAAGGAAGGAAGAAATTGTGGAGAGAAAGAGACACAGGGAGGGAGGTTGGAGAGAGAGAAAGGGAAGGAAGGAAGAAAGAAGGGAAGGAAGGGGAAATGGAAGAGTAATAACTAGAAAAAGAAGGGAAGGAAGAAAGAGAGAGGGAAGGAAGGAAGAGATTGTGGAGAGAAAGAGACAAAGGGAGGGAGGTTGGAGAGAGAGAAAGGGAAGGAAGAAGGGAAGGAAGGAAGAGGGGAAGGAAGGCGAGAGGATGGGGAAGCAAAATAGAGGACGGAAGAAGAGAAGGAAGGAATGGAGTAATACCTAGATAAAGAGGAAAGGAAAATAAAGGAACAGACACAGGGAGGGAAGAAAGAAAGGAATGGAGTAATACCTACATAAAGGGGAAAGGAAAGGAAAATAAAGAAACAGACACGGGAAGGGAAGGAAGGAAGGAGAAAGAATGTGGAGGGGAAAAAAGGGAGGGAAGGGAAATGGAGGAGTAATACCTAGATAATAATACCTAGATCAAGAGATCTAAGACATGAGGAACAGACACGGGAGGGAAGAAAGGAGGAAGGAGGAAGACTGGAGGGAAAGAGAGAAAGGGAGGGAGAAAAGAGGAAGGATGGTGGGGAAGAGAAGGAAGGAAGATAGGAGGAAGAGGGGGAGAAAGGGAAGGGAAATGAAGTAGATAAAGAAGAAATTAAAGGAACAGACATGGGGAGGGAAGGAAGGAAAGCAAGAAGGGACAAAGGAGAAAGAATGTGGAGAGAAAGAAAGGGGGAGGAAGGATGGAGAGGGGGAGAGAGAGAGAGAAAGGGAACAAAAAGAAGAAAGAAAAAGGAAAGGAAGGGGAGAGAATGGGGAGGGAAAGAGAGAAAGGGAAGGAAAGAAAGAAAGAAGAATGAAGGAAGGAGGGGAAGGGAAATGAAGGAGTAATACCTAGATAAATAATACATGAAAAGAAAGCAACAGATATGAAGAAGGAAGGAAGGAAGGAGAGAGAGAATGTGGAGTGAAAGACAGAAAGGGAAGGAGGAAGGATGGGGGGTAGAGAGAGAAAAGAAAAGAAAGGAAGAAGGGAAGGGAGGAGAGAAAGTGCAGAGGGGAAGAGAGAAAGGGAAGGAAGGAAAGTAGGCATAAGAAAGGAAGGGAGGGAGGGAAAGGAAGGGAGTAAGGAAGGGAGGGAAGGGGGGGGGGAAGGGAGGAAGATAGGAGGAAGGGAGAGAGAAAGGGAAGGGAAATGGAGTAGATAAAGAAGAAATTAAAGGAACAGACATGGGGAGGGAAGGAAATAAGAAGGGACAAAGGAGAAAGAATGTGGAGGGAATGAAAGGGGGGAGGAAGGATGGAGAGGGGGAGAGAGAGAGAGAAAGGGAAAAAAGGAAGAACTGAAGGAAGGGGAGAGAATGGGGAGGGAAAGAGAGAAAGGGAAGGATGGAGAGGGGGAGAGAGAGAGAAAGGGAACAAAGGAAGAAGGAAAGGAAGGGGAGAGAATGGGGAGGGAAAGAGAGAAAGGGAAGGAAAGAAAGAAAGAAAGAAAGAAAGAAAGAAAGAAAGAAAGAAAGAAAGAGAGATGAAGGAAGGAGGGGAAGGGAAATGAAGGAGTAATACTTAGATAAATAATAAATTAAAAGAAAGCAACAGATATGAAGAAGGAAGGAAGGAGAGAGAGAATGTGGAGTGAAAGACAGAAAGGAAAGAAGGAAGCATGGGGGGTAGAGAGAAAAAAGAAAAGAAAGGAAGAAGGGAAGGGAGGAGAGAAAGTGCAGAGGGGAAGAGAGAAAGGGAAGGGTGGAAAGTAGGCATAAGAAAGGAAGGGAGGGAGAGAAAGGAAGGGAGGAAGGAAGGAAGGGAAATGTTGGAGTACTACCTAGATAAAGAAGAAATTAAAGAAACAGACATAGGGAGGGAAGGAAGGAAGGAGGGAGACTGTGGAGGGAAAGAGAGAAAGGGAGGGAGGAAAGAGGAAGGAGGGGGGGGGGGTAGAAGGAAGGAAGATAGGAGGAAGGTAGGGAAGGTAAATGGTTGAGTAATACCTAGATAAAGAAGAAATTAAAAGAAAAGACATAGGGAAGGAAGAAAGGAAGGAAGGAGAATGTGGAGGGAAAGAGAGAAAGCGAAGGAGGGAGGAGGAAGGATGAGGGAGGGAGAGAAAAAAGGAAGGAAGGAGAGAGAATAGGGAGGGGGGGAGAGAAAGGGAAGGAAGGAGGAAAGAGCATGTCTGTAGCTTTATAGATTAATCCATAATCCATATACCAAAATGGAAAGGGGATAGTAACACAGATAGATAGATAGATAGATAGATAGATAGATAGATAGATAGATAGATAGATAGATAGATACAGTAGATAGAAAGATAGATAGATAGATAGATAGATAGATAGATAGATAGATAGATAGATAGATAGATAGATAGATCTGATATGAAGGCCAATGACAATGTCATACACTGGTGTTCTTAGCACAAAATTGAGTTTGTTGTACAACGTCAGTATAAATAAATGACAATAAACCCGGAATCCGTGCGTCTGGCGGTGTAGGGATGTGATTGCGCACTAAGCTTGTTACTGTAATTACGGACGGTGAGTATTTGCCCAGCAACAGACAAGACACTGATGGATCGCCCCGGCGGTGGAAGTCATAAATCACTCTCTGACCAGATCTCGGATGATCCCCCCCCCCCCTGAACTTTCCTCTGTGATGTCCCTCTCTCCTGTACCGGTCGGTATTGTCGGGCGGTGACGTTGCTGGAATTAATTCCTGCCCGTGTCAGGTTTGTAATAGTTTATGTTGAGTGTATCCGAAGCTTGATGCGCCTTTCCATCACCGGCGCTCGTCTTCTTTCATTCCGCAGGAAGCCGAGCCCGGCCTGAGCGGTGCAGATCATATCCGCATCAATATTTCTGCCACTTAGGCAGAGAGGTACAGCGAGTGAAGAAAATAATTGTTATCTTTTCTGTAAAACTCAGCGGAGAGGGAAAACAATGAAGTCAAAGCGGGAAGGCGAATGTGCGAGAATTACAAAGGGAGATTGATTGGAGTCACGGAGGAAGGAGCACGTCGCTCTGTAAACACTGACATGTTTTGCAAAGGAAATAATATAAAATAATGGTAATGCTCCTTCCAAAAACAGATACTTCTGCCCCCTGGGGGCTGCAAGTGGAAGTTTGATTTCATACCTCTAATGGGAGTTCCAGCAGTTATCTTCTTATTAGAACCTTCTACCCATGGCTATCACCATTCATGCAGACTGGCAAAGTTACTGAAAGGTCGATTTTCACCAACACCCCTGTAGACAAGGTTCTCGGAGGGGGTAGAGCAGACCTGAATATGTTCTACACAATATCTGGCTTCATACAGCCCATTGGCCTCGATTTAATAAAACATTTCCAACACTTTATTTGGAGGCCTGGTCTCATTTGAAGGGATGCAGCTACAGTAAGTCATAAAAGCCTTGCAACAATTTTGATCATAGTTTCAACCAGGGCTCAAGTCCTGTGGGAACGCGTGGGAACGGAGTTCCTGCACTTTTTTCACAGCAGGAACGCAGTTCACTTTGCAGGACTGGAGCAGCCGAGCTGTCCGAGCCAATCCTTCACTAAGCGGCGATGCCCAGCTCGAGTCACTGTCAGGGGCAGGCGAACCTTAGTAATCCTTTATGAAAGAACTTTCTTTCTAAATTCCACGATAACTCGCGGCAGACCTCCGCAATGTCTCCTGGGAACAATGACAAAAGCTCCCAGGAGACATTGGCGGTATCGAGGAAGTGACGGAATACCCACACACTACCCGATGAATCCATATACAGGAAGCGGACAGTAACATAAAGGATTACTAAGGTACAGTGGATCGAAAAAACATGCGGTTTAGTAATTATGCATATGAGCGTATAATTTTTTTGGTGGGGGAGTGGATCTTGGGTGGGAGTTCCCACGCTTTTTTTCCCAGGACTTGACCCCTGGTTTCAACACATACAAAAGTTTCATGGGATGCTGGCAGCCCTGCATCAATGGTTGCTAGGACGCTGTCAGCCACACAGTGTCCCTGGTTGCTAGCACGCTGTCAACATAGCATCATTGGTTGTTGCTAGGGCTTTCTTACTTGCATAATTTTCCCTACAGGTCGTAATGGCTACAACAAATTCATTAGAAAAACACCAGTTCTGAGTTAAGTAAAGTTTCAGTAAATAAGGCCGCGTACACGCGATCGGTTAAACCGATGAGAACGTTTTCATCGGTCAAAATCGATCGTGTGTGGGCCCCATAGGTTATTTAACCTTCGGTTAAAAAAAAACAAACTTGCTTTAAAATTTAACCGATGGATTGCTAACCGATAGGTCAAAACCGATCGTTAGTATGCAAAACCATCAGTTAAAAACCTGTGCATGCTCAGAATCAAGTCGAAAGTCGACGCATGCTTGGAAGCATTGAACTTTTTCAGCACGTCGTTGTGTTTTACGTCACCGCGTTCTGACACGATCAGTTATTTAACCTATGGTGTGTACGCGTGACGGACCATCAGTCAGCTTCATCGGTTAACCTAAGACAACTGTCCTTCAGACCGTTTTCATCGGATGGACTGATCGTGTGTACGAGGCTTAAGACTTTCATTTTGGAGTAAGGGGGCCATGCTGCCATACCCCAACCTTGTCACTGTTTGATAGTTGCTTTGCTGTTGGTACAGTGTCTTTGGTTGCTAGGACGCTGTGGGTCACATAGTATTCTGTGTTGCTAGGACTCTGTCAGCACCAGCATCCTTGGTTGCTAGATCACTGTAAGCACAGCATCATTGGAGGCTAGCACTCTGCATAGCATTATTAGTTGCTAAGATGCTGTTGGCACAGTGCCCTTTGTTGTTAGGTTGCTGTCATCCTCACAGCGTCTTTGGTTGCTAGGATGCTGTTAGCATAGCACCCTTGGTTTCCAGAATTCTGTCAGCACTAGTGTTGCTCACGAATATTCGTATTGCGAATATTCGGCTCGAATATGGCATATTCGAGTATTCGCGATATATTTCGAATTTCGCGGTGAATATTCGCAATTCCGAATATTCACATTTTTTCAATTTTATTTTTAAAACAGATCACATCCTATCGACGTCTAAAAGCATTGCTGGTATGATTAGAGACCCTGGGCCGAGTAGCTAAGCTGAGGAGATCCTTTTATGTTGCCGAATTGAAAAAAAAAAAATTGCGAATTTTCGCTAATGCGAATGCGAAAATGATTGCGAATTTTCGATAACTGTGGTAGGAGAACTCTGATTGTCTCTGATGCAAAAGGGGGGGGGCTTTGTGTATGTTTCTGTTATGAATATTTGTATGTTTGATATTATTTTTTTTTGTAAGAAGGAAAAAATTGCGCATACCTTAAAAAAAGGGGAGAATACAGCAGCAACTCAAAAATGTTATACAACATAAATTAATACAAGACAGAAAATGGAGTCGCTCTACAAGAATAAAAAATATGTCTAGTGACAAGACATGTGGGCAAATTATAAAATAAGCAAGCGCAAATAACTTGTGAAATACACAGTGAAACAAATATATAAAGAAATATAGTCCCAATAATAGAAAAATAATCTTTCATAAAAATGTCTTTGATATGTGAAGTGAAAAAAGTCCAAAGCATGCAGCATGAACGTGTTCAATCTTCAAGGTGTTTGATTGACAAACGGCTGTGACAGATGGATAGAGTAAAGAATCACCACCAATGCAAAACACTTTTTATTTTCTATTGTAAAATATCACGAATATTCTGAGCCAATCAGAGTGCTCCTTCCGCATTTGCCGAATATTCGCAATTATTTTGTATTGTAAAATATCAAGAATATTCTGAGCCAATCAGAGTGCTCCTTCCGCATTTGCCGAATATTCGCAATTATTTTGTATTGTAAAATATCAAGAATATTCTGAGCCAATCAGAGTGCTCCTTCCGCATTTGCCGAATATTCGCAATTATTTTGTATTGTAAAATATCAAGAATATTCTGAGCCAATCAGAGTGCTCCTTCCGCATTTGCCGAATATTCGCAATTATTTTGTATTGTAAAATATCACGAATATTCTGAGCCAATCAGAGTGCTCCTACAGCATTTGTCGAAATTGCGCAGTAAATATCGCATTCGCATTTTGCGAAATTTCGAAAAAATATCAAGAATATTCTGAGCCAATCAGAGTGCTCCTACCGCAGTTATCGAAAATTCGCAATTATTTTCGCATTCGCAATAGCGAAAATTCGCAATCATTTCATTTCGATAAAATATCACGAATATTCGAATTTAGCGAATATATCTCGAATATTCGACTATATATTCGAGATATATCGCGAAATCGAATATGGCGTATTCTGCTCAACACTAGTCAGCACAGCATCATTGGTTGCTAGGACACTGTCAGCATAGCATCATAAGTTGCTTGTACTCTGTTAGCTGCATACAGTAGCATCATTAATTGCTAAGATGGTGTAGGTACAGTCCCCTTTCATTGTTAGGAGGTTGTCATCCTCACAGTGTCTTTGGTTGTAAGGACACTATTAGCATAGCATCCTTGGTTGCTAGGTCACTGTAAGCACAGCATCATTGGAGGCTAGCACTCTGTTGGCCACAAGCATCATCGGTTGCTAGGATGCTGCCAGCACATTGCTCTTTGTTGTTAGGTTGCTGTCATCCTCACAGCATCTTTGGTTGCTAGGATGCTGTCAGCAAAGCACCCTTGATGTCCAAAACGCTGTCAGTACCGCATCCTTGGTTGCTAGGACACTGTCAGCACATCATTATTAGTTGATAGTACGCTGCCAGCACAGTGCTCTTTGTTGTTAGGTTGCTGTCATCCTCACAGCATCTTTGGTTGCTATGATGCTGTCAGCAAAGCACCCTTGATGTCCAAAACACTGTCAGCACCGCATCCTTGGTTGCTAGGACACTGTCAGCACAGCATCATTGGAGGCTAGCACTCTGCATAGCATTATTAGTTGCTAAGATGCTTTTGGCACAGTGCCGTTTGTTGTTAGGTTGCTGTCATCCTCACAGCGTCTTTGGTTGCTAGGATGCTGTTAGCATAGCACCCTTGGTTTCCAGAATGCTGTCAGCACAGCATCATTGGTTGCTAGGACACTGTCAGCATAGCATCATAAGTTGCTTGTACTCTGTTAGCTGCATACCGTAGCATCATTGATTGCTAAGATGGTGTAGGTACAGTGCCCTTCATTGTTAGGAGGTTGTCATCCTCACAGTGTCTTTGGTTGTAAGGACACTATTAGCATAGCATCCTTGGTTGCTAGGTCACTGTAAGCACAGCATCATTGGAGGCTAGCACTCTGTTGGCCACAAGCATCATCGGTTGCTAGGACGCTGCCAGCACAGTGCTCTTTGTTGTTAGGTTGCTCTCATCCTCACAGCATCTTTGGTTGCTAGGATGCTGTCAGCAATGCACCCTTGATGTCCAAAACGCTGTCAGCACCGCAACCTTGGTTGCTAGGACACTGTCAGCACATCATTATTAGTTGATAGTACTCTGTTAGCTGCATAGCATCATTGATTGCTAATATGCTGTTGGTACAGTGCCCTTCGTTGTTAGAAGGATGTCATCCTTAAAGTGTCTTTGGTTGCAAGGGCACTGTCAGCATAGAGCATCCTTGGTGGCTAGGTCACTGTAAGCACAGCATCATCGGAGGCTAGCACTCTGTTGACACAAGCATCATTGGTTGCTAAAATGCTGTTGGCACAGTGCCCTTTGTTGTTAGGGTGCTGCCATCCTCAGAGCATCTTTGGTTGCTAGGATGCTGTCAGCATCACACCCTTGGTAGCTAGAACACTGTCAGCACAGCATCCCTGGTTGCTAGGACATTGTCAGCACAGCACCATTAGTTGATAGTACTCTGTTGGCTCCATAGCATCATTGGTTGCTAAGACATTGTCGGCACAGTGCCCTTTGTTGTTAGGGTGCTGCCAGCATCACACTCTTGGTTGCTAGAACACTGTCAGCACAGCATCATTGGTTGCTAAGACATTGTCAGTACAGTGCCCTTTGTTGTTAGGAGGCTGTTATCCTCACAGTGCCTTTGGTTGCTAGGACGCAGCCAACACAGCTTCATTGGTTGCTAGAAAGCTATCGGCATAGCTTCATTGGTTGCTAGGATGCTCTAGGCACATTGGGCCAGATTCACAAATGAGATACGACGGCGTTTCTCCTGATACGCCGTTTCTATCTATGCGACTGATTCATAGAATTAGTTACGCATAGATATCCCTAAGATCCGACAGGTGTAATAGTTTTACACTGTCGGATCTTAGGATGCAGTACCGCGGCCGCCGCTGGGGGGAGTTCCCGTCGTAAACCAGCGTCGAGTATGCAAATTAGCAGTTACGGCGGATCCACAACGGTTTTTCGCGTTCGCTACGTCGCGGCTAGTCTAGTTTCCCGTCGCAAAGTTAGTCGTTTTTTTGAGTGCCCTAACTTTAGTCAGCAAGTGTATTGCTGTCTAAAGTATGGCCGTCGTTCCCGCGTCGAAATTCAAAATTTAACGTCGTTTGCGTAAGCCGTCCGGAAATACGGAAGTACGTCGCCGTTCAAAAAAATGACGTCACGGCGGGAGTTAAGAAACGGAGCATGCGCAGTAGGTTCGGCGCGGGAGCGCGCCTAATTTAAATGGCACACGCCCATTTGAATTGGCCCGCCTTGCGCCGGAGGCCGCCGGCGTAGTTTTCATTGCAAGTGCTTGGTGAATCAGGCACTTGCGATGAAAAATTGCGGCGGTGTAACGTATCTAGGATACGTTACGCCGCCGCGATTCTACGTGAATCTGGCCCATTATACTTGGTTCTTGGATGCTACCAGATACACAGTCCCATAACAACAAATGTCCCAGGGACCTGATCATGGGTTAAGGAAGGAGGGCCTGGTATGGACACTTCAGTGCCACCCCCTCCTTGCAGCTTTTACAACACGTGTTGTAAGTATAGACAGAGAACTGGAGATGGTTTTCTTATGAGTGTCCACCACGCTCTTTATGAATTCCCGGGATGGTGTCTAGAAAGCCCCATCTCATTCTGTTGCCTCGTCACATCTGTATCATCACCGCTAAAACTAACGACGTAGTACAAGCGCGGGGAGGCATTTCCCAGAATGAGTGGTTAGCATGACATACAGGTCATCCTTGATGCACTGCTGACTAGGTAAATGTTAGTTTGTACTGACAGGTGCATATTACGGAGTAGAAAGCCAGACTGTTGCAGTCAGCCTCAAGCAGATCAGATGTTTCCTTTGTAACACATTTGCCAGATAAAAAAAAAAAAGAAGAAGAAAAGGGAAAAAAAAAAAAAATGAAAATTCATATTTGTGCCTGGAGCAATGACAGCGTGACAAAGATGATCAACGGCAAAGCAAAGTGTCGCTTTAGGACGCCTATTCCACGCGGTGTGATCATGCCATTGCCAACGGCAACATTTTACAGGGTTGAAATAAAATAAAAAAAGCATTGATCGTTTAAAGAAGGGCGCTGTCATATTGAATAGAAGCTTTAAAATGATCTCCAAAATTGCTACATTGTATCATTTCACCTCTATCATTCCTAGAGAGCTCCAGGTCTTGACACCCTCAAACTTTGTTTTACTGTCCACTTAAAGTTGACTTCTAGCCCCAAAAATGTTATTCAACCACTTAAGGACCGGACCAATATGCTGCTAAATGATCCAAGGGGTTTTTAAAATTCGGCACTGCGTCGCTTTAACAGACAATTGCGCGGTCGTGCGACGTGGCTCCCAAACAAAATTGGCGTCCTTTTTTTCCCCACAAATAGAGATTTCTTTTGGTGGTATTTGATCACCTGTGCGGTTTTTATTTTTTGCGCTATAAACAAAAATAGAGCGACAATTTTTAAAAAAATGCAATATTTTTTACTGTTTGCTATAATAAATATCCCCCAAAAACATATATAAAATGTCTTTTTTTTCCCTCAGTTTAGGCCGATACGTATTCTTCTACTTATTTTTGGTAAAAAAAATCGAATAAGCGTTTATCGATTGGTTTGCGCAAAATTTATAGCGTTTACAAAATAGGGGATAGTTTTATTATTATTTTTTTTTTTTACTACTAATGGCGGCGATCAGCGATTTTTTTCGTGACTGCGACATTATGGCAGACACTTCGGACAATTTTGACACATTTTTGGGACCATTGTAATTTTCACAGCAAAAAATGCATTTAAATTGCATTGTTTATTGTGAAAATGACAGTTGCAGTTTGGGAGTTAACCACAGGGGGCGCTGTAGGAGTTAGGGTTCACCTAGTGCGTGTTTACACCTGTAGGGGGGTGTGGCTGTAGGACTGACGTCATCGATCGAGTCTCCCTATAAAAAGGATCACTCGATCCGCCACAGTGAAGCATGGGGAAGCCGTGTTTACATACGGCTCTCCCCGTTCTTCAGCTCCGGGGAGCGATCGCGAAAGGGGCGGCTAGAAACGAATAGCCGCGCCCTCATCCCGGATCGCTCCCTGAGGTAAGCCGCCCGCCGCATGTACCGGGGGGGGGTCCCGATCGGACCCCGACCCACATCTAGGCAGGGACGTACAGGTACGCCAATGTGCCTGTCCGTGCCATTCTGCCGACGTATATGTACATGCGGCGGTCCGGAAGTGGTTAAATATATTTCTCATTAATCAGACAGCAGAGCTGTGGGAGGGGCTCAGCAGTCCCGCCCACTACAGGTTGCCTGTAGAAAACGACAGGAGGGGGCGGAGACAAGACCAGTCACCCTGCACAAGGAGAGAGAGCAGCAGTGAGCGGTCTTTATTACAGGAAGCTCCTGCATAAAAGTAAGGCTTCACACTTGATTCCTGCACAGATCTGGAAGAAATACACAAAGCACACCAATATTTAGGAAGAATACACAACTAGTATTTAGACAACAGTTGCTTTTCTTAGTATTACTGGACACTGTTAAAGTGGAGGTCCGCCAATTTTTTTTAAAAAAGCCAGTGTATATAGGTCAATACCGTCAGTGTATATAGGTCAGGTCACTACCGTCAGTGTATGTCAGGTAGGTCAGTGTATATAGGTCAATACCGTCAGTGTATATAGGTCAGGTCACTACCGTCAGTGTATGTCAGGTAGGTCAGTGTATATAGGTCAATACCGTCAGCGTAGGTAGGTCAGTGTATATAGTTCAGGTCACTACCGTCAGTGTAGGTAGGTCTGTGTGTATAGGTCAATACCGTCAGTGTAGGTAGGTCAGTGTATATAGGTCAGGTCACTACTGTCAGTGTAGGTAGGTCAGTGTATATAGGTCAATACATTCAGTGTATATAGGTCAGGTCACTACCGTCAGTGTAGGTAGGAGAGTGTATATAGGTCAATACTGTCAGTGTAGGTAGGGCAGTGTATATAGGTCAGGTCACTACTGTCAGTGTAGGTAGGTCAGTGTATATAGGTCAATACCTTCAGTGTATATAGGTCAATACCTTCAGTGTATATAGGTCAGGTCACTACCGTCAGTGTAGGTAGGTCAGTGTATGTCAGGTAGGTCAGTGTAGGTAGGTCAGTGTATATAGGTCAATACCGTCAGCGTAGGTAGGCCAATGTTTATAGGTCAGGTCACTACCGTCAGTGTAGGTAGGAGAGTGTATATAGGTCAATACTGTCAGCGTAGGTAGGTCAATGTTTATAGGTCAGGTCACTACCGTCAGTGTAGGTAGGTCAGTGTATATAGATCAATACCTTCAGTGTATATAGGTCAGGTAGGTCAGTGTATGTAGGTCACTACCGTCAGTGTATGTAGGTCAGTGTATATAGGTCAATACCGTCAGTGTATGTAGGTCACTACCGTCAGTGTAGATACGTCAGTGTATATAGGTCAGGTAAGTCAGTGTATGTAGGTCACTACGGTCCGTCAGTGTAGGTAGGTCAGTGTATATAGGTCATTTAGGTCAGTGTATATAGGTCACTACCATCAGTGTAGGTAGGTCAGTGTATGTAGGTCAAGTAGGTCAGTGTATGTAGGTCACTACCGCCAGTGTATGTAGGTCACTACCGTCAGTGTATGTAGGTCACGGGCCAGCCAAAAAAAGCTTGCGTCACATACACCACCCCCCACCCCCACCCCGCTTTCCGGCCCTGGACTTCGGGCTGAAGCCCCTGTTCTTTTTGCCACCTAGCAAAAGCCCCTGTTGTTTGTGCTTTCAGCCAATAGAAAGTGTGGAGGACACAGCAATTCCAGACCTGGCACAGCATCGACGATACAGAGGTTTGTGCTTTCAGAGGAACTATACTAGCAAAACCAGGACAATTTGCATGCATTTCGGGGATTATTCGTTTACTTTCTGGCCTACACACTGCTCCAGTTTTACCTCCGGGGGTATTGTGAATTGTTTCCAGGTAATGTATCAGTGAAAACGCACAAACTTCTGATTGTTGATTGGCACACATACACAGATTATAATTGGCGGGTCCCTCACACAACACATTTTTTTACAATCAGATACCATTCATGCTTTTGATGGGCTTAGAAGTCTCGTTTTGCGTAAAGCACATCCAAGGAAAGAACGTCTCGGGTCACTGGGGTGTGAAATACGCCCCGTTGGGAATTTGCATTAAATTGTAAAGTGGCGGGGTCAACTCGGCCAACTATATGTTTCCCGATGGTTGCCTTGGAGACCAGACTGGAAGCTCTTTAAACTTTCATAACATCTTGAAGGTGGAAGGCACCCCCCTGCCCTTTCGCAGATGCCCGCCTGTGACTCAATAAACAGCTGAGTCCTGATGGGCCCAAATCTTCCCCCCCGCTGTGCTCATTTGGGGAACGGCTTTGGGCTGGCGGGAGGGAATGTACAACGTTCCATAGACTCGGCGCCCTGCGCAGCCCAACGCTCCCTGCTTAAGTGGATGACCCCAGTCACCAGCTGATTATTTATGTAGATGGTTTAAATATGTTTGGAAAGCAGAAACGGTTGGGTGGTTTTATGGTAAAAGCTCAATGCGAAAAGCTGTTATGGCGATAGATATGGAATATCAGCAGAATGAGAACATAGGTGAGTGATGTAAGAAGGAAGGAAGGAAGGAACGAAGTAAGGAAGGAAGGAAGGAAGAAGAGGGGAAGGGGGAAAAGAATGATGGAATGAAACAATGAGGAAGAAGTGATGAGAAATGAAAGCAGCAATGAAACATAATAGGACGTAAAATAAAATAAAAAGGAAGGAATCGAACAGGGAGGGATGAAGGAAAAGGGGAAAGGAGTGTGTGAGTGTAAGAAAGGAAGGAAGAGAAGCAAAATAAATAAATGAATGAATAAATGACATAATGAAAAATATATGCAATGGAAAACAAGAATGGAAGGAAAATAAGAGGGAGAAAAGAATGAAGTTATCAGGAAGAAGGGAAGAGAAAGGAAGGTAGTGATGAAGAAAGAAACAACGATAAAGGAAGGGGAAAAAAAGCAGAAATGGTTGGGTGGTTTTATGGTAAAAGCTCAATGCGAAAAGCTGATATGGAATATCAGCAGAATGAGAACATAGATGAGTTCTGTAAGAAGGAAGGAAGGAAGGAAGGAAGAAGAGGGGAAGGGGGAAACGAATGATGGAATTAAACAATGAGGAAGAAGTGATGAGAAATGAAGGCAGCAATGAAAGATAATGGGACGGAAAATAAAAAATAAAATAAAAAGGAAGGAATCGAAAAGGGAGGAAGGAATGAAGGAAAAGGGGAAAGGAGTGTGTGAGTGTAAGAAAGGAAGGAAGTAATGGGACAGCAAGGAAGAAGAAAGAAAGAAAGAAAGAAAGAAAGAAAGAAAGAAAGAAAGATGAAGAAAAATGAAGAAATGAAGGAAGAGGAAGGGGGTGAGTGAAAAAAAGAAATAGAGGAATGGAATAAAACAAAGCAAGGAATAAAAGGAAGCAAAGGAGAAGGAAGGGACAGAAGAAAGACATGGAGGGAAAAAGCAAAGAAGGAAGGAAGGAAGGAAGGATGTACTGTATATGCAATGGAAAACAAGAATGGAAGGAAAATAAGAAGGACATAAGATAAGAGGGAGAAAAGAATGAAGTGATCAGGAAGAAGGGAAGAGAAAGCAAGCTAGTGATGAAGAAAGAAAGAAAAATAAAGGAAGGGAAAAAAAGCAGAAACGGTTGGGTGGTTTTATGGTAAAAGCTCAATGCGAAAAGCTGATATGGCCATAAATATGGAATATCAGCAGAATGAGAACATAGGTGAGTGATGTAAGAAGGAAGAAAGGAAGGAAGGAATAAGAGGGGAAGGGGGAAAAGAATGATGGAATGAAACAATGAGGAAGAAGTGAGGAGAAATTAAGGCAGCAATGAAAGATAATGGGACGGAAAATAAAATAAAAAGGAAGGAATCGAAAAGGGAGGGAGGGATGAAGGAAAAGGGGAAAGGAGTGTGTGAGTGGAAGAAAGAAAAAAAGAAAGAAAGAAATTAAGGAAGAGAATCAAAATAAATAAATAAATCAATACATAAGAAAGAAAGAAAGAAAGAAAGAAAGAAAGAAAGAAAGAAAGAAAGAAAGAAAGAAAGAAAGAAAGAAGAAAGAAAGGAAGAGAAGCAAAATAAATAAATGAATGCATAAATGGCGTAATGAAATGGCAGAGTAGAGAAATTAAGGAAGGGGAAGAGAATGAATGAGAAAGGAAGGAAGGAATGAAATGGTAAGGAAGGAGGGAAAAGAAAGAAAGAAAGAAAGAAAGAGAAAGTAAGATGAGGAATAGAGGAATGGAATAAAACAAAGCAAGGAATAAAAGGAAGGAAATGAGAAGGAAAGGACAGAAGAAAGACATGGAGGGAAAAAGCAAAGAAGGAAGGAAGGAAGGATGTACTGTATATGCAATGGAAAACAAGAATGGAAGGAAAAGAAGAAAGACATAAGATAAGAGGGAGAAAGGAATGAAGTGATCAGGAAGAAGGGAAGAGAAAGGAAGCTAGTAATGAAGAAAGAAAGAAAGAAAGATAAAGGAAGGGAAAAAAAAGCTGGAATAAAATGTCAGAGAAGAGAAATGAAAGAAAGGGAAGGGAGTGAATGATAAAAGAGGAAAGGAATGGAATAGGAAGAATGGAGGGAAGAAAAAGAAGCTAGCGATGAAAAGATGGTATGATGAAATCAACAAGAAAGAAAGGAAGGAAGAAAGAAGGAAAGAATGAAAGAAAGTAATAGAAGGAAGGCAACAAAATAAAAAATTACGGAATAAAAATGGCCGAGAAGAGAAATGAAGGAAGAGGAAGGGAGTGCGTGAGAAAAGAGGAAAGGAATGGAATATGAAAAAAGGAGGGAAGAGAAAGTTAGCTAGCAATGAAGAGATGGTTTGATGAAAACAATAGGAAAGAAAGAACGAATGTAAGAAAGAAAGAAATAAGAATGACGGGATGAAATGGCAGTGAAGAGAAATGAAGGAAGAGGAAGGAAGTGAATGAAAATAAGAAGAAAGGAACAAAAGAAGTAAAGGAGAAGGAAGGGACAGAAGAAAGACATGGAGGGAGAAAGGAAAGAAGGAAGGATGTACTGTATATGCAATACAGAAGAAGAATGAAAAGAAAAGAAGAAGGAAGAAAGAAAGAACAACGGGATGAAATGACAGTGAAGATAAATGAAGGAAGACTAATGCCGCATACAGACGATCGTTTTTTGTGATGAAAAAAAAATGACGTTTTTGAAAACGTCATTTAAAATGATAGTGTGTGGGGAAAATGTCGTTTTATGTCTTCAGAAAAACGACCAAAAAAAAATTCGAACATGCTCGAATTTTTTGTGTCGTTTTTCAAAATGTCATTTTTTGTGTCAATGAAAATGATAGTGTGTGGGGAAAACGACGTTTTTAAACCCGCACATGCCCAGAAGCAAGTTTTGAGACGGGAGGTAAAACTACCATTCATAATGGAGTAAGCACATTCATCACGCTTTAACAGACAAAAAAGCACGAATCATCTTTTACTAACAAGTAACCAGCTAAAAGCAGCCTCAAGGCGAATAGAACTTCCCCTTTAGAGTGCCGTCACTTTGTTCATCATTTTTCAAAATGATGGTGTGTATGCTCCATCGTTTTTGAAAATGAAGTTTCAAAAATGTCGTTTTTTTTCATCACTTCAAACGTCATTTTTTTTTCATCACAAAAAACGACCGTCTGTATGGGGCATAATGCCGCGTACACACGATCGGTCCATCCGATGAGAACGGTCTGATGGACCGTTTTCATCGGTTAACCGACGAAGCTGACTGATGATCTGTCGCGCCTATACACCATGGGTTAAAAAAACGATTGTGTCAGAACGCGGTGACGTAAAACACAACAACGTGCTGAAAAAAATGAAGTTCAATGCTTCCGAGAATGCGTCAACTTGATTCTGAGCATGCGTGGATTTTTAACCAATGGACGTGCCTACTAACGATCGTTTTTTTTCTATCGGTTAGGAATCCATCGGTTAAATTTAAAACAAGTTGGCCTTTTTTTTAACCAATGGATAAATAACCGATGGGGCCCACACACGATCGGTTTGGTCCGATGAAAACGGTCCATCAGACCATTCTCATCGGTTTGACCGATCGTGTGTACGCGGCCTAAGGGAGTGAATGATAAAAGAGGAACGGAATGGAATAGGAAGAAAGGAGGGAAGAGAAAGGAAGAGAAATCAACAAGAAAGAAAGGAAGGAAAGAAGTGAAAGAAAGAAATAAGAATGACAGGATGAAATGGCAGTGAAGAGAAATGAAGGAAGAGGAAGGAAGTGAATGAAAAAAAGAAGAAAGGAATGGAATAGGAAAAAAGAAAGGAACAAAAGAAGGAAAGGAGAAAGAAGGGACAGAATAAAGACATGGAGGGAGAAAGGAAAGAAGGAAAGATGGACAGATGTACTGTATATGCAATACAGAAGAAGAATGAAAGAAATAGAAGAAGAAAAGGAAGGAAGGAAGGAAGGAAGGAAAGAAAGAAAGAAAGAAAGAAAGAAAGAAAGAAAGAAAGAAAGAAAGAAAGAAAGAAAGAAAAAGAGGGAACCAGTAAATAGTGACATCATGTAATGGTAGGAAAGAGGGAAGGGAAATGAAGGCAGTAATGAAGAGATGATGGAATAAAAAAAGAATGAATAGAAGAGAAGAGGAGACGATGGAAGAAAGGAAGGACGGAGGGACGGAAGGAAGATGGGAGATAGATGGGATGATGAAGCCACGGATATAATGATAATACACAGTTGTGCCACCCCCCTCCTCTGCCCGCAGCCTCCAGCCATACTTATTAAGCTCTGAGGTTTTCCATTGCTCACCCCTCACCCCAGAGCTCAGCCTGTACCGTATTCATACAAGAGAAGATCGCTGTACGCTGTTACTCTGCCCTAAAAAATGGAAAACATTTACAGCCGTTCGTCCAGCAAAACCAACTACACTGACACCAATTTAGTAGCAAGCGCTGAGTTTACCGCCATTTACATATTCATGAGCTCATTAGGGGCATGTTTATTTTGAGACAGAAGGAGCAGAGTTTTAATCCATAATGACACTGGTTCGGGCAGGAGCCGGGCATGAATACATTAACTAATGGGGCCATACGGGCCCGTGGGGGACACTGCCTCATCTCATTTTAATGGTGCAGCGCTGAGTTCCCTTAAAGAGCAAAACTTCATAAATGAATAAGTCACTTTTGATATGTTGTTCATGTAAACAGAAAACAAGCGGCTTCCAAGTGGGAACATTTTGGAAGAGAAAGGCCAGAAAAGTCAAACTCTGTGACAGCAAATTAGAATAATAATAAAAAAAAAAAAAGTAAAATATATTTAGAGGCCCACAAAACTAGAAAAAGTTCCAACTCAAAGCTGACGGAGCACTGGGCACCACTGGGTTAAACTGCCAGGTGGATCAGTCAGATGGCAACTTTATTATTTTTTGGCTGTACGGTGGGCACATTATTAGGCACACCTGTTCCATCACACAAAACAGCCAAACTAAGAATCGTGTGCATGCAATTAAAGCTGAACTCCAGGCAGATATAAAAGACACGGCCCAGATTCAGGTACATTTGCGCGATATTTGCGGGGGAGCAGGGCAACGGTATTGCCCTGCGCCCCCGCAAATATTTTGCGCTGCCCTCGATTCACAGAGCAGTAGCTCCGTAAATTGCGAGGGCGCGCCGGCAAAATTGCCCGGCGTAAGCGCGCGCAATGTAAATGATCCCGCCGGGGGCGGGAATCATTTAAATTAGGCGCGCTCCCGCGCCGAGCGTACAGCGCATGCTCCATCGGGAAACTTTCCCGACGTGCATTGCGGCAAATGACGTCGCAAGGACGTAATTTGCTTCAAAGTGAACGTGAATGGCGTCCAGCGCCATTCACGAATCACTTACGCAAACGACGTGAAATTCAAATTTCACGTCGCGGGAGCGGCGGCTATACTTTAGCATTGGCTGTTCCTACTATTAGAAGGGGCAGCCTTGCGCTAAAGTTGCCGTACGGAAACTCCGTACCTGGCTTGCGCAGGGCCCGCGCAAGTTTGTGAATCAGTGGTAGTATGCAATTTGCATACTACACGCTGATCACAATGGGAGCGCCCCCTAGCGGCCCACGCAAGAATGCAGCCTAAAATCTGCGTGGCATAAGAGCCTTATGCCGCGCAGATTTTAGGCTGCAGTCGGTGTAACAAGGTTCCTGAATCGGGAGCACTCGTTACACCGGAGCAAGTAAGCAACGGTTACACGGGTGCAATTGCTTCTTGAATCTGGGCCACTAATTAATGCATCTCTGTAATCATTAATGCATCATTACATTTATTTTTTTAAAAGCAAGCTGTGTAATTATCTGAATTTGACCTGGGATCAGGTTCCAGTACAGCAGGGCTGGAATGTAAGAGGAAAAAGCAGCACAAGGTAACAAAGGTGCTTTGATAAAGCAGGAACAAAGATTGGGCTAGATTCAGATAGCCCGCCGTAACTTTGTGCGGGCGTAGCGTATCTCAGATACGCTATGCCGCCGTAAGTTAGTGAGGCAGGGACTGGATTCACAAAAAACCTGCACCCTAAGTTACGGCGGCGTAGCGTAAATCTGCCGGGGTAAGCACGCCAAATTCAAATTGTGAAGAGGTGGGTGTGTTTTATGTAAATAAAACATGACCCTACGGAAATGACGTCTCTAACGAACGGCGCATGCGCCGTCCGTGAAAGTATCCCAGTGCGCATGCTCCTAATCATGTCGCAAATAGTCAATGCTTTCTACGTGAATGTAATTTACGCAAAGCCCTATTCGCGAACGACTTACGCAAACGACGCAAAATTCGACGCTGTCCCGACGTCCATACTTAACATTGGATGCGCCTCATCTAGCAGGGGTAACCTTACGCCGGAAAAAGCCTTACGTAAACGACGTAAAAAAATCCGCTGGGCGCGCGTACGTTTCTGAATCGGTGTATCTAGCTCATTTGCATATTCTACGCCAAAATCAACGGAAGCGCTACCTATCGGCCAGCGTAAATATACACCCTAAGATACGACAGCGTAAGAGACTTACGTCGGTCGTATCTTAGCAAAATTCCAGCGTATCTTGCTTTCTGAATACAGAAAAAAGATACGCCGGCGCATCCTAGAAGTTACGCGGCGTAAGACAGATACACCGACGTAACTTCTTACTGAATCTAGCCCATTGTCTCTGGACAGCCGCACTCTGAACAAATTGTAGTCTTTTATTAAAAGAAGGACAGCACTACAAGTCACAGCAAAATGACCTCTGACGCGTTTCGCACTGAAACTAGTGCTTAGTCATAGCTGAATGTGCTTTGATGAAGGCTTCTTAGCCGAAACGCACCCGTACCCGTGTACCCATGTAACCAATAAAGTACCTTTATTTAAGAGCATCCGAGTTGCCAGTCCTTTCGATTCAAGGAAACAAAGAGCCAGTGAGTTCCTGTGCTGACGAGAAGTCTGCTGATAGGAGGAGACAGCAGAATGACAGACACATGAGCTCATCACTGTGCTGCTTCTCCTTTCACTGTAAAACGTTAGGCTGGAGGAGGGTAGAGGAAGACTGGGCTTAGAGGAAGAGGGTGGAATGATGCTGTCATCAGACTGATAACACAGAAGCCATGTCCAGAAGGCCAACTTTAATTTGTAAAACATGGATAAGCTACAGTATCAGAGAACCATACCAGGTTCCAGCTTCGAACAGCAATATAAGGATACAGTGGCTATCAGATCATCAATAATTAGATGACTTAATATCAAAAGGTCACAAAGTCTGTCAAACCCCAATTTTTACTGTGGCATGCAGATGGTAGTGTCCAATCTTGAAGTACAAGGCAATGGGTCAGTGCCCGTAAAGTTAAGGGCCATCATTATAATAGCCCTAGGTGCCTACAGACTCCTTAAACATGTAGGACATGTGGGTCAACCTTCTCCTAACCCGAATTCCTGCAGTTCCTGTCATATATGTAATCTACATAATACTTAGAGAGTTGTCAGATTCAGATACTCCATTACATGTGAAAGACAAAGTCAATGTGCCTGGGTTTTTTAAAGGTCAATGTGGCAATGTACCTATGCCCACTTAGCACATCTGGGATTGTCAACCTTCTTCTAGCTAGCCCAAACTTCTGTAAGTTCTGTCATGTAGGCTTTCTATGTAATCCTCTGTTTTTTGCTCCCAACCTAACTAAACAGGCATCAATCACCTTCAGATAATCCAATACATATTAATCCTGCAGTTCCTGTCATATATGTCATCTACATAATACTCTGGTCTTTCCACCCAACCTAATTAGAGAGTTATCAGCTTCAGATACTCCATTACATGTAATAGATAAAGTCGATGTGCCCGGGTTTTTTAAAGGTCAATGTGGCAATGTACCTATGCCCACTTAGCACATCTGGGATTGTCAACCTTCTTCTAGCTAGCCCAAACTTCTGTAAATTCTGTCATGTAGGCTTTCTAGGTAATCCTCTGCTTTTTGCTCCCAACCTAACTAAACAGGCATCAATCATCTTCATATAATCCAATACATATGAAGGGTAAAGTTGCTGGTCCCAGTTTCTTAATGATTAGGGGTGAAAGGCATCATCTCAATAGGCCTAGGTCCCTACAACTGCCTTACACATCTTGGACTGCCAACCTTCTTCTAGCCCAGGGGTCTCCAAACTGCGGCCCGAGGGCCAGATGTGGCCCTTTGCTAGCTTCTATCAGGCCCTTGGGGCACTATTTCTTCCACTGATATGAGGCACTATTCCTCCAACTGACAGCTACAATGTGGCACTCTTTCTCACTGATACCAATGATGGGATACTATTCCTCCTATTAATAGTGGCACTACCCCTCCTATTAACCACCAATCCTGAGGCCATATTTATTTTTAATGATGCCAATTTTTTTTTGCCCCTGCTGGCCACAATCCGGCCCTCCTAAAGTCTAAAGGACAATAAACTGGCCCTTTGTTTAAAAAGTTTGGAGACCCCTGTTCTAGCCCAAACTTTTTTAACAATGGGCCAGTTTACTGTCCTTCAGACTTTACGGGGGGCCAGAATATGGCCATTGAGAGTAAAAATTGCCCTGATGTTGGTAGGAGTGAACAATGTATCTTTGGTATTAGGGGTAGAAGGAATATTGCCCCATTGTGGTGTCAGTGAGAGGAATAGTTTCCTATTGTTGGTGTCTGCGGGAGGAATAGCACCCAATTGTTGGTGTTAGTGGGAGAAAGAGTGCCCCATCATTGGTGTCAATGGGAGGAATAGTGCTCCATTGTTGGTGTCAGTAGAGAAATAGTGTCTTGTACCAGTGGGAGGAAAGGTGCCCCAGGGGCCGGATAGAGGCAAGCAAAGAACCTGCACCCGGGTTGCAGTTTGGAGACCACTGTACTAGACCCGATCTCTTGCAAGTCCTGTCATGTAGGCCTTCTAGATAGTCCTTCAGTTTGTGCTGCCAGCCAACATCAGCTTTACATACAACGATACACGGGAAGAATAAAGTCACCCCCGTACTCAAGATGAGTCTGTATGCCATATCGCTCCTCTGTCCAGTACCACACACTCAAGACCCCTTAGCTTTCCCAATTACTAGTCGTAGCTCAGTGTTGGGTAAAAAATCAGACAGTATATTAGAACCAGAATACAAGTCTTATACACCGTTGAGGAGGAGGAGGTTCCTACCTCCTGCTCATATTACTCTAACAATACAGTGGAACCCTGGATTACGAACATATTCCCTTCCAGGAGAATGCTCGTAATCCAAAGTACTCGCATATCAAAGCCATTTTCCCCATTGAAATCAATGGAAACGAAAATAATTAGTTCCGCTTTGACTTCAATAGGATGCAATACCGCATGTGGCCAGAGGCGGGGGGAAGAGTCGGAGAGCCTTGGAAACGGCCGAAAAGGCCCAAGGACACTTTGGCTGACCTTGGAAAGACTTCCTACTCGAGATTTGCCAAGGTCAGCCGTGCTGTCTTCGGGCCTTTTCGTGCATTTCCGAACAACGCCGATCAGCTGCAATCGGCGACGTTTGGCTTCGACGCCCCCCACCTCAGGCCAAAAGCGGTACTGCACACCACTTTGGCCTGAATCATGCTCATTTTGCGAGACAACACTCGCAAACCAAGTCACGATTTTTTAAAATACAATTGCTCATATTGCGAAACGCTCATTAATCGCGTTACTCGTAATCCGAGGTTCCACTGTACAAAGAAACATAAATTAACATAAACATCACCAAGTCCAGTTTTTTAAAGGTTGGGGTCAAAGACCATTATTACAATATTCCTAGGTGCCTACACCCAACACATTTAGGACTGTCAACATTCTCCTAACCTGATCTCCTGTAAGCCTTCTACGTAGTCCTCTGGTTTTTGCTCCTGGCCTAAGTAGAAAGGCATCATCTTCAGAGACTTCAATACATATAAAGGAAAAAGTCACTGCTCCCAGTTTATTAAAGGTCGGAGTCAAAGGCCATTATTGCAATAGGCCAACTATGCATCCTGCCAAAAAAGATACTGATAAATGTTTTGAGAAAAGCAAAAAAAATAAAAAACAATGTCAACCGATGACTGCAGTGTTCATACCTGGCTTCACACTGACCCCAACCCATACATAGGACAACCTTGTACTACAGCAGGTGGCTTGTGCCTCCAGCAGTGTCTTAAACTGCTTTTTAATCTGTTGCCTGGTGCTGTGACATTTGTATAAGTCAAAACTCAGATTTACAGAACGGCTGCCGAGTGGAGCCCGGGAAGCCCTGTGCATGGAGATGATAAATGGTTTCTGGAGTAAGTCGGTCAAGGAGAGATTAATAATGACTCTCAGTATCCTGCGCACGTTCTAATTCCACCTTAAAGTGCAACCTCAAGAGCAAATAATATCTCTCTCCTAGTAAAGCAAAACTCAGGACCAAGAGATGCCACTGCAAAAAACAGCAGGCCTGGATCTGTGGAAAGCCAACACAGGCCGGAGAAAAGGGTATTAGGGGTTA
Source organism: Rana temporaria (assembly GCF_905171775.1). NCBI lineage: Eukaryota > Metazoa > Chordata > Amphibia > Anura > Ranidae > Rana > Rana temporaria. The sequence goes on along the minus strand of NC_053490.1, from coordinate 529,137,132 downwards.
TAAAAGTTTGTTTTTTATTTTCTAAATTGGTTCCTTTAAGCTAGTGCATTGTTGGTTCACTTACCTTTTCCTTCGATTTTCCTTCTAAACATTTTTTTTCTTTGTTTTCTTTGTCTGAATTTCTCACTTCCTGTTCCTCCTCAGTAAGCTGTTCTGGCTAACCCCCAGCCAAAACAGCTCGGATGATGGGGGAAAGCTTACAGGAAGTGACAAATTCAGACAAAGAACAAAAAAATTTAGAAGGAAAATTGAAGGAAAAGGTAAAAAGACCAATATCACGGACTGGAACAATGTCTCACATTGATAGACAATTGGATGACGGAGAGTTCCCTCAAACTTTATGGATCAAAAAACAGAACTTCTTATTCTTCACGCAAACCGAAAGACTAACTCTAGGACGACATGGACACCACCCCCCCCCCCCCCCCCATTCTTGGACAAACCATCACCCCAAGCACCAAAGTCAAAAGTCTAGGAGTCACCTTTGACTCAGACATGACTATGGATGCCCAAATAGGATCAGTAGTCAGCGGATCCTTCCATCTTCTCCGCCTGCTACGTAGACTCATCCCCTTCATCCCGGAAGACACAGCATTAGTAGTTGGAACAATCATCAATTCCCGAAACGACTATGCAAACTCCCTCTACCTAGGACTACCCAAATACCAGATTTCTCATCTACAAGTCGCCCAGAACATGGCTGCCAGACTGGTAACGGGGAAAAAACCCTGGGAATCAATCACCCCGTCCCTGAGGACTCTCCATTGGCTAGCCATAAAGGATCGGGTTACATTTAAGACCCTCTGCCTCACTCACAAATGCACACAAGGAAACACCCCTCAATATTTATGCGAGAAAATAAAATACTACAACCCCAATCACGTTCTTCGATCAACCAACCAAAACCTTCTGCAAATCCCCAAGACCCTCTACAAGTCTAAAGGAGAATGAAGATTCGCAGTCCAAGGACCACGGCTATAGAATGCTCTACCAACTAACATCCATATGGAAGAAAACCATCGGGCCTTCAGAAAAAAACGTAGGGCCAGATTCACGTAGAAGTGCGGCGGCGTAACGTATCGTAGATACGTTACACCGCCGCAAGTTTTCATCGCAAGTGCCTGATTCACAAAGCACTTGCAATGAAAACCTATGCCGGCGGCCTCCGGCGTAAGCCTGCGTAATTCAAAGGGGCGTGTGCCATTTAAATTAGGCGCGCTCCCGCGCCGGACCTACTGCGCATGCTCCCTTTTAAATTTCCCGCCGTGCTTTGCGCAAAGTGACGTCATTTTCTCGAACAGCGACGTGCGTAGCGTACTTCCGTATTCCCGGACGTCTTACACAAGAAGGAAACATTTTTAAATTTCGACGCGGGAACGACGGCCATACTTTATACAGCACATACGTGTGCTGTGTAAAGTTAGGGCACCAAAAACGACGACTAACTTTGCGACGGGAAACTAGAGTAGCAGCGACGTAGCGAACGTGAAAAACCGTTGTGGATCACCGTAACTGCTAATTTGCATACCCGACGCTGGTTTACGACGCAAACTCCCCCCAAGCGGCGGCCACGGTATTGCATCCTAAGATCCGACAGTGTAAAACAATTACACCTGTCGGATCTAGGGGCTATCTATGTGTAACTGATTCTATGAATCAGTCACACGATACTCTGAGAGATATGACGGAGTATCTGAGATACTCCGTCGTATCTCTTTTTTGAATCTGGGCCTTAAGACCCACCTCTTCTGAAGGATCAGGACGACTATGGATACAAAGCGTCTTGAGGCGATTTAGTTCGCATTCGTAGCGCTATACAAGTTATTCACTCACTCGTAAGTGAACCATCAATGCACTAGCTTAACCACTTAAGCCCCGGACCATTATGCAGCTAAAGGACCAGGCCCCTTTTTTGCGATTCAGCACTGCGCCGCTTTAACTGACAATTGCGCGGTCATGTGTTGGGCTCCCAAACAAAATTGGCGTCCTTTTTTTTACCACAAATAGAGCTTTCTTTTAGTGGTATTTGATCACCTCTGCGGTTTTTATTTTTTGCGCTATTAAATTAAAAATAGAGCGACAACTTGGAAAAAAATTCAATATTTTTAACTTTTTGCTATAAATATAAATATCCCCCAAAAAATATAAAAAAAAAAATTTTTTTTCCCCTCAGTTCAGGCCAATAGGTATTCTTCGACATATTTTTGGTAAAAAAAATCGCAATAAGCGTTTATTGATTGGTTTGCGCAAAATTTATAGCATCTACCAAATAGGGATAGTTTTATTGCATTTTTATTAATAATAATTTTTTCCAGTAATGGCGGCGATCAGCGATTTTTATCGTGACTGCGAGATTATGGCGGACACATGAGACACTTTTGACACTATTTTGGGACCATTATCATTTTTACAGCGAACAGTGATAAAAAAAATGCACTGGTTACTGTAAAAATGACACTGGCAGTGAAGGGGTTAACCAGGAGGGGGCACTGTAGGGGTTAAGTGTGACCTAAGGGAGGAATTCTTACTGTGAGGGGGCGTGGCTGGGCATGTGACGTCACTGATCATTGTTCCCTATGACAGGGAACAGACGATCAGTGACAGGCTCACTAGAAAGTATGGGGAGAGGTGCGTTTACACTTACCTCTCCCCATTCTGTCTCTCTGTAACCCGATCCCGGGACACCGGCGGCGATCGGGTCCGCTGTTCCTGCGGGGACGGTCACAGAGAAGAGGATCGGGTCGAGAACGCGCCGGCGGCTGGGATCGTAAAGGATACGTACATGTACGCCATTGTGCCCAGCCGTGCCATTTTGCCGACGTATATCGTCGTGCAGCGATCCTCAAGCGGTTAAAGAAACCTATTTAGAAAATAAAAAACTACAAACCCTTTAAGACCCTTCTCCACCCAAAACGTAAAAGAAAACCTTGGCTTTGGATACAATTTCAGTGAATCAGCATGGAAGGAAAACTCAGCCTAAGGTGTGGACAGAATAAAGACCAAATAAAGCAATTTATTTATTAATGCTCAGCCACGGATATATTTTCCCCGCCAAGATAACACCTAAATGAAAGATTTGTTTACACAGATCTGTGCCGAGGAACAAACCTAATGAACTGAGCGGGAGTATGATCACGGCAGACTGATCGACTAAATAAAAATGTCCTACTGGTGCTTTCTTTCAGTTGGGTGTAAAAGATTCACTCTCTGTATGGAAAGAGGAAAAACCTAACTCAACGACTGTTAATAAATATTGTCCAGGGTACAGATCATGCTGCAAATGTATTATTTTACCCTTTGTGTGCACTACCCCCGAAGGAGCTGCTGGTTTAGATTTGGGCCTGCACGTTACCTCACCATTCGTTGTCTAGGGGAACGAGAGCCTATAGAAACCTCAATGTCCACACAAGTTGCAAATCCTTTTTGTTAAGCTTTATTTCACACAAACTTGTACAGATAGAGGGATGGAGGGTCAGGAGAAGGTTCAGGCACTCAATGTAGATCACTGGGGATCTTTTAAGCTTCAAAAGTCACACTCACCACTTTCCTCTGAGTGGGTATTGCTCACCCGGATAGGCCCCTCTCACTGGCCTAGCAGCCAGGGTGATGCATGGACAAAAAGAAAGAATAACAGTCTCTGCCACAGACTTTAGTGCGATGAAGTTGAACTGTTCAATAATCCTCTGCCACAGGATTTTAGTATTCGGACATCCAGCCTTACAGTTTAGAGCCTTTAAGCCGACCTGGCACACTGTAAAGTAACATAGGCTTCGGTGCATCCTCCAATAAAGTTACCAGGCGTTCCCCAAGATACCAGCCTTCTACTTGGTCCTCTCCAGGACAGGTCCTCCCCTGGTTTCCTCTATTGAGTGGCTTCTTCCTGTCAGGTCACCTGTGGCCAGATGACAGATGCACCCCGTTGGAGTCAGGAGTGCACCATAAAGGTAGTGAACCCTATGGCAGACTGCTGCGGATGGAGCCTTTAGTGGTGAGGATGGCCTTAGCTGCAACTGAATCCAGGTCGCGGCCCCCAGAGTCCCCTAGGTCACGCTCCGTAGGGAGAGAGGGGAAGCAGCCACTCAGGACACAAGAGACAGAGAAATGTTAAGCCAAGGTTGGGGCGACAAGCAGACAAGGATAAACAGGGGACAGGCCAAGGGTCAGGGTCACAGGCAACCAGGAGTAGTCGGGGACAAGCTAAGATCGGTACACAGAGATAAACGTGGCACACAGCAAGCAGGAACCCAAACACACAATGCTTAACAAACAACATTGATCAGCAAGGCACTGACCTGCAGTGCACTGGTTAATATAGAGTTCCTGATATGGCCTGGGGTGGAGCCATACAGGAAGGGAGAGATGATAAAATCAGTCAGTTGAGAGGGTCTGGTCTCTAAGGTAAACATATAGAGAGGAAGGTAAGCTGCCAGACATTACTGCATATCCAGGACACCTCCCTTAGGACAAATGCACAGGCCCGCGGCTGAAAATCAACCATCACATACCTCAAACCAGGAGGGCCATGAGGCAAAGAGACCCAAAAAATGCATCTGCCCCCTTAAGTACCTTTACTCAGCATGCCTAGCGGGGAGACCACTCCAACTGGGCTTTTCCCGGGGGGAAAGCACCCAATATATCCTGGCCTGCTTGTATTTCAACATTGGCCTGGGGTGGAAACGCCACCTACAGACAACAGTGGGAATTTCTTCAAACACAGCCATAGCCGGAACAGAGGCTGATTTAGTTTTAATCAAGAAAATCTGAGCTAACTACCAGCTCAGACATCACTAAATTTAAACATAGCGCCTGGTCATCAGGAGCAGGGCGCTACATATGTAAATGCAGAGGCGGCTCTAGGTTTTGTGAGGCCTTAGGCAAAACTTAACATGGGGCCCCACTCACACCCATGATGCGAAAAATAATTCAAGGACAAGAGCCTCTTCCCCACAACCCTGGCCGGTGGTTGTGGGGGTCTGCCGGTAGGGGGCTTATCGGAAACCTGGAAGCACCCATTAACAAGGTGGCCCCCTTTGGATTTTGAGGGCCCTGGAAATACATTGACTTAATTTAGTCTGTGTCTGAGTTTATATTATTCAATTGCAACATATAACTGACAGCATTCAATCATTTCTTCTTTTGGCAAATCTGCATACTCCCTTTTCACTCTTTGCATTATTTGGAAAATCACTACCTAATAAAGTCGCAAATTGTTATTCATAAAATTCCTATTAGCAAGTATAGATAATAAGATAAAACCCATATGGTTCAATTTTTCATATAACAAAATTATTCCACAATTTGTTTTTCTTTTCATATTATTCCCATTTAAAATCCATCACGCCCACTCTTTATTCTCAGTGCACTCAGAGAGCACAAATACAATAAGAAACCAAGCAGATGAGTTAATTACTCAAAAAGTTTAAGATATTTGGAAAAGTGTCCTAGAATGGTAAGCATACTGCATACTGACAGGGTAGATCGAGAGCCAATGGCTCCTGCCGCTGTCATCAAATCCTAAGACAACGGTCATGGGGGGGTGGAGCTTTCTGCATTTGTGAACACAGGCAGCATGGCCCAGTATTGAGCCCACAGGTTTGCCACAGTAGGACGTGGCTTCTAATGGTGGCACACCAAGAAGAGGAGAAGCCAGAAGCACAGGTGGGGGACCCGAGAAGAGGAGGATTGGGATTGCTCTGTGCAATTGTTTTGCACTGAGCAGGCCGGATCCTCCTCTTCTAGGGTCCCCCGCGGTCACTCCAGGCCCCTCTTTTTCTCAGTGTGCCACCATAGGAAGTAGCGCCAGAGGGGGAGACTAGAAGTCCTCTAGAAGTTTGTCTATGGAAATGTTTGACCGTTCTTCCAGAAGCGCATTTGTGAGGTCAGGCACTGATGTGGAGAAGAAGGCCTGGCTCACAGTCTCCATTCTAATACATCCCAAAGGTGTCAAAGGGGATCAAAGATTTGCAGTCCAGGGGCCTCGCCTGTGGAATGCAATACCAACCACCATCAGACTGAAGTCGGACCACTTGGCCTTCAGGAGAAAGATTAAAACCCATCTCTTCTGAGGTCAAGGGGTTCCTTACCCATGAAATGGATACAGCGCCCAGAGGCGATTCAGTTCGCATGTGTTGCGCTTTACAAGTCTCTCTCTCTCTCTCTGTTGGGTTGAGGTCAAAACTCTGTGCAGGCCAGTCAAGTTCCTCCACCCCAAACTTTGAAGGGTCTTAAAGGGGCATTAAATACCATAATTGCATTACATACAGAGTGCAGAGTTCAGGGGGTTACACACAGAGGCCCAGATTCTTAAAGGAGATACAACGGCGTATCTCCAGATACACCGTCGTATCTCTGAGTCTGAGCAGTCGTATCTATGCGCCTGATTCTTAGAATCAGTTACGCATAGATTTCTATTAGATCCGACCGGCGTAAGAGTCTCTTACGCCGTCGGATCTTAAGTGCATATTTACGCTGGCCGCTAGGGGCGTGTACGCTGATTTACGCCTAGAAATATGTAAATCAGCTAGATACGTGAATTCACGAACGTACGCCCGGCCGACCCAGTACAGATACGCCATTTACGTTAGGCTTTTCCCGGCGTTCCGCGGCGAATTTTGAAAATGTTACTTTGTTTGCGTAAGTCGTCCGTGAATGGGGCTGGGCGTCATTTACGTTCACGTCGAAACCAATACGTCCTTGCGGCGTACTTTGGAGCAATGCACACTGGGATATGTCCACGGACGGCGCATGCGCCGTTCGTAAAAAGCGTCATTTACGTGGGGTCACATAACATTTACATAACACACGCCCACATCTACCACATTTGAATTAGGCGGGCTTACGCCGGCCTATTTACGCTACGCCGCCGCAACTTACGGAGCAAGTGCTTTGAGAATACAGCACTTGCCCGTCTAAGTTGCGGAGGCGTAACGTAAATAGGATATGTTACGCCCGCTCAAAGAAACGCTGCTGTACGTGAATCCGGGCCAGAGTGTAGAGCTGTCACCTGTAAACACAAAAAACGGACTTCTGTGTTTACTAGTGATTGTGGTGAGCAGGCACCAAAGGGTCTGGAGCCAGAGGTAGTGGAACTGAGTTCCCCCACGTTCCCCCTGAAAAAAAGCCCTGCTTTTGGTAATATACCAATACTTTTGGTAATATGCAGACCTGTGCATAAGAGGAGAAGAATGGTTCAAATAGGGTGAAAAAACAAAACAAAAAAACAAACAAGAACAGGCGTGCAAGGTGTAGTGTTACAATTCCAGGCGCAGCTGACGCACCCGGAGCAATGTATTTGGGGTAATATGCAATCTTCTTGCGAACGCCAGAACCAGGCGGCTGAGCGAACGGTAATGAATTAAGCCCACGTCTGCAGGAATCACGACTGTTTTATCTGCAAATTACCTGCACATCCAACAATCCCCAGCGAGCGTCGGATAAAACACGGAAGAAGACAGATGGCTAAAGACAGGGACAAGATGCAAGACGAGATCAGTGACGGGACTCGGCGCACATCAAATGGCCCAAACATAAAGAGGCAGATTAGAAATGCAAAGAGAAATATTTGAAAAAGGGGGCCTGCGAGAGCGACACGCGCACATGCTAACCGCAACTTCAAAGATGTCCTTCTTGATGCTACAAACACCAAAGAGATCGGTGACGGAGGAAGACGTGCGCAGGTTGCAAGGGAAGGGAGCGTAACAAGATCACAGGGAAATACAGCCAGGACCTGAATCTGTTTACTGAGGTTGGAACCAAAGGTGCGGTCACAGCGTGAGACAAACCCCACCTGCCGGTTCACCTTGATTTAACTTGTTAGTTCTGTTTTATGTCAGCAGGTAGAAAGCAAAAAAAAAAAGGACAGGACAAGAAACTTGTGCTGAGAGAATATGAAAAGAATGTAAAAAAGGGTGAGCACGCCAAAGATAAAACGTGAGCCTAGTAAATCTTTATTGCAAACAGCAAGAGATCACAACTGATTTAACATTCTATAATAGAGAGGTAACCAAAAAAGGACCTTGATAAGGGGGGGGGAATTGAGCCCCCGAAACGCTTTGGATTTTTCTTGTGAGCTCCTGTTGTGTTCAGTAAAACATTTGTTGGACTTGTTTTATTTCTTTGGCTCATTCTTTCCACATTCTTTAGCCTACTTTTAGGTAGATTCAGGTAGGGGCGCGCAAATCTAGGTCGGCGTAGCCTAGCGTGTTTACACTACGCCGCCTTAAGTAAGAGAGGCAAGTACATGATTCACAAAGTACTTGCCTCCTTACTTAGGGCGGCGTAGTGTAAATGCGGCGGGCGTAAGGGGGCCTAATTCAAATGGGTGGGGGGGGGGCGTGTTTAATGGTAATGAGGCTTGACCTTACGTTTTTGACGTTTTTTTGTCACTGCGCATGCGCCGGGCGACTACATTTCCCAGTGTGCATTGCGGTTACGTACGCCGCACGGGCCTATTGATTTCGACGTGGACGTAAACGACGTAAATCCCGATTCGCGGACGACTTACGCAAACGACGTTAAAATTTCGAATCTCGCGGCGGGAACGGCGGCCATACTTTAACATTGTTATTCCACCTAATAGGTGGAATAACTTTAGGCCTCCTAAGGCCTTACGGAAACGGCGTAAATCGACTGCGGCGGCCGGGCGTACGTTCGTGAATCGGCGTACAAACTCATTTACATAATCTACGCCGACCGCAATGGAAGCGCCACCTAGCGGCCATCCGAAAAATTGCAATTTAAGATAGGACGGCGCAAGCCGTCCCATCTTAGATATGTTTAAGCGTATCTCTGTTTGAGAATACACTTAAACATACGTCGGCGTAGATTCTGAGTTAGGTCGGCTTATCTACTGATAAGTCGGCCTAACTCTTACTGAATCTACCTATATGAGTGTAGGTGGGGCCTTAGACTCGGGAGGGACCACACACACACACACTTTGGGTCATAGCACCGGTGATGGTTTTATCATAACAGTTCCTAACACTTAGGCCTCGTACACACGACCGAGGAATTCGTTGGGCGAGACACATCGTTTTCCCCGACGAGTTCCCTGTTAGGCTTGTCGAGAAACTCGACAGGCTTTCTTTGCGTACACACGGTCAAGACCAAATCTCGTCGTTCTCAAACGCGGTGACGTACAACACGTTCGATAGCAGGGGAAGTTTGATTCCACTGGCACAACCCTTGGGGCTGCTTTTGCTAATCTCATGTTACTGCGTGTTAAAGTGGAGGTTCACCCAAAAAAATCTATTTTTAACATTAGATTGGGCCTAATTACGGGAAGCAGAATCGGGTGTTTTGATTAAAATCAATGCAGTACGTACCTTTTTTGAGATAGATGTTCTCCCGCCGCTTCCGGGTATGGGCCTTCCTATTTGATTGACAGCCTTCCGACCGTCGCATACAGCGCGTCACCAGTTTCCGAGAGTAGCCGAACGTCGGTGCGCAGGCGCCGTATAGCGCCGCACCGACGTTCGGCAACTGGTGACGCGCTGTATGCGACCGTCGGAAGGCTGTCAATCAAATAGGAACGCCCAGTCCCGCAGCCCATACCCGGAAGCGGCAGGAGAACATCTATCTCAAAAAAGGTAAGTACTGCATTGATTTTAATCAAAACACCCGATTCTGCTTCCAGTAATTAGGCCCAATCTACTGTTAAAAACTTTTTTCCGGGTGAACTCCCGCTTTAAGTAAAAGTTTGGTAGGAGACGATTCGCGCTTTTCAGTCTGTTACAGCTTGACAAATGTGCGATCTCCATTACAAACGCTACTTTTACCGAAGGTGCGCTCCCGTCTCATACTTTATTCTGAGCATGCGCGGGTTTCTAAGCATACACACGGTCGTGTTTCTCATCGAAAACCAGCCTGACGAGGAACAGGACGAGGAAATTGAGACTCCCGTCGAAGGAAAAACAGAACTTGTTCTCTTTTTTCCTCATCGAGTTCCTCGACAGTTTTCTCGATGAAAAGCATACACACGACCGTTTTCCTCGGCAAACAAGCTCTGCCACCAAGATTCTTGATGGATTCTGTCGAGGAAAACGGCCGTATGTGTGAGGCCTTACAATGGAAGAACATTGTGGCACACTGGTGAGCAAAATAGTATCAATACAATCCATAAAGAATTAGTTACGGCAATATTACCGAAGGACGCCCTTTGCTGGAAGGGTGGTGGTATTCTAGTATACAGTCATGCTGTATGGACCCACCAAAGGGATCTACAGAAGGTTCTTCGTCGGCCAACCGCAACTTCAAAGATGTCCTTCTTGATGCTACAAACACCAAAGAGATCAGTGACGGAGGAAGACGTGCGCAGGTTGCAAGGGAAGAGCGTAACAGGATCACAGGGAATACAGCCAGGACCTGAATCTGTTTACTGAGGCTGAAACCAAAGGACAGGACTTAAAGAAAACTTGTGCTGATAGAATATGAAAAGTATATAAAAAAAAGGTGAGCATGCCACAGATAAAACGTAAGCCTAGTAAATGTTTTTTTGCAAACAGCAAGAGATCACACCTGATTTAACGCTCTATAATAGAGATATAACCAAAAAAGGACCCTGATGAAGGGGAGTATTGACCCCCCGAAACGCTTTGGATTTTTCTTGTGAGCTCCTGTTGTGTTCAGTAAATATTTGTTGAACTTGTTTCACATCTTTGGCTCATTCCTTCTGCATTCTTTAGCCTACTTTGGGTGTAGGTGGGGGCCTTAGACGGGGTACCTGCTCGGGAGGGACCACTGTAATGGTTTTATTGTAACAGTTCTCAACACTTACAATGGAAGAACATTGTGGCACACTGGTGAGCAAAATAGTATACATAAAATCCACTTTAGTATAAGTTACGGCAATATTACAGAAGGACAGTCTTTGCTGGAAGGGTGGTGGTATTCTGGTATACAGTCATGCTGTGTGGACCCACCAAAGGGATCTACAGAAGGTTCTTCGGCCAACCGCAACTTCAAAGATGTCCTTCTTGATGCTACAAACACCAAAGAGATCAGTGACGGAGGAAGACAGGCGAAGGTTGCAGGGGAAAAGCGTAACAAAATCACAGTATATAGAAGCTGCACATATGCATACCGTCGGCTCAAATCTGCACTCTTGCAGATACCTACCATCCCGCCATAGTCATCCTGTGTGGTGCAGATAACCCCTGTTTACCCCTGATATTTCACCAAAGCCCCCCCATGGGGCTCCTAAAAAAATATATATATTTTTTTAATAAAATTGTAAAAGTAAATAAAAATAATACAACCGTAAAAAAAAAAATAATAATAATACAAATAAAAACAACTGACACCATCCACTGCCCTACTGACACCAATCTTGGCCCTACTGACACAGTCTACTGCTCTACTGACACCATCATTATATATACAATGGCCAGATTCACATACATTGGCGCATATTTATGCCGCCGTAGCCTATCTCTTTTACGCTACGCCGGCGCAGCGCACAGAGGCAAGCACTGGATTCACAAAGCACTTGCTCCCACTCGCTCTTAAAGATACGCTGGGTTTCCTCGGCGTAAGCCAGTGTAGGTGGAAGTGGGCGTGAGCCATGCTAATGAGGCGTGACCCCATGCAAATGATGGGCCAAGCGCCATAGAAGCACTTAAAATGAACGGCGCATGCGCCGTCCCGTGGCCGCATCCCAGTGCGCATGCTCAGAATCACGTCGAAACAACTGCCTAAGATACATCGGATCACTGCCTACAACGTCAACGTAACCTACGCCTAGTCATATTCACGTACAACGTAAATGACAAAAGATACGACGGCTTGTGTTCCCTGGTCCATACCTTTGCATGAGTTGCGCCTCCTATATGGGGAATAACTTCAGGCCGGAAGTAACAATTACGCAAACCACGTATATTATGCGCCGGGCGCAACTACGTTTGTGAATCGGCGTATCTCCCTCATTTGCATATGTGCATAGAAAATCAATGGGAGCGGCAAATGCGCCCGGTGTAAATATGCGCCCACGATACAACGGCGTAGGCAAGTTACGTCGGTCGTAGGGAGCCTATTTTTAGGCGTATCTAGTTTTGTGGGCACGGCGCATAGATACGACGGCACAAATTTACACTTACGCGGCGTATCTCGAGATACGTTGGCGTAAGTGCTTTGTGAATCCGGGCCAATATGTTTGAACTTTGCAGTACACACCCTAATTCAGTAGGCTGTTCACACCTATACATCCCACAGAGGACTGACGGAATCCCAAAGGGAACAATTTCCCATAACAAACTCCCCCACGCCCATATTATCATTATTTAGTAGTGTGACTTTATCTGACAAGGTTTCAGTCATACAAAGGGAACTACAAAGCAAGCTTCATTTGCTCAGTTGTCATTTAGGCTAACTCATGGTGCTCTGGGAATCTTTTGGCATTTATAAAATATTTATTTAGAATATCTATTATTTATTTATACTATTTACAAAGCAACAATGTATATACAAAATGTAAAACAACAGTTTAAAAGCATATCATTAAAAAAAAAAAAAAGTGTAAATATTTGTTTTATTATAAATCTTTAATAAATAAAATCAATAAATTAAAAAAAAAAATTACCTACAAAAAAATAATAATATTGACCTCAAACCATTGTAATTTCTTCTTTCATTCAATAAAGCTGTTTTAAGTAAGGTGGAGATTCTGTCTTTTGCTGGCAAAACAAGAAAGTGAAACTTTCTAGTAGAAACTTTGAACAAAACACCAGGGAAATCCCAGGAGCCCCAATGAGGGGACCATATGGTATCTCACAAGCAGAGGGAATTTATGGTCCATTAAAATTTTCGCTGCCACATGCTGGGTTCTTTCACAGTGGAGTGTTTGTCAGTCTATTTATAACGCTGAATCTGCTGCCCAAGATCAGGTGCCAAAGTGGGTGTGCTTGCTGGCACAAGGCGCATCTCTAGAGCGAGAAAAAATACCAGCGCTAACACGCTAACACTAATATCATTGGAAACATAATGAAGATTGCTAATTACGGCTGGAAAACAATTTGTCACTTACAGTCAGCAGACACCAACCTTTGAGGTCCATAAAAATTCATTGTTTGTGAAATCCTCAAAATGGCCTTTTGAGATTTATTTATGTAGTGCCGGTGACTTGTCGTTAAGGTTCCCCTATCGAGATGGTTCCTGTAAAGGACTGCGCAGGCGCAATCCTTGCCGACGGAAATCTCCGAACCTCGGCCAGCATCCAGGCTCATTCCTTAACATCCCTGTGGATTGGAGGATGTTAAAAAAAGAGCCAGGAGGCTGAGCGAAGCGAGGACGTGAGGCCGACTGGCCACTATCCTCAAATTCCACGTTGCCCTGGATGCCGGCCGAGGTTCGGAGATTTCCGTTGGCAAGGATTGCGCCTGCGCAGTCCATACAGGAACCATCTCGATAGATGGAACCATATCGTCAGATCACCGGCATTTCCTGGTACATAGCGTTCACGAGATCCTCGTCCCTCTAGGGTAAAAAGGTTGAGAAAGGCTGCTGGAGATAGCCCACCCTGACATGTAAGTATATCTACTGAGCTACACTCCCAGTGTCACCTCCCCCCACTGCCAGAGCTTTTGTTAAAGAAGTGGGGCTTTCATATTTGAGGAAGAACAAGACCTTCCCCATGCGACAGTACTTGGGCCTGAGTGGCCATTCAACAGCCCTGTAGACTGCCACATATAGGAGGTGGAGTTTTATCAACCCTCTGTCTAAGCTCTGACAATAGACAACACTGAAGCCCAAACACACTGGAATGCTTCAGCTGGGGGTGGCAAGACTCAATGGGCACCTGGGGGTCGCAAGGCTCAATTTGCAGCTGGAAATGGCAAGGTTTAATGGGCAGCTTAGGTTGGCAAGGCTCAATAGGCAGCTGAAGGTGGCAAGGCTCAATGGGCAGCTGGGGTTGGCAAGGCTCAATAGGCAGCTGGAGTTGGCAAGGTGGCTCAATATGCAGCTGGAGGTGACAAGGCTCAATGGGCAGCTGGGGTTTGGAAAGGCTCAATGGGCAGCTGGAGGTGGCAAGGCTCAATGGGCAGCTGGGGGTGGCAAGGTTTAATGGGCAACTGGGATTGGCAAGGCTCAATAGGCAGCTGGAGTTGGCAAGGCTCAATATGCAGATGGAGGTGACAAGGCTCATTGGGCAGCTGGGAGTTGCAAGGCTCAATAGGAAGCAAGGCTCAATGGGCAGCTTGAGTTGGCAAGGCTCAATAGGCAGCTGGAGTTGGCAAGGCAGTCCAATACGCAGCTAGCGGTTGCAAGGCTCAATGGGCAGCTGGGGGTGGCAAGGCTTAATGGGCAGCTGGGGTTGGCAATGCTCAATAGGTAGCTGAAGGTGGCAAGGCTCAATGGGCAGCTGGGAGTGGCAAGGCTCAATGGGCAGCTTGGGTTGGCAAGGCTCAATAGGCAGCTGGAGTTGGCAAGGCAGCTCAATATGCAGCTAGCGGTTGCAAGGCTCAATGGGCAGCTTGGGTTGGCAAGGCTCAATAGGCAGCTGAAGTTGGCAAGGCAGCTCAATTTGCAGCTAGCGGTTGCAAGGCTTAATGGGCAGCTGGGGGTGGCAAGGCTCAATGGGCAGCTGGGAGTGGCAAGGCTCAATAGGCAGCTGGGTTTGGCAAGGCTCAATAGGTAGCTGAAGGTGGCAAGGCTCAATAGGCAGCTGGAGTTGGCAAGGCAGCTAAGTATGCAGCTAGCGGTTGCAAGGCTCAATGGGCATCTGGGGGTGGCAAGGCTTAATGGGCAGCTGGGAGTGGCAAGACTCAATGGGCAGCTGGGGTTGGCAAGGCTCAATAGGTAGCTGAAGGTGGCAAAGCTCAATGGGCAGCTGGGGGTGGCAAGGCTCAATGGGCAATCTGCCAACACTGTGAGCCCCATTTGGCAAAAGAGACAATACTTCTTTAATGATTCCCTTTCCAGTTCAACCCACAGGAGTAACAATTTCCTAAAATTAAAAGATATCCAAATTTCTCTTCCTTGCTAGCACAACAAATCTAACAAATCTACTTCGCCTAAATGTAGGCTGGCCTAGGTCTTTCACATGTTGGGCCGATGGTCTCTTGCCCCCTGCTCTCATCAGGGTAATGGACCATGTGATTATAGTACATCGGCCCCCCCAGTTCATACAAAATATTGGGCTAGTGTTAGATTTAGGGCTAGTCTGTCCATTAATATTCAAAATCATGTTCCCAACTTCATCAGAAGCATTTTTGACACAAGAACAGGCTTGGGATAATTAGGAGCTTCTGTAACCTTCAGAACCACCAAAAGCCACAAAAAAACATCTTATTTGCACTTTTTTCATGGACTAATGAACAATGAATATTGGCAAAATTTGTAAAATTTCTGTAAAATGTCCTGATTTTTATCTTAATTTTTACCTAAATTTACAAGCTAACTCCAAGTTTTGGGTAGCCCTATGGGAGTGTATTCTGATTGTTTTTTTTTATTTCTAAATAAATTCAGAATGTCACTCAAAAATAAAAAATAAATTAACTCAACTTTGGAATTTGTGGCGAAAGTGTCTCCTTGTCTCTGAAAATAAAAGTACGCTCATTGCATAGTGTGACGAGCTGATGCGGCCATTGGCAGGCCCATGATTAACTTGTTAAATCTGACGGGCACTCGACGCCAGGTTCTTTACATCTAAAGAGAGCGTGAAAGCAATGAACAAAGAGGGAGGAGAAGGCTTGGAGGGAAAAAAAAAAAAGTGACAAAAAGGACGGGTCTCTGACAAGACGAGAACATTTGCTCCACTTCATTACACATTCATATAATTTGGAGCAGCCTTTTGCAGGGGGGGGACGAGTGGAACGGAGAGGGGGCGAATCTTGACAGCTGCTTTTGAAAATAGAGATTGCACATTAGTTTAGAATTTACAGGCTTTGCCTCTCATTAATAACCGGAGCTGTCGGTGGGAATCCTTCTCGAAACGGGCAACAGGAGACAAATATCTCCAGCCTTATTACCATACGCCTCTCGTGTTCCTGCCGGAGAAGTGCTGCTCCGCTGCTCCATCCATTAGGATGCATGATAGCTACTTCTGAATTTTGTATACATTATCTTGTATGTAGAGTTATTTTATTCTTTTCAGGTATACTTAATGAGACTTAAGGTGTCATGGGGGAAACCATCTCTTTAGTCATGTTTTGGCCTACTAGTCCTGGGGGCTTCGAAGCTGAACGTGTTCACTGATGTAGAAAAGGACTACTGAGAAGGGAGTCTAATTGTCATCGGATATCACCCATTGTGAGAATAAAATTGCTACAAGAGTATCATGATGTCGGCCCTTGGGGCTTAAGTTGGGCGGCAGAATTTAATGCAAATGCTCATATGGAATTTTTTTTTAAAAATTGTTCATCGGAGCATCTGATTGTACCGTTATGGAGTCAACAAATTTCGTAGGAAAACCCTTGAAAAACGTTTGTTGGGGAGCTGCGGTGGCTCAACGCGATTGGCACTGCGCTGACAAGCCATTCACCTCTGCAGCTAGAGGTTCGGATCCCGGTCTCAGCTACATGTGAATTGAGTTTGGTGGTCTCAGCCCGGCTCCCGGTGGGTGTGCTATGCGAGGTAAGCCTGCGCTTAGTACGCCCACCCCCCTCCCACAAAAACCACCACACTTACACGCACTCAAAATTGGGTTAACATGCACGCACTTTGACCACGCGGTCTCTAAAAAGAGAGAGCGAAGGACTAACGGGGCTGGTTGAGCGGGCAAATCCTCTCACTCCCTTATAGGGAGTCCCTCTGCCCCGTTGGGCTTCGAAGCGGAGCAGGTAGGGCGGGCTGTGTGGGAGGACCCCCTCACACACCCGCCATTGCCACCCGGGGCATGGAGAAAGGTGGCAGATTGCCTCTGGGGGAGGCCTGCCTACTCCCAACCCCTGCAGTCCGGCTCCTCTCTCTCGAGTACACGCACAAAATACACAAAAAAAAAAAAAAACATTTGTTGGATTGCCATGCCAGTGTTTTGAATTCCACATTTAGAACAAATGGAAAAATCCCCCTTCAATGGGACTTTAAAGGGCACTTACACTGGTATATGTAGAAAACTGATTTTATTGTTACATAAAAGATTTCACATCAAACAGAATGACCAATGTTAAAAAACGTCAAGCGTCTAACGGGGTGTACATGTATTATTTTGGTTTTTGAGAGGGGGCGAGTGTGGGCTGCCTGGGAGCGGCACTTTGATAGACAGATCACCGTCCAATCCTGGGACGGTGATCTGTCTATCAAAGTTCCCGGGACAAGGGGGAGGGGCTGTATATGGCACTGCACGACGGGGAAACACACAGCTATTGTAATGAAAGCTGTCATGTTCCCCAGCACTCTAATTAGCCAGGCGGCGGTGGCGGCTCTCCCCTCTCATCCCCTATGATCGCTGGAACACAGACTGAAACTGGGGGGGGGGGGGACACAGGCTGAAACTGGGGGGGGGGGGGAAAACAGGTTGAAACTGGGGGGGGGGGGGACACAGGCTGAAACTGGGGACACATGCTGAACTGGGGACACATGCTAAACAGGGGACACATGCTGCACTGAGGACCGGGACACAGGCTGCATTGGCGGACACATGTTGCATTGGCGGACACAGGCTGCATTGGCGGAAACGGGCTGCACTGGTGGACACAGGCTGCACTGGAGGACACGGGCTGCACTGGCGGACATGGGCTGCACTGGCGGACACGGGCTGCATTGGTGGACACAGGCTGCATTGGCGGACATGGGCAGGCTGCATTTTTGGGTATGGATAAAGTTGTTGTTAATATTTTTATAACTTAATTCTGCATAGAACATTTAAGTGTAATTTCATGAGATAATATATGAGGGCGTGTTTAGGGGTGGGATTAGGGGCAGGGCAGGGTAGGGGTTGGGCGGGGCAACTGGTGGCGAGTAACCCTTGAAGCCTGGCTAGTAGCTCAGGACTTGAAATGTTGAGCTCTGGGTATAGGATAGAGATAAGTATGGTCAAAAATTGTATTTACTCAATTAGAGTGATTCCGTGTAGAGAGTAGATGAGGGAACTGTCAGGACAGGGGTGCAGATGAACGCCAGCCCAATAACAATCTGGGTTTAAGGGTATAAGTTCCCCAATGTGTTTAAACAAGTAGGTAGCAGCAACTGAGTTCCAGTGATTGAATTTAATCTATTCACCAGTGTTTGTTGTGCGGAAGATCGGGACGGGCGCTAGCCGGAGCCTTCAGTGTAGCTCCAAAATCAGTGGGAAACACCCGGCATGTCTTCATATGTTGGCCAACTGTGTATGAGCGTATCTATATCTGTGGCGTCTCCCCTCTCTGCAATGCCCATTTGATTTCAGGAATGCACATGTATGTGGGTGGGTGGTAATAAGCTGCATCACGCATGGCCATAGCGAGCAGCCGAGCTGACCCCCAAGGTACAACTGACCTCTTGAGGCATAACAGAACTTTGCCCGATGACTCTCCAGATGTGTTGGTGGCAGAGGTAGACCGAATCCTGAGCCACCCTCCTGACTGTGTGCTTCATCTCCCATCACTCCCAGGAGTTTTCAGACAATGGGCACCTTCTCCAGACCCGATAGCCACGGGACACAGATAAGGATCACCAGTGCCGGGAACAAGGTCATCTGGCACCCATGAAGAAGATGCTTAATGGTGCCTCCCAGGGGTCAAGTCCTCGGGAAAAAAGTGTGGGAACTCCCACCCAAGATCCACTCTCCCACCAAAAAAATAAATAAAAAAGATACGCTCATATGCATAATTACTAAACCGCATGTTTGTTTGTTTTTTTTCGATCCACTGTACCTTAGTAATCCTTTATGTTACTGGCCGCTTCCTGTATATGGATTCATCGGGTAGTGTGCGGGTATTCCGTCACTTCCTCGATGCCGCAATGTCTCCTGGGAGCTTTTGTCATTGTTCCCAGGAGACATTGCGGAGGTCTGCCGCAAGTTCTTTCTAAATCCCGCGATAACTCGCGGCAGACCTTCGCAATGTCTCCTGGGAACAATGACAAAAGCTCCCAGGAGACATTGCGGCATCAAGAAAGTGACGGAATACCCGCACACTACCCGATGAATCCATATACAGGAAGCGGCCAGTAACATAAAGGATTACTAAGGTTCACCTGCCCCTGACAGTAACTCGAGCTGGGCATTGCCGCTTAGTGAATAATTGGCTCGGGCGGCTCGGCTACTCTCAGCTGCTCTAGTCCAGCAAAGGGAACTGCTGTGAAAAAAGTGCAGGAACTCCGTTCCCATGCGTTCCTGCAGGACTTGAGCCCTGGTGCCTCCCCCCCAAAAAAAAAGTCAGGTACAAATTTGCTTACCACCCAAGGCATGAATTCCCTTTGCAAGATCAAATTCTTCCCTAAAAAAAATTCCCCCTCCTGCCAGATGCCCACTGTGTGGTGTTTTCTTACCCAGCCTCTACCCACATTATTTACTGAGAGGAGATGGGGTGGGTAAACAAACACTGCACAGCCCTGATCCAGGAGAAATTTTCCATCCTTCGATTTTTCTCATCACTATGGTTGAACATGCTCATTGATTGGACCACATTAACTTATTGAGTGAAGGTTCTAAAAAAAATACAAATTTCAACATAATTCTACGAGTGAATGGCAACCTTAAAGAGGACGAGACCTGCCTTGAATTTTAATAATATTAAGAGACATTTTGTAGCCAACATTCTCTGTTTGTTTTAGTTTTCCTTAAATGCAAGACTAAGTAATGTCTTGCCATGTTTGTCTTGCCCTGAGACCAGTGGTAATGCTAATGCAAATAAAAGTAATTGAGTGACCTTTACCATGTGAAAATGGAAAAGGCTTGCATGCAAATTTTCATTTGCAAGTTGCCATGAAATATATCTGTATACAGCACTTAACCACTTAACACCCGGACCCAAATGCAGGTAAAGGGCCAGGCCCCCTTTTTGCGATTCGGCACTGCGTCGCACTGCGTCGCTTTAACTGACAATTGCGCGGTCGTGCGACGTGGCTCCCAAACAAAATCGTCGTCCTTTTTTCCCCACAAATAGAGCTTTCTTTTGGTGGTATTTGACCACCTCTGCAATTTTTATTTTTTTGCACTATAAACAAAAATAGAGCGACAATTTTGAAAAAAAAACAATATTTTTTACTTTTTGCTATAATAAATATCCCCCCAAAAATATATATAAAAAAAAGTAGTTTTTCTTCCTCAGTTTAGGCCGATACGGGAAGTTCCATGCGGATGACGCCTCCCTTTGGGCTGCTTTAGCTGATTCCGTGTTAGTAAAAGACGATTCGCGCTTTTCAGTCTGTTACTCCATTACGAACGCTAGTTTTACCAGAACGAGCGCTCCCGTCTCATAACTTGCTTCTGAGCATGCGCGGGTTTTTTTCACGTCGTTAAAGCCCACACACGACCGTTTTTTTACGACGTAAAAAAACGACAACGTTAAAAATGACGGCCCGGATTCAGAAAGCCCGGCGTTACTTTGTGCGGGCGTAGCGTATCTCAGATACGCTACGCCGCCATAACCTAGTAAGGCAGGTTCTGTATTCAGAAAGAACCTGCGACCTAAGTTACGGCGGCGTAGCGTATGAGGGCCGGCGTAAGCCCGCCTAATTCAAAATAGGAAGATGTGGGCGTGTTTTATGGTAATTCAGTGTGACCCCACGTAAATGAAGTTTTTAACGAACGGCACATGCGCCGTCCGTGGACGTTTCCCAGTGCGCATGCTCCAAATTATGCCGCAAAGCCTCATTGGTTTCGACGTGAACGTAACTTACGCAAAACCCTATTCGCGAACGGCTTACGCAAACGATGTAAACGACGCAAAATTCGACGCCTCATATAGCAAGGTTAACTTTACGCCGGAAAAAGCCTTTACGTAAACGACGTAAAAAAATGCGCCGGGTGGACGTACGTTTCTGAATCGGCGTATCTACCTAATTTGCATATTCTACGCGTAAATCTCCGGAAGCGCCACCTAGCGGCCAGCGTAAATATGCAACTAAGATACGACGGCGTAAGAGACTTACGTCAGTCGTATCTTAGGCAAATTTCGGCGTATCTTGCTTTCTGAATACAGAAAGAAGATACGCCGGCGCATGCTATTATTTACGCGGCGTATCAATAGATACGCCGACGTAAATTGTTTCTGAATCCGGGCCGACGTGAAAAATTAGAGCTTGTTCGAAATTTTTAATGCCCATTTTTTACATCTTGAAAAATTCTCTGGAGCCCACACACGATCGTTTTTAATGACATACAAAAAAAAATTAATTTTTTACAACCCGAAAAACGGTCACGTGTCCGCGGTATTAGGGTCTGTGGAACTCTGGATGAGAATGAAATGGTTAGGTTATGAAGGAAGAAAATCCACGAATTTGACAGTTATTGTTGTAACGCGAATAGATTTTTTTCCTTACACTCTCCATCAGCCAACCCCCCGATCTCCTCTTTCCATGAAACCGCTCAGCAAAGTCACAATATTTATTTGTAATCACAAATGTAAATGTAATTAGAGGATATCGCTATGCGCCGAGCTCCCACATTCTTTCTGCACCACTAACACAGCGTGGCTATCGCTACCGTGCACAGCCGTGACAAATCCTCCGCCTTTATCCGTCTCTGATTATTATTCATTTGTATTGTGATCTGCAGGTAATGTGGCGCTGCGGGTAAACAATTAGAAGGAACTTCACACATAGAAAATAATACCTTCCGTCCTTCGAATTTTCAGATTTAGAAACTTGGTTGTCCATTAAAAAAAAAAAATAAAAAAAAGCGAATCCAAGGTAAAATTCTCTGTTTGTACACTTGTAATTTAAATGATATACCGTACATGTTTGTATATATAAATATATATATATATATATATATATATATATATATATATATATATATATGTAGATATATCTATATCTATAGATATATATGCTGTATAGATATATCTCTCTATATATATATATAGAGATATATATATATATTGAGCTAGATTCAGCATTGCTTTACGGTCGGAGGAAGCTGAAATTCAGGCGTATCTAGCTCCGTGAATAGCGCGCATAGATACGACGGCGCATCTTTCTACTTACGTAGAAAGATGCGCCGTCGTATCTATGCGCGCTATTCACGGAGCTAGATACGCCTGAATTTCAGCTTCCTCCGACCGACGTAAGTGTTAGTACGCCGTTGTATCTAGGGTGCATATTTACGCTGGGGCGCTTCCGTAGATTTAGGCGTAGAATATGTAAATGACCTAGATACGCCGATTCACGAAACGTACTTGCGCCCGCTACGCTGTTTACGTAAGGCTTACGTCCGGCGTAACGTTACCCCTGCTATATGAGGCGCAGCCAATGTTAAGGTATGGACGTCGGAACAGCCGTCAAATTTTACGTGTTTCCGTAAGTGGTACGTGAATGGGGCTGTGCGTAGGTTACGTTCACGTCGAAAGCATTGAGCCGACGTATCTTGGGGAGTATATGCGACGTGACTCTGAGCATGCGTGCGCATGCGCCGTTCGTTCGTGAAAACATTTACATGGGGTCCCGGCTAATTTGTATACAACACGCCCACTACCATCCACATTTAAATTAGGCGGGCTTACGCCTGCCTATTTACACTACGCCGGCGCAACGTACGGCCCCAGATCTTGCAGAATACCGTTCTAGGCTCCCTGATTTACGCCGGCGTAGCGCATATGAGATGCGCTACGGCGGCCAAAAGGTACGCCGCTGTACCGTCGCTGTACCTGAATCTACCTCATTAGATATATATATATATATATATATATATACATATACACACACACATATATATATATATATATATATATACTGTATATATATATATATATATATATATATATATATATATATATATATATATAGATATATACAAAAATGCATATCATTTAAATTACAAGTGTACAAACAATAGAATTTTAATGGACAACCGAGTTTCCAAATCTGATTAATATAAATCAATATACATATTTATTAATATATGTATAAATTGTGTGTATTTATATATACAGTATATACAGTTAGGTCCATATATATTTGGACACAAACACTATTTTATTTTTTTCAGGTATTTACCAAAACTTATTTAAGCTAAAGTTATATAATGTGGGCTAAAAGTGCCCACTCTCAGGTTTAATTTGAGGGTATGTACATCCAAATCGGAGGAAGGGTTTAGGAATTACAGCTCTTAAGAATAGCCACCCCCCCTCCTTTTATTTTCAAGGGACCAAAAGTAATTAGATAATTAAATCAAAAGATATTTCATGGCCAAGTTGTAGGCTACTCCTTTGTTATTTATTTATCAATTAAGCAGGTAAAAGGTCTGGAGTTGATTCTAAGTGTAGTATTTGCATTTGGAATCTATTGCTGTGAACCTACATCATGCGTTCAAATGAGCTGTCCATGCAAGTGAAGCAAGCCATTGTAAAGCTTTGAAAACTAAACAAATCCATCAGAGAGATAGCAGCAACATTAGGAGTGGCCAAATCAACTGTTTTGTACATTCTGAGGAAAGAAGAACACACTGGTGAGCTTAGCAGCATAAAAAGGCCTGGACGTCCATGGAAGACAACAGTGGTGGATGATCGCAGGATCCTCTCTATTGAAAAGTAAAAACCCATTCACGCGGAGGCTACTTACCACGTGATCAGACGTGTCCAATCACGGCTGATCACGATGTAAACAGGAAGAGCCATTGATCGGCTTTTCCTCACTTGCGTCTGACAGTAGAAGAGAGCCGATCGGCTGCTCTCCTGACAGGGGGGGTGGTCTGTGCTGATTGTTTATCAGTGCAGCCCCCCTTGGATGCCCCACCAGGATTCTGCCGGGACCACCAGGGATGGCCACCACACTGAACCACCAGGTATGCTAACCTAGACCACCAGGGAAATGCTAATCTGTGCCCAGGCAGCTGCCAATTAGTGCCCATCCCCAATGCCTACCAGTGCCAGCAAGGATGCCTATCAGTGCCATCTATCAGTGCCACATATCAGTGCAGCCTATCAGTGCCACCCATAAGTACCCATCATTGCATCCTTTCAGTGCCCATCAGTGTCGCCTATTAGTGCCCATCAGTGCCACCCATGAGTGCCGCCTATCAATGCCCATCAGTGCCGCCACCGAGGACCACCAGGATTCTACCGGGACGGCCACCACACTGTACCACCAGGTATGCCCCCCCCCCCCCAGACCACCAGGGAAATGCTAATCTGTGCCCAGGCAGCTGCCAATAAGTGCCCATCCCCAATGACTACCAGTGCCAGTGGCACCAGGGATGCCTATCAGTGCCATCTATAAGTGCCGCATATCAGTGCCACGTATAAGTGCCATCAGTGCCGCCCATAAGTATCCATCATTGCAGCCTTACAGTGCCCATCAGTGTCGCCTATCAGTGCCCATCAGTGCCACGTATCAATGCCCATCAGTGCTGCATATCAGTGCCACCCATCAGTGCCGCCTATCAGTGCCCAACGTTAGTGCCCGTCAGTGCCACCTCATTGGTGCAAACTTATTAGTGCCCATCATTACCGCATATCAGTGCCACCTCATTGGTGCCACCTCATCAGTGCCCATCAATGAAGGAGAAAACTTGCTTATTTACAACATTTTCGGTCTTTTTTTATTTGTTTAGCAAAAAAATAAAACCCGCAGAGGTGATCAAATAACATCAAAAGAAAGCTCTATTTGTGGGGGGGGGGGGGGGGGAATGATAAAAATTCTGTTTGGGTACAGTGTGGGGACAATTGCGCATGACCGCGCAATTGTCATTTAAACAGCGACAGCGCAGAAAGCTGTCCTGGGCAGGAAGGGCGTGTAAGTGCCTGGTATTGAAGTGGTTAAAGGCCCTCATGGGGGGGGGGGGGGGTTAACGCTACATGGTCAGCATCACTGGCCCAGATTCAAGAAGCACTTGCGCCCGCGCAACCATAGGTTACGCAGCGCAAGTGCTTACTTGCTCCGGTGTAACGAGTGCTCCTGATTCAGGAACCTCGTTACACCGACTGCAGGCTAAAATCTGCGCGGCATAAGGCTCTTATGCCTCGCAGATTTTAGGCTGCATTCTTGCGGGGGCCGCTAGGGGGCGCTCCCATTGTGTATCAGCGTGTAGTATGCAAATTGCATACTACCACTGATTCACAAGCTTGCGCGGGCCTCGCGCAAGCCAGGTACGGAGTTTCCGTACGGCTACTTTTAGCGCAAGGCTGCCCCTTCTAATAGTAGGGGCAGCCAATGCTAAAGTATAGCCGGCCTTCCCGTGCCGTAAAAATTTTAATTTCACGGCGTTTGCGTAAGTGAAACGTGAATGGCGCTGGACGCCATTCACGTTCACTTAGAAGCAAATGACGCCCTTGCGACGTCATTTACCGCAATGCACGTCGGAAAAGTTTCCCGACGGAGCATGCGCTGTACGCTCGGCGCAGGAGCACGCCTAATTTAAATGATTCTCGCCCCCGGCGGGATCATTTAACTTGCGCGCGCTTACGCCGGGCAAATTTGCCGGCGCGCCCTCGCAATTCACGGAGCTACTGCTCCGTGAATCGAGGGCAGCGCAAAATATTTGCGGGGGTGCAGGGCAAAATCGTTGCCCTGCTCCCACGCAAATATCGCGCAATTCTACTTGAATCTGGGCCACTGAGTTTTAACGAAGGATGAAGAAAACATTAAACACGTACTTTATTAAAGTAAATAAATAAAAGATGTTTATGATACAGAGGAGCGCTTTGGCAAACTAAATGTCATTAAGGCCTTATAATACTCCGTGTAAGACAAATGGCTGCCAATGTTTTCAAAAACAATATAAGATCACACACAGTTTTTCTGCATTTGATCGTCCTGATGATTAATGATCATCGTAATCTCGCTCCATATCTACCTAATTACCTTTCGGTGTCTATGTCAGCCCTTTGATGGGCTGCGTGCGATCATTAAACACCTGAAGTCGCATTCGGTGACACGAGCAATGTTCACTTGTGTACTCGCTGTAATTGTCATTTTATTGGCGTATGCGCTAATTAATTAACGGCAAGCTAATGATTCAGTGTCTATATGAGGCTGGAACGTACGTGATCGTGATGTGGTGTGAGGTACGGGAAGTAGACGGAGGAGGGGGGGGGGGGGCGGCAGAGTTGTGAACGCGCTGAGAAAATTCAAAGTCACAAGTAGGTCAGCCAACGAGAAGATGAAATCAACTTTTTTTTTTGTTGGATCTGAGGAGATATCAGGAGGGGTGCAGACGAGACATCCATCAAAGGGCTCCTAAATGTCTTTTCTAAATATAAAACCTGAAGACTTAGTCACTAATTAGAGTGTAGCTACTAGCAGTAGTTAGTCACATTCAGTGCGACTTGTTCTGAAGGTTGAAGACGTTTCGTAGGCTTCTTCAAGTCACATCTTCAGTTCTAATGAGTGTCAGGAAGATACCCCAACTGTTATATCCATACAGGTCTTTCTTAATTCAATCACCATGGAAGGTGTCAAGACAGATGTTGGTTGTCCAAGAACAGGATGGTAGGTGTCAGGGAAATGGCCGTGGAAGTACTGGCAATCTTGCCAGTAGAAGAAATGGGCGCCATAGGCACATCATGCGACAGATGGATCCCCCTGCTGGCCTATGAAAAAGCTGCCACCATCTGACCCAAATTGCTAGATTGTCGTCAGCTTCCTGTACTCCTGAACCTCTGTGCTACTTTTTGGATCTCCTGTTCTTGACCCGGCTCATTCCAGACCTGTTGACCCCCTCTCCTGGCTTATCCCCTGGCTTGCTCCTTGACCTTCCTTCTGCTGATTATCCGTGCATGACCCCGGCTTTGCTCTATAGACTTTTCCTTTGCCTGATTACAGAGGCGGCTCTTTAATTAGGCAAATTAGGTGGTCGCCTAAGGCCTCGCACTCACAGGGGCCTCGCGGCCGCCTAACTTGCCCAATGCATTACCCCAGTTTTGAGGGACAGGGGACCTTAACGCTCCTGTGCTCAGGCAGCATTAAGAGCCCTGACTCAGGAGCGGGGCCGGCAGCGTCCCTAACAACAAGTGAATATCGTGACACCACCCCTTGTGACGTCAATGACCCAGCATTCCCTTCAGTTAATGACGTGACAACACCAGGTGGCCCCCGCCACTTAGTTATTAAAGAGCAGGATCTGGGGGCTGCCTTGTTAAAGGGGGCTTCCAGATTCCGATAGCCCCTTGCCCGCAGACCCCCACAACCACCGGCCAGGGTTGTGGGAAAGAGGCTCTTGTCCTTGAATTATTTTTCCCATCATGGGTGTGAGTGGGGCCCCATGTCAAGTTTTGCCTAAGGCCTCACAAAGCCTAGAGCCGCCTCTGCCTGATTACCTGTGCATGACCCCGGCTATATGGACTTTGCTCCTGCTTGATTACCAGTTTATGATCTCAGCTTACTTCACAGACTTGCTCTTGCTTCTGGCCATCCTGTGTTTGACCCTAAGCCGGGTATCCACAGGCCATCCCGTGTCTGACCCTCAGCCGGGTGTTCACTGGCCATCCTGTTTTTGACCCTCAGCTGGGTGTCCACTGCTGTCCTCTAAAGCACGGTTTATTCCAAGCACAGCGGGAAGATCCTGATCGCCTGTGCACCACCACGCTCTGACAGTCCTCACAAGGTGGCGCTCTTCTGGACCCATCCAGATCCTGCCGGCAACCAGTGCTACTTCGGGCTGTATACCTTATGTGGCACTTTCAGAGGTATACCACACCTAGCCACAAGGGGAGCCCCCTCTCTGCATATTGGCTTTGGATCAGGTATGCGACAGTAGGTTGGAAAGTATGTGGAGGCACCTTGTTCTTATTACATTATCCAATCACATGGTGGCAAGAAGTATCGACCAGATATTAGTCCTTCATGTTAGATGGCTAAAAGGTGCCAACTGTGGGCAGAGATGTTAAAAAAAAAAAAACATCATCTGTGGGTGGCAGATGGTGTTAAAGGCCCCACATCTGTTTTAGAATGGAGGTTCTAGATTGCTGTAGATGGGCCTCTTTCAAGCCATTTTCACGCCAGTTATTCCCTCTGTTCAAAATGCGCATCTCACAGTCCTCAAAATAACATCCCTTCTTAATAAAGCGTATGTCAGGACAAAAGAACCCAACTTGATAGTTGGCAGCATGGAATCATGGGTGATGAAGTTCAGGAAAGAATTTTTACGTCAGTCTATGGACAACTCCCAATGCCAGCGAGGTATAAGGGGAGAGAGAGTTGCATTTTCTAAGGCTGCATAACAAAGAACTTTTCCTGTGATGACCCAAGGTGTGCACATGGCTGCACCTGTGTGCTCATCAACCTGTTACAAACCTGAGGCTCGGAGTCTCTCCAGGCAGATCCAGAAGAGAGCTGACATCTAAACAGCAGGAGCCATGTTGCTGCATCGCTGCGGACTGGTATGAGGACTCTGCTGCCATTAACCCGTTGCTGCTAGCAGAGGCTCAGGAATCTAACTAGCACATAGAGACTGGCCATCTAACTAGCAGCATTATTTAGTGCATGCAGACGTTACTGGGACTATTCTCATGTGCACCACCATAAAGAGTGGGCCCCAATGTTAGCCGGCTGAAGAACTAGGGCTACAGACTGCTGACTCAGATAACTGCTTCACAAGAACTTGGCCTATTGTCCATAATAACAGGTACATGTTTAGGGAGCCTTGTATTTTACCCTAGTGCTTACAGAGAGTACTCTAAAGTGACTATAGCTTACAGGTTACACAGGAGTTATAGCAGTACCGATCATCATGTTTTCTAATACCATTACCATTTTGTGGATTACGAGCATTACTGTAATTTAGCTGCATAGCACCCCATTCTATGCTGCTACAGCCTAAACATACTGTCCACAAACTGTGAACATATTGTCTAGTGAAATGTGATCGACCTAATTACAACCCGTGACAATATATTGGGTTCATTCACCACAAACCAATCTGGTGTTTTCTTTTTGATACCGAACCTTAGTTATGTGCAGAGTATCTATATACATGCTATTTTTGTGATTGGTCATCCACCTAGCAGCATTATTTACTGCATGCAGACTTTACTGGGACTGTACTCATGTGCACCACCATAAAGACTGGGCCCCAATCTTAGCCGGCTGAAGAACCAGGGCTAAAGACTGCTAACTCGGACAGCTGCTTCACAAGAACTTTGCCTGTTGTCCATAGTAACAGGTACTTGTTTAGGAAGCCTTGTATCTCACCTTAGCCATTCATACAGAGTGCACTCTAAAGTGACTATAGCTTACAGGTTACACAGGAGTTATAGCAGTACAGATCGTCATGTTTTCTAATACCATTACCCTTTTGTGGATTAAAGGATTACTGTAATGTAACTGCCTAGCACCCCATTCTATGCGGCTATAGCCTAAACATACTTACACAGCATTTTTTTTTACTGTATACAGACTTTACTGGGACTATTCTCATGTGCACCACCTTAAAGTCTGGGCCCCAATGGTAGCTGTGCAGAAGAACTAGGGTTAAAGGCTGATCACTCAGCTGGCTGATTCTTGTGTTTTGCTATTTGATACTGAACTTTAGTTGTGTACAGGATATCTATATTTGTGCTCTCAGTGGCAGTGTAGTATTCATTCGCTTACCCTGGTGTGTCAGTGGGGCTGAGGTTGTGCTTAGTGTCCAAATAGTAGAAGAAAAGAGAACCCAATTTACCAAGGGGCTTCTACAGGGTAGCTCTCTCTCATACTATATATATATATATATATATATATATATATATATATATTTATGTATATAAAGTTTTGATTTAGTTACTTGGCAACACGATGCCCAGCAGACACTGCCTCCAAATTGCAGCGTGCTCTCCTCGCCTAGCATGCCTTATTATGACTATAATCACAGGTGTAATTACACGTTATTATCATGCTCTCGTTATGTTTTGTTCCCTGCCTTTCTACATGACGGTTGCAAGGTCATGGGGCAGTGACGTCAGCCCCGCTCCATCTGCAGGCGTTCCGGTACATGGCTAAATGGCTACATTTGTATTTTTTGTTTTTGTTTTTGTTTTTCAATTCAGATTATAAAGGAAAACTCCACCTCCCCAAAATAAGTACTGATAAAAAAAAAAACTATTTATTTTATTTTATTTTTTATTTTTATATTTTTAACTGTTAAAATTTTGAATTTAGATGTCCTACAGCTCTTCGCCCTTCATACACAGAACACTCTAAAATGTTCCTGGTCTGGTTATGTAATTAGCTCACTTTTGTTTTAAGAAGTATGCACAGAACATAAAGTGAAATTACTGATATCCCCTGCAAAGTTTTTTTCTTTGTAAAGGTTACTGTTACTTTATATATATATATATATATATAAAAAAAAAAGTTGTAAAAAATTTAAAATTATATTGTAAAAAAAATAATAAAAAAATAAACTTTAAAAAAGTATATAATTAAAAAAAATGTAAAGATAAACACTAATATTGTAAAAAAAAAAACGTTAACAAATTTCAAAAAACATGGATTTTTTTTAAAAAATTAAAAATAAAATTGTAAAAAATAATAATAATGAAAAAAAATACTGACACTGTTTACTGACCCGCTGCTCTACTGACACCATTCACTGCTCTGCTGATATACACGCATGCGTGTTTGCACTCTGGGGTGCACACCCTAATTCATGGATCTTCAAACTACGGCCCGCCAGCTGTTGCGAAACTACAAGTCCCATGAGGCATTGTAAAACTCTGACATTCACAGACGAGACTAGGCATGATGGGAATTGTAGTTCCTGAACAACTGGAGGGCCGTAGTTTGAGGACCCCTGCCCTAATGTAATAGGCTGCACACCCTAATGGGAAGCACCCATGGGGAGGAAGGACTCCCACGACTCTCATGTTACAGAACTTGTACCTACTGTGAGGGGAGGGTGGACTTCTTCCCCGGGTTCTACGGAGACCCCACAGGATTCATCAAGCAGCACTGCGAGGGTGCACTCGCTCATACGAGTCTCCAGATCCGAAGCTGTCATGTCTGATGGAAGCCGATTGATTTTCCTGACAGTTGCAGGCAGCGGAGGAAGTGCACCGAGGGGGTACGCCGCGCAATTTAACATCCAGGCACGTCCCGACGACTTCAAGGCAGCTTGTGTTTGTTTTCCAGCTTTGATGTCGGAGAAGTAAACACATAACTTTCACGGGGAAAATAAATAAAAATAAACTGAAACAAAGTCCCATAGGTCGGGGCCCTCAGGATACCGGGAGTGGATCGTAGAGTCACTTTTCATAACGTGGAACAGGAAACAAATATTTTGATCAGTAAATTTATTCTGTAGTGACATAAGGGAAAATAAAAATTCAGACGATCTATTTATAAAGCAAGGCGCAATTGCTGCTGCACCCAAGGCTGTACATAGATGTGCCTGCTACAAACTTACATTGTTGCCGTCTGATCACTGTAGGAAGAGGAGACTGAGGAAATCGCTTTGTTCTGCCGGCAGCAGACTGATGACATCATCTCAGCCTAGGCAGAGTCACTGAGCTGGAGTCTATTCTACATGTCAGGGACGCTATTGGTGAGAACTCTGTGGTCCCAATCCTCCACACCTGCTGTGTCCATTATGAGAGGTTCCCACCATCCCTGTGCTGAGCTCCCAGGTCTGTACACCTGCTGTGCCCATTATGAGGGGTTCCCACCATCCCTGTACCGAGTTCTCGGAACTGTACACCTTCTATGCCCATTATGAGAGGTTCCCACCATCCCTGTGCTGAGCTCCCAGGTCTATACACCTGCTGTGCCCATTATGAGGGGTTCCCACCATCCCTGTGCTGAGTTCCCGGGTCTGTACACCTGCTGTGCCCATTATGAGGGGTTCCCACCATCCCTGTGCTGAGTTCCCCGGGTCTATACACCTGCTGTGCCCATTATGAGGGGTTCTCACCATCCCTGTACCAAGTTCTCTGAACTGTACACCTGCTATGCCCATTATGAGGGGTTCTCACCATCCCTGTGCTGAGTTCCCGGGTCTATACACCTGCTGTGCCCATTATGAGGGGTTCTCACCATCCCTGTGCTGAGTTCCCGGGTCTGTACGCCTGCTGTGCCCATTATGAGTGGTTTCCGCCATCCCTGTGCTGATTTCCTGGGTCTATACACCTGCTGTGTCCATTATGAGGGGTTCCCACCATTCCTGGGTTTTTATTTATGTATACTATGGAGGATGTAACTGCATAGATGCCACCTGACTCAGATATGCCAGGACAGTCCCTTACCTGATGATGTTGCATCCTGGGCCATGTCCTGGGATCACAGTGTCAACCTTATCTGAGTTAATGCACAACAACTCAATAGCGATGATTGGGGGCCATGAGTAGGTGTCCCCATACAATTAGAGGCAGGGTTTGGGTGGGCCACTTTGGTAAGAGGGCAGGGACAGGGTGGGCCACTCTGGTGAGAGGGCAGGGTCTGGGTTGGCCACTCTGGTAAGAGGGCAGGATTTGGGTGGGCCACTTTGGTAAGAGGGCAGGGTCTGGGTGGGCCACTCTGGTAAGAGGGAAGGGTCTGTGTGAACTCTGGTAAGAGGGAAGGGTCTGGGTGAACTCTGGTAAGAGGGCAGAGTTTGGCCACTCTGGTAAGAGGGCAGGGTTTGGGTGGGCCACTGTGTAAGAGGGCAGAGTTTGGGTGGGCCACTCTGGTAAGAGGGCAGGGTTTGGGTGGACCTCTCTGGTAAGAGGGCAGGGTTTGGGCGGGCCACTCTGGTAAGAGGGCAGGGTTTGGGTGGGCCACTCTGGTAAGAGGGCAGGGCCTGGGTTGGCCACTCTGGTAAGAGGGCAGGGTCTGGGTGGGGCACTCTGGTAAGAGGGAAGGGT
The DNA here is from genome assembly GCF_905171775.1 of Rana temporaria. Lineage (NCBI taxonomy): Eukaryota > Metazoa > Chordata > Amphibia > Anura > Ranidae > Rana > Rana temporaria. The sequence goes on along the minus strand of NC_053490.1, from coordinate 529,104,307 downwards.
CTGGGTGAACTCTGGTAAGAGGGTAGGGTTTGGGTGGGGCCACTCTGGTAAGAGGGCAGGGTTTGGGTGGGCCACTCTGGTAAGAGGGCAGGGTTTGGGTGGGCCACTCTGGTAAGAGGGCAGGATTTGGGTGGGCCACTTTGGTAAGAGGGCAGGGTCTGGGTGGGCCACTCTGGTAAGAGGGAAGGGTCTGTGTGAACTCTGGTAAGAGGGAAGGGTCTGGGTGAACTCTGGTAAGAGGGCAGAGTTTGGCCACTCTGGTAAGAGGGCAGGGTTTGGGTGGGCCACTGTGTAAGAGGGCAGAGTTTGGGTGGGCCACTCTGGTAAGAGGGCAGGGTTTGGGTGGACCTCTCTGGTAAGAGGGCAGGGTTTGGGCGGGCCACTCTGGTAAGAGGGCAGGGTTTGGGTGGGCCACTCTGGTAAGAGGGCAGGGCCTGGGTTGGCCACTCTGGTAAGAGGGCAGGGTCTGGGTGGGGCACTCTGGTAAGAGGGAAGGGTCTGGGTGAACTCTGGTAAGAGGGTAGGGTTTGGGTGGGGCCACTCTGGTAAGAGGGCAGGGTTTGGGTGGGCCACTCTGGTAAGAGGGCAGGGTTTGGGTGGGCCACTCTGGTAAGAGGGCAGAGTTTGGGTGGGCCACTCTGGTAAGAGGGCAGAGTTTGGGTGGACCACTCTGGTAAGAGGGCAGGGTCTGGGTGGGACTTCATGGTTATTGGGTAGGGCTGTGGGCGGGATTAACCACGTCTCGGACTGAAACATTGGTAAGTATCTCACACGAGGAGCTGGACACATAAAGAGGGGGTAGGAACCTCCAAAACCCGAAGGCGGACAGAAATAAAGTCAGAGATAAAGGCACCGAGATCTCACTGTTGGAGGAGCCGTATGAGCTCACCAGTCTCCACCCATAATCCAAAAAGTCCCTTTTTGAGTGGAGTGATCCTTTAACATAGCTTTCTATGGTAAATACAAATGGCAGCAGCCCCCCGGGCTCCCCTACAGGTCACAGAAGTCTGCGCCTCCACAGAAAAGGCGGCCCCCTCCGGCAGTGGTGCAGCCTTAAACACGACGCCTCCTCTACTTCTCTGTAGTGATGGCGTCTGATCAGGAGCGTTTACCTCCATTACGCTCGATTACAATGCAGACGATCCAGAATAGATGACAAATTGTTTCTTTGTACCTGGCACAGTCTGAGCTGTTTTCCCCGGAACAAAGAGATGTGACATCTCTCCGGGCGCTCGTCAAAAACGCATCTTTTTATGTCATTCCTTCGCCGCTGTAATATCTCTAATAGAACTCTTTCTTTATGCACTTATTAACTGGCGGATCTCAGATAGAAAAAAAAAAAAATACAAATTATGAAAAAAAAGAAAGGAAAAAAAAAAAACATTGTAAAAAAGAAAAATAATATTGTATAAAAATAATAATAAAAATAAACTTTTAAAAAATAAAATATTAATAAAAAAAGTTGTAAAAAATGTAAAGATAATATTTAAAAAAATAACAATAATAAAAAAAAACTCTAAAAATAATAGAAATAAAAAATTAATAAAAAATGTTGTAAAAAATAATATTGTAAAAAAAAATAATAATAAAAATAAACGTGTAAATAATAAAGAATGAATACAAAAAGTTGTAAAAAATTTAAAGATAATATTGTAAAAAAAAAAAAAAAAAACTTAAAAAAATAATACAAATAAAAAATAAATAAAAAAAAGTTGTAAAAAATATTATTGTAAAAAAAAAAAAATTATACAAATAAAAGTGTAAAATGTTTTATAATATTAATGGCAATTAAAGAGATATAATTACTAGTGCTGTCAAGCGATTAAAATGTTTAATCGCGATTAATCGCATTAATGTCATAGTTAACTCACGATTAATCGCGCCAAAAATTTTTTTTTTGTTTTCTTATTTTTTTTTTTTTTTTTATAATATTAAATTGTGTTTTTTTAATTTTTTTACATTTTGATCACTTTTATTGCTGTCACAAGGAATGTAAACATCCCTTGTGACAGCAATAGGTGGTGACAGGTACTCTTTATGGAGGGATCGGGGGTCTAAAAGACCTCCGAGCCCTCCTTTGCACTTCAAAGTATTCAGATCGCCGAAAACGGCGATTCTGAATACTGTGTACTTTTTTAAATCCGGCGCCATTGGCAGCCGAGAAACCCGGAAGTGACGTCATGACGTCGCTTCCGTGGTTTCAATGCGGAGACTGAATCAAAGCCGCTTACGGCTTAGTGTCAGTCTCCGCCTGAACACAGAAGGCGCCGGATGGAGGATCGGGTCTCCCGGTGGGACGGGAGGCCCGGTCAGAGCGGCGAAAGGCGGCGGGAGGGGGGGGATGTCCCCTCCCGCTCCTCCGGCATAACAACCGAGCGGCTTTTAGCCGCATCGGTTGTTATGTTTGGATAGCCGATCGCCCGCTCTAAACAACGGTACCGGGATGATGCCTGCGGCTGCAGGCATCATCCCGGTATAACCCCCGAACGCCGCCTCGTTAATCGCGCGACAAAAAAATTGACGGCGTTAACGTGGGTTTGCGTTAACGCCGTTAATAGCGCGTTTAACTGACAGCACTAATAATTACCTATATAAAGATAAAAAAGATCTCACAAAAGTAAGTACACCCCTCATATTTTTGTAAATATTTTATTATTATTATTATTATTATTATTATTATTATTGTTTTCATGTGACAACACTGAAGAAATGACACTTTGCTACAATGTTGTGTAGTGAGTGTACAGCTTGTATAACAGTGTAAATTTGCTGTCCCCGCAAAATAACTCAACACACAGCCATTAATGTCTAAACCGCTGGCAACAAAAGTGAGTACACCCCTAAGTGAAAATGTCCAAATTGGGCCCAAATAACCATTTTCCCTCCCAGTGTCACATGACTCGTTAGTGTTACAAGGTTTACATTATGAAGCGTTTCCCACCATCCCCGTGCTGAGTTCACAGGTCTGTACAAAATAATTGAATATGACTATACAAAACAGAAAGAACAAGAACAAAATAAACGGTTCAAACCAAATTGCGCACAACATAATCCCTACGAGAGAGCCAGACTAAGGAACATCACCGTCACCATGCATGTAGCTTTTTATCAAAAATATATTTGATCCGAAAATCTAGGGGAGTGAAACAAGATATAAAGAAAAGCCGCACACCCCAAGATCAACAGGCAGCAGCTACAGAGTCCTGATATTCCCCCACGCCCTTATCCAGGCCTCCTGCTGCCGACTGTCTGTCTTTCTCAAGACCCCGTATCTTCCTAACCTCACCCAGAATGTCCTGCACCACCACTTCCACAGGGAGGATTTTACTCCGTAAGGATACCTGACACCGTGCGCTCCACGTGAAATAACAGACTACTAGACTAACTAAAAAAAAAGTGTTTCCAAATCATAATCCCGACGAGTCTAGAATGCCCCATACACCCACTCTGCATAACTCATATGGGGGAGGAAGGGTATACTCAGAGCCCTCCCCACCCTCTTGTTAACCTCTATATTGAAAGGGCACTGAAGAAGAAAGTGATCCGTGGACTCCACCACTCCTCCACACTCCACTCTCGGGCAGCCCCAATCACTCATGGAAAGAAACTTCAAGTTTCCCTTCACATATAGTTTTCCATGAAAGGCAAGCCAAGCCTGATCTTTACCTTATGAGGGGTTCCCACCATCCCTGTGCTGAGTTCCTGGATCTGTACGCCTGCTTTGCCCCTTATGAGGGGTCCCCACCATCCCTGTGCTGAGTTCCCAGGTCTGTACACCTGCTGTGCCTATTATGAGGAGTCCCACCATCCCTGTGTTGAGTTCCCGGGTCTGTACACCTGCTGTGCCCATTATGAGGGGTTCCCACCATCCCTGTATTGAGTTCCTGGGTCTGTACACCTGCTGTGCCCATTATGAGGGGTCCCCACCATCCCTGTGCTGAGTTCCCGGGTCTGTACACCTGCTGTGCCCATTATGACGGGTCCCCACCATCCCTGTGTTGAGTCCCTAACAGTGAACACCTGCTGTGATCATTTGGAGGCACCACAGGAGCTTGACAATACCAAGATGGAGGTGTGGGACCCACTGTGTAGCAGAAGGACAACCTTGGATTTGCTGTGCAAGTGAATACGTTTTTTTTGAAGAACAGAACACTACAGCACTACAGGTAAGTGAGAATAAAACATGGGGGGGGGGGACTTGGCTCTGATTGAATGTTGAGACCTCTGCCACAGGCCTAGTGCAAGGTTAAGTTGAATGATAACGCAAATCCTCCAAGTAAATCACGTTAGGGTCACCGGTTGACAGTGTAAGTGTACCTGTCAATGTCCGGTCACCAGATCCCCGATAGTTCATTCAAGCCCTTTTGGACCACCCGCCTACGGGTTCTCCTCAAGCCGATCCCCCACCGAACAGCATACAGCTTGGGATCTTTCAGTAAAAGTGGGGACCCAGCAAGTCACTGGGGCCCCTTGGTAGCATCAGTTGCTCCAGGCCAGGAGGGCCGAGAGTCAGGAACTCAGCGCAGCACGCGACCCCAGGCCAGGTAGGCCATAGTGGTGGGGCCCGTGATGTGCGCACACCCCAAAGGCGGGGCGCCGCACCCGGAACCAGGAACCCGCGAAGAGCCCAGAACAACGGCTTCCGCCACAGAAATACCCCTTCCCAGCATGCCCCGCGAGGAAAAACTCCTTTAATTGGCTGCCGGGAAGAAGCGGCTCCGCCTGGACCTCTCTGGCGCCACCTGCTGCCCAGAGATGAAACTGTATCCCTGGAACGCAGACTGACCCGCAGAACAAATCCAGATTTGGCGACAGCCAGGGGAGGCAAATGGGGGAACCAAGAAAGGCAAAATAAATGCTGATTAAGCCGGGGATAGGTGTCCCCATTGGAAAACGTCTCCTCTGTTCCACTTTATCTCTCCATTATCTGCCACAAACTGACATTTTTTAACTGATACATAGTAACAGGGTCCTTGTCTAAGAATAATAGTGTCTTCTCTCTCTCCCGCTGTCTCCGCCATCCTGACAGAGTGTGATGTCAGAGCGACAGAAGACATTACAACTTCTCACTAAAAGCCTCCTAAGTAATCTGATTTGCACATGACCTTTGGTGAAAACGATGCCGTTTATAGATATTCCGCAGATAATGCAAAAAGATGTATCAGCCCCCCCCTTTAGTACCTGTTCCGCCAATTATATAATCACATCCTTTGCCATGCAAAGCCCCAGAAAAGCCAGCAAGGAAGGACTTGTCACTTGTTCGGGATTAGTGTTATTAGCAAGACAGGATCCTTATTCAGGCGTGATTATTGCTGCGTTACTAATCGGAACACATGTCTGATAAGGTGTGATAAAATGCAAAGATGCCAGTTACAGTGTGACATGGTGAGAATTCATGTACATGAGGTTAAAAAATATAAAATAAAGAAAATTGACTCTTCGCAATCTGTATTCATGCCATGCTTGTATTTTTCATCTTTTGAGGTTGAGCTTTTTGGACAAAACCCTAAAGTCAAGAGGAGGATATACCTCTTTGGTGACTTCCTCCTGAAAATACTAGTTTATTGGCTGTTATGCAGATACTGTGGCTTTCGTATAGCTAGTAGTAGCTAGTCACATTCAATAGACTTGCTCTCTGTAATGGTGAAGACCTTTTGTAGCTTCTCCAAGCCTCATCTTCGGTTCTAATGAGCGTAAAGAACATATAATTCAGAATTTATATCCATACAGGTCGCCATAATCCATTCACCATGGAAGGTGTCAAGGCAGATGTTGATTGTCCAAGAACAAGTTGAGAGGTTTGAACATTTTTGGAACCACCCCCATTGTAATTGCATCATCCAAACACATGGTGGCAATATGTATGGGACAGATATTAATCCTTTGTGTTACATGGCTAAAGGTTTCAATGGTGGTCAAAATGTTGGAGTAGAGATGTAAAAGTTCTAGAAGTAGTTAGTCATATTCAACGGACTTGCTCTGTAATGGTGAAGACCTTTTGTAGCTTTTGTAGTTTCTCCAAGTCACCTCTTCAGTTCTAATAAGTATGAGGAACATACCCCAGAATGTATATCCGATCACTATGGAAGGTGTCAAGGCAGATGTTGATTGTTCAAGAATAAGATGGAAGAACTCAATCTTTTTGGAACCACTCCGTTCTAATTGCATCATCCAAACACATGATGGCAATATGTACGGGACAGATTTTAATCCTTCATTTTCCATAGCTAAACGTGTCAATTGTGGTCAAACTGTCAGGGTAGAGATATCAAAGTAGTAGTAGTTTGTCATATTCAATCAACTTATTATGTCATAGCGAATACCTTTCGCAGGTTTTCCAAGCCAGTTCTAATGTAGTGTAAGGATCATATCCCAACAAGAACAAAAGTTTGAAAGTTTTTTGAACCACCCTATTCTAATTACATCCACCACATTGCCCCTAGAGAGACTACTCCACATTGCCCTAAGAGAGTGACTGCTTCACATTGCCCCTAGAGAGACTACTCCACATTGCCCTAAGGGAGTGACTGTTCCACTTTGCCCCTAGAGAGACTACTCCACATTGCCCTAAGAGAGTGACTGTTCCACATTGCCCCTAGAGAAACAACACCACATTGCCCCCAGAGAGACTACTCCACATTGCCCTGCTCCACATTGCCCCCAGAGAGACTACTCCACATTGCCCTGCTCCACATTGCCCCTAGAGAGACTACTCCACATTGCCCTAAGAGAGTGACTGCTTCACATTTCCCCTAGAGAGACTACTCCACATTGCCCTAAGAGAGTGACTGCTTCACATTGCCCCTAGAGAGACTACTCCACATTGCCCTAAGGGAGTGACTGTTCCACATTGCCCCTAGAGAGACTATTCCACATTGCCCCAAGAGAGACTACTCCACATTGCCCTGCTCCACATTGCCCCTAGAGAGACTACTCCACATTGCCCTAAGAAAGTGACTGCTGCATATTGCCTCTAGAGAGACTACTCCACATTGCCCTGCTCCACATTGCCCCTGGAGAGACTACTCCACATTGCCCCTAGAGATACTACTCCACGTTGCCCTAAGAGAGTGACTGCTCCATATTGCCTCTAGAGAGACTACTCCACATTGCCCTCGTCCACATTGCCCCCAGAGAGACTACTCCACAATGCCCTGCTCCACATTGCCCCCAGAGAGACTACTCCACATTGCCCTAAGAGAGTGACTGCTTCACATTGCCCCTAGAGAGACTACTCCACATTGCCCTAAGGGAGTGACTGTTCCACATTGCCCCTAGAGAGACTACTCCACATTGCCCCAAGAGAGACTACTCCACATTGCCCTGCTCCACATTGCCCCTAGAGAGACTACTCCACATTGCCCTAAGAAAGTGACTGCTGCATATTGCCTCTAGAGAGACTACTCCACATTGCCCTGCTCCACATTGCCCCTGGAGAGACTACTCCACATTGCCCCTAGAGATACTACTCCACGTTGCCCTAAGAGAGTGACTGCTCCATATTGCCTCTAGAGAGACTACTCCACATTGCCCTGCTCCACATTGCCCCCAGAGAGACTACTCCACAATGCCCTGCTCCACATTGCCCCCAGAGAGACTACTCCACATTGCCCTGCTCCACATTGCCCCTGGAGAGACTATTCCACATTTCCCACAGAAAGACTACTTCACTTTGCCTCCAAAGACATTGCTTCAGCCTTCTGAAAAGGTCTACAGCTCCACATTGCCCCCATACTGAGAGAGAGAGAGTGATAGAGAGATGGACTGTTTCTCCTCCACATTGCCCCCAGACTAGCTACTACTATGATGGATAAGCCGGGCAAGCAGACATGGTTGGGCAAAAGCAAGCAGAGTGACTTAGATTCGATAGATGACTTGATTCCCATGACCACAAGCCTCCCGACTCCTTGCAATGGAAAGGGCAGCTGCTGGGGAAAGGCGCATCAGAATTGGCATTTATTCACACATCTGATGTGCACCATGATGTCACACGCAGGCACGCACCGGGATGCCACCTGAGCAGTACCATTCGACAGGCTCCAAAACTGCACATGTGCAGTTCTGAGCCAACAGCAGACATTTGGACCCAGATTCACAAAGGACTTACAACGGCGTAACTCCACGTACGCAGTCGTAAGTCTGAATGTGCGCCGTCATATCTATGCGCCTGATTCTTAGAATCAGTTACGCATGAATTTTGCCTAGATACAAGCGGCGTAAGTCTCTTACGCTGTTGTATCTTGGGGTGCATATTTACGCTGGCCGCTAGGGGGCACCTCGTAAATTTCCGCGTCAAATATGCAAATGAGCTAGATACGCCGATTCACGAACGTACGTGCGCCCGGCGTATCAAGATACGTCGTTTACGTAAGGAGTCTGACCGGCGTAAAGTTACCCCTCATAAAGCAGGGGTAAGTCATGTTAGGTATTGACGTCGGAAACGTCCGAACACCGTCGTATTTTACGTCGTTTGCGTAAGTCGTCCGTGAATGGGGCTGGGCGTAGGTTACGTTCACGTCGACTAAGCATTGAGCGGGCGTAATTTACTTTGAAAATTCGATGTGATACTGAGCATGCGCACGAATGCGCCGTTCGTTAAGCGCGTCATTTACGTGGGGTCACGAATCATTTACATGCAACACGCCCCCTACCAGCCTAGTTTGAATTATGCGGCCTTACGCCGGCCCATTTACACTACGCTGCCGTAACTTAGAGCGCAAGTTCTTTCAGAATACGGGACCTGCCGCTCTAAGTTACGGCGGCGTAGTGTATCTGAGATACACTACGCCCGCCTAAAGATAGTCGCTTCTTTGTGAATCTGGCCCATTATTTATGAGCACAATTTTCCCTGTCATTGACATTTACAAACAGGGAAAAAGTGCCCAATTTTTACAAACTGCCCGTAAATGTATGGACCGTTGGCAACCCTGGATTAGCCAATTGTGATTGTGGTGGTAACCACAGCATACCACTGCCACCATCACTTCAGAGAAAGCCTTTATTGGGAGTTGCAAGCTCTATTCTATGAATTTATCCCCAAAAATACACAGAGCTTCGTTAGGCCTTAGGTCTGTACCCTACACAACACAAATAAAGTGGCACTCTCACAAAGTTCTCCCTCTGTCAGAGTGGACAGACAGCCGGTTCAAAGTCTTGTATTCTCCAGCTAATGAGTATCTCTTTTCGGTTGTTGATGGCCAACTTGCAGTGATGTAAAAAAGATGAAACATTTCACTTTGCCAATTAACTAAAAACGGGGTGACAGCTAAAAAGCCTTCACTGATGCGCCAAGTGCGTTTTGGGTCACAAATCGCCCTTTTCTCTTTTTGTTCCATCGTCTCAAGTTCTTTCGTCTTTTGTGAAAGGCGGTTTGATGTCTAATGATGTCTTGGGACTGTGCGGCAGGACTACAAAAGATCTCCAAAAGCCTTTGCTGGGAAAATTTTGAAATGTTAGACAAATCAGAAAGAAATACAAGGTGCATTGTGGGATAGTTGGCGACGCTTCTTCCATGTTGGAAAATGACTACGTTCTTTTTCTATATGCTTTGAAGGCACACAAAAAACTGTAAGTTAGATTTTAATATTATGTTCCTTCGTGGAGACCACTTTAACCATGACCATGAATTGTTGTTGCCCTCACAGTTTCAAGCTCTTTGTTTGGAATAAAGAATTGTTTTAACCACTTCAGCCCCAGACCATTTGGCTGGCCAAAGACCAGGTCACTTTTTGCGATTCGGCACTGCGTCACTTTAACTAACAATTGGGCGGTAGTGCGGCGTGGCTCCCAAACAAAATTGACGTCCGTTTTTTCCCACAAAGAGAGCTTTCTTTTAGTGGTATTTGATCACCTCTGCGGCTCCGGTAAGTGGCGGAGGGCGCGGGAGAGCGGCGGGAGTTGAGGGGCCCCTCTCCCGCCGCCGAAAACGGTGATCTCGTGGCGAATCTGCCGCGGAGGCCACCGTTATTGTTGACAGGACCGCTCACTGAAGAGATGGATATCTCGGTTGTGGCAGCAGCTGCTGCCATTACCGAGATATCCATCTTTAAAAAATGACGTAAATATACAGTGAGGGGTTCTTAAGTGGTTAACAAATAACCCGCATTTTGCAATACAGTCCTGTTTTGGTTACTATTTCGAAAAAGTAGTATTAATCCTTTTATTAAATACACTGTATAGAGTTGTGCTTTTGTTCTTTGTAATAATGTGACATGGTATGGTACTACGGCTTCACACCTGCATGCTCCATATTTGTACTTATCGAACTTTAGGCAAAACCGAATACAACTTTATATGAAACAATTACAAACTTCACAAAATTAGACAATGAAATTGGCCGCAGCGCTTTACTATCGGTTTTCAAATTAAAATAAATAATTTGATTCCAATAACCGTAAATCATTAAACAGGACTTATATTAAATTTTAAAATTACTACTAATTTATCCAATACAACATAATTCAGCCACTAGAGCTCGAGCTAAATAATTGGATCAATGATAACTAAATAAACTGTCCCTTTCTTTAATGAAGGGATGCAAACCACATAAAATGAGACAGAGGGAGGGAGGGCGGACAGAATTTGTTGATGTTGTTTTCTGTCAACTTTTGACTGATGCAGGTTGTTCTGCTTTTATAGCCCAACTTGACGACATGCAGATGACCATTATTTCCTGACATCCGTGAATACAAGACCATTATATCTCAGGTAGGTAAGCAACTTCTACAGGGGGGCAAGTGGGGCCAAAACACCTCCAGATCTGCTACATTCACATGGGTGGGGGCACAGCAGTTTGTTTTTGTTCCCAACCATTTATTCTGTATGTATAGACTCTGCATAGTAGCACTATTTTCTTTTTTACCTGGTTGAATCCTAAGTACCGTAATTATCGGGGTATACCGCGCGCCGGCGTATAACGCGCACCCCAAACCTAGAAAGGTAGTTTAAGGAAAAAAACTTACATTTTTGCCCTGCGTCAATCGGCGGCCTTGTCTGGCATCCGTCTGCGGCCTTGCACGGGGTCCGTCCAGTCTTGTGGGTGTCCGTCTGCGGCTTCCTTGCGCGGGGTCTGTCCAGCCTTGTGGGTGTCCGTCTGCGGCTTTGGAGGTGTCCGTCTGCGGCTTCCTCGCGGGGTCCGTCCATCCGCACCTTGCCCGGGGTTGCAGCGGTGTTTGTTTTTGCATTTGGTGCTGAGAGGAGCCGGATTTCCTGTGTGTTCGGCTCCTCTCGGCTTGTCTTGGATTCTCTCGGCTCCTCTCGCGTGGCTGCGGGCGGAGCCGAGCGTGGCCGAGCCTAGCCGAGTGCGCAGTACAATCGGCTCGGCTCGGCTCTAGGCTGCAGCGCTCGGCTTCTCTCGCGTGGCTGTGGGCTGAGCCGAGCCTAGCCGAGTGCGCAGTACACTCGGCTCAGCTCGGTCTATTTCGGTGGTGCCCGGGAACAGCAGTATCGGCGTATATCGCGCACCCACGATTTTCCCCTGATTTTAAGGGGAAAAAAGTGCACGGTATACCTCGAAAAATACGGTATATGTTATTAGGTCTGCATGGACACTGACTCTTCTCTTGTATCATGGAACTGATTTCTGCCATCTGTTCTTATTTTCTAAGTGCACTGCACAACTTCCCTTCAACATCCCTTCTTAACATGTCCCATTAAAAGTCCCATTAAGTGTATTAGTCATACCCAGTTTTTCCACAGAGTGTGCATTTCTTATCTGCCTTCTCTTCCTTTGAACCCTAATGTTCTTTCATAGGATGCTAGGGGTTCCTTGAGCTTAGGCTGATTGACCTCTCTTTTGATGAAGTCTGCACAGTTCTCATTACACCAATTATCTTTTTAACTGCCTGTGAAGTGGGTGATCTTGCCACCACCATAAGGGGGTATTCTTTCTTTCAAAAAATAAACAAGGGGCATCCTTCCCACTGACTATCAACATATGAAGCATTCTTCCCACTGACCACTAATGTAAGAACCATTATTCCTACTGATCACTTATATCAGGGAACGTTCTTCCAACTGATCACCAATGTAAGGAGCATTCTTCCCACTGGCCAACAATGTAAGGAGCATTATTTTCGCTGCCCACCAATGTAAAGAGAATTCTTCCCACTGACCACCAATGTAAGGGACATTCTTCCCACTGACCACCAAAGTTAGGACATTATTCCCACTGATCACCAATGCAAGAAGCATTCTTCCCGTTGACCACCAATGTAAGGAGCATTCTTCAACTAACCATCAATGTAAGTGGCATTTGTTCAACTGATCACCAATGTAAGGAGCATTCTATGCAATGATCGGCAATATAAGGAGCATTCTTCCCACTGACCACCACAATAGGTAGCATTCTTCCCATTTACCACCAATGTAAAGAGTATTCTTGCCTCTGACCCCCAATGTAAGGAGCATTCTTCCCATTGACCACTAATGTAAGGAGAATTCTTCACACTGACCCCCAATGTAAGGGGCATTCTTCCCATTGACCACCAATGTAAGGAGTGTTTTTGCCACTGGCCCCCAAAGTAAGAAGCATTCTTCACATTGACCACCAATTTATGGGGCATTCTTCCCATTGACCACCAAAGTTAGGAGCATTCTTCCCACTGATCACCAATGCAAGAAGCATTCTTCCTGCTGACCACCAGTATAAAGAGCATTCTTCAACTAACCATCAATGTAAGGGGCATTTGTTCAACTGATCACCAATGTAAGGAGCATTCTTTGCAATGATCAGCAATATAAGGAGTATTCTTCCCATTTACCACCAATGTAAAGAGTATTCTTGCCTCTGACCCCCAATGTAAGGAGCATTCTTCTCACTGATCACCAATGTAAGGAGCATTCTTCCCACTGATCACCAATGTAAGGAACATTCTTCCCACTGATCACCAATGTAAGGAGCATTCTTCTCACTGATCACCAATGTAAGGAACATTCTTCCCACTGATCACCAATGTAAGGAACATTCTTCTCACTGATCACCAATGTAAGGAACATTCTTCTCACTGATCACCAATGTAAGGAACATTCTTCCCACTGATCACCAATGTAAGGGACATTCTTCTCACTGATCACCAATGTAAGGAACATTCTTCTCACTGATCACCAATGTAGGGAGCATTCTTCACACTGACCAACATTGTAAGGGGCATTCTTCCCATTGACCACCAATGTAAGGAGTGTTCTTGCCACTGACCCCCAAAGTAAAAAGCATTCTCCACATTGACCACTAAGGAGCATTCTTCCCATTGACCACCAATGTAATGGACATTCTTCCCACTGATCAACAATGTGGGGGGCCTTCTTCCCACTGACCACCAATATAAGGGCCATTCTCCCACTGACCACCAATATAAGAGTCCTTCTTCCCACTGATCACCAATTGAAGGAAAATTCTTCCAATTGACTGCTAATGTAAGAACCATTCTTCCCACTGACCACCAACTTAAAGTGCATTCTTCACACTGAACACCAATGTAAGAACCATTATTTCCATTGAAAACCAATCCATCCCACTGCCTCCCATTGAATTGGTTTTAGCAGGGGTTCCCTGAGACCTGAAAATAATTTTACAGGTTCCTATGGGGTCAAAAGGTTGAGAACGACTCCCCTATGAACTATTCTCCCAAGCTGACATCCCTGGGGCAAGACAAAGAGGAAGAAATACTGAGAGAGAGACAAGCAGAGAGAAAAACGAGAGAGCGATGGAGAGACAGAAAGATAAAAAGAGAGGAGATGAAGAGAAAACAATCAAGTTATTATGAGGACTTCTCCGCTCCCTGGTCTATTTATTGAGATGCCTCTTCCTATTGGATCCCGGTCTATTAGTAGTTGATTGGTCTTCTCCTACACAATTATGTCTTAGCAGTCAGGGATTTTGGTGATCATATCCCGGCTGTCTTGCAGAATGTTTATCCGCATAACCGTGTTTATTATGTATATCCACCGCCGCATTATAAAGTGCGCTGATACCGCTCAATATCTGCTACGCTGGCAATAACAGAGTTAAGGTCTCGCTAATAAATCACTCTGTCTCCTATCCATCCCTGGCTGCGCGAGGAGACGCCACGATGATGGACACAATCTCAGCGCATAAATCACGCGTCAGATCTCCCCGGTCCTGCACAGAGGACGTCATTGAGAAGAGCAAAAGTTTGGTTAGAAGTCTGCGAAAAAAACGTGAGCAGCAGGAAAAGTTCTGGAGGCTGAGAGGAGTTGGAGTTAGCCGCAACGGCGTAAAGGAAAACGCCACCCCCCCCCCAACAATGTAAAATACCACAAATGTTAATTTGTCTTGGTGAAAAGACACCACTCCGATGCTGCGTACACACGACCGTTTTTCATGACGAGAAAAATGCAATTTTTTAAACTGGTCGTGAAAAACGGTCGTGTGTAGGCTCCAAAGCATTTTTCTCAACGAGAAAAGTGTCCGATTTTTTTTTAGAACTTGCTCTGTTTTTTCTCGTCATTTTTTCACGTCGTTCTTTTCCACGAAGTGAAAAAACGTTGTGTGTCCGCTTTAACCACTTAACCCCTGGACCATATTGCTGGTCAAAGACCAGAGCACTTTTTGCGATTTGACACTGCGTCGCTTTAACTGACAATTGCGCGGTCGTGCGACGTGGCTCCCAAACAAAATTGGCGTCCTTTTTTGCCCACAAATAGAGCTTTCTTTTGGTGGTATTTGATCACCTCTGCGGTTTTTAGTTTTTGCGCTATAAACAAAAATAGAGAGACAATTTTGAAAAAAATGAATATTTTTTACTTTTTGCTATAATAAAAATCCCCCCAAAAATATCTAAAAAAACTATTTTTTTCCTCAGTTTAGGCCGATACGTATTCTTCTACATATTTTCCTAAAAAAAAAAATGGCAATAAACGTTTATTGATTGATTTGCGCAAAAGTTATAGCGTTTACAAAATAGGGGGTAGTTTTATGGCATTTGTATTAATATTTTTTTTTTACTAGTAATGGCGGCGATCAGCGTTTTTTTTTTCAGTACTGCGACATTATGGCGGACACATCGTACACTTTTGACACATTTTTGGGACCATTGGTATTTTTATAGCGATCAGTGCTATAAAAATGCATTGGATTACTATAAAAATTCCACTGGCAGTGAAGGGGTTAACACTAGGGGGCGGGAAAGGGGTTAAGTATGTTCCCTGGGTGTGTTCTAACTGTAGGGGGGGTTCATTGTATGAACAGACGGTCAGGCATTTCTCCCCTGACAGGACCGGGAGCTGTAGTCCAAGGGAGGGCGGCGAGCACGACACTCCACACCAGGGAGAAAGCCTTGCATTACTGTGTGGAGTTACAGACAGAAGAACAGGAAGTGAGGATTTCTCAGAAGAAATAAGGACATTTAAAAGCAAAATGGAAGGATGAGGTAAGTGAAGGAGGACTGCACTAAGGTAAAGGAAGCTATTTAGGAAAAAAAATTGTACCTTTACAACCCCTTTAAGTGAATCTAGGGTAAAAATGAAGTAAATCTTGGGCAAACATTAGGTGAATCTTGGATGAAAGTTATGTGAATCTTGGGCAAAAGATTGCTGAATCTTTGGTGAAGATTAGGTGAATTTAATGCAGTGGTGGCCGGCCAGGTCACGAGGGGTAACGGGCGGCACCACCTTCCCCTGGCCCTGCATTCTGGCAGCGCGGTGGGCGGTGTCAGCTTCTCTCCGGGCTGCGGGCTGCTTGTTGGCTCGATTCCCGTCTTCTCACTGCTCTCCTCCATGCATCTCCTCCCTCCTCCTTCAGCCGGCCAATTTAATTGGATCTCCTTTCGGCCAGTCGAGGGGACGGGTTTCATGACCCGCTGCCTGCGCCCCGAGATTACCCTTTTTTGAAGCATATTAGAGCCTCTGGCTCTAATCACATGCTTAAAAAATATACATGTAAAGGAGGGGCCAGACGCATGGATGGGGGGGTGGGGCGGTGTCCATACGCCCCAAGTGGACGGGGCGCTTCTGATCTTATGTAAAAAGTTGAATGAATCTTGGATGAAAATGAGCCGAATCTTATGTGAAAGTTAAGTAATTGTTGGGTGAAAATTCTGTGAAGTTTGGGTGAAACATAAATAAATTTTTGGGTAAAAACATTGAGGCCTCGTACACACGACCGAACATGTCTGCTGAAACTGGAAAATTGTCCGGTCGGCCCTACACACGACCGAACATGTCCGGGGACATGTTCGGTCGTGTGTAGGGCTGACCGGACAATTTTCCGGCCGACCGGACAGGTTTCCAGAGGACAAATGTTTCTTAGCATGCTAAGAAACATGTCCGCTGGAAGCCTGTCCGTCGGACATGTCCGACGGGTCAGTACGACTCATCGGACATGTCCGCTGGCCTGAGAACCCGCGCATGGCGTCGAAGTGATTCGACGCATGCATGGAAGCATTGAACTTCCGGGTTCGCGCACGTCGCCGCGTCATCGTCGCCGCCACCGCGTCGTCACTGCAACGTCACGGCGCTGTCTGTCCGCAGGGATTTTGGTTTGATGGTGTGTACAACCATCAGACCAAAATCTGCTAGTAGACATGTCCGATGAAAACGGTCCGCGGACCGTTTTCATCGGACATGTCCGCTCGTCTGTACGAGGCCTGATAAATAGAACCGCTTAAACTTGTGTTGGACACACTCAAAAGACAAAATGTGCAGGTACAATTTTTCAGGGAATTTGCATGCTCACTGCACGTAATCTACTGCAGTTCCATCCAACACTGGCCAGCCTTCCATCCAAAAATCATTAATAAGAAACTTGGCCTAAGCTGCTGGCCATTGGTTTGAAACCTGCAGTTCCGGGCTGGCCGCAGCTCCCAATCAGAACAGCAGTCACCATTGGACATAATATGATTCCAGCTGATTTTTAATTCAAGGTGTTTTTTCCATTAGACACAATTCTCTGCATTATAAACTGTAATTAGCATTCCGCATAGGACATCGGAGGCGCTCAGAGTGGTACTCGTGTTCCTCGCCGAGCTCGGTGGCGGACATGCCCGATCTCTGATGTGGTCGGCACAGTTGGCAGTACAAGTCTGGCACATGTCAGTAATTGGTTAATCAGCCTGTTTGCCTCCATTAGTGTTCTGTGTGGGGAGGTTTGCCATCAGGTGATAAAAGATGAAAGCAGACAAGCGGATGGAAGTACACTGGAGTAACTGGAAATGAACCACTCAGTAACAGAACCGTCCCGGTTTGTCTTTGGGTTACTCCGTCCCTCCAACCAATTTTTTGTATTCTTTCCCATATTCCCTTACGGAAAAATGGACACAGATCCGTTTTTTGTTTGTCAGCCTGGCAGCCTTGCTACTTGTTATTTTAGGAGTGTCTAGGGGAAGGAGACGGAGGAAATGCTTCCTCCTGCCTGCAGCAGACTGATGACATCACCTTAGCCTAGGCAAAGTTACTTTACTGGTGGTCAATAATTAAAGGTAAGTTTTTTGTTTTATATATATATATATATATATATATATATATATATATATATATATATACAGTATGGGCTAGATTCATAAAGCCTGCCGTAAGTTTGTGCGGGCGTAGCGCATCTGAAGATACGCTACGCCGCCGTAACTTAGTGAAGCTGGGGCTGGATTCACAAAGAACCTGCGCCCTAAGTTACGGCGGCGTAGCGTAAATCTCTCTGCGTAAGCGCGCTAAATTCAAATTGAGAAGAGGTGGGCGTGTTTTATGTAAATAAAACATGACCCCACGTAAATTATGTCTCTAACGAACGGCGCATGCGCCGTCCGTGAACGTATCCCAGTGCGCATGCTCCAAATCACATCGCAAATAGTCAATGCTTTCGATGTGAACGTAATTTACGCAAAGCCCTATTCGCGAACGACTTACGCAAACAACGTAAAATTTTCAAAATTCGACGCGGGAACGACGTCCATACTTAACATTGGCTATGCCTCATATAGCAGGAGTAACGTTACGCCGGAAAAATCCTTAGGCAAACGACGTAAAAAAATCCGCCGGGTGCACGTACGTTTCTGAATCGGCGTATCCAGCTCATTTGCATATTCTACGCTGAAATCGACGGATGCGCCGCCTAGCAGCCAGCGTAAATATGCAACTAAGATACGACGACGTAAGAGACTTACGCCAGTCGGATCTTAGCCTAATTTCGGCGTATCTTGCTTTCTGAATACAGAAAGAAGATACGCCGGCGCAGCTTTGAATTTACGCGGCGTATCAATAGATACGCCAACGTAAATTCTTGCTGAATCTAGCCCTATATATATATATATATATATATATATATATATATATATAATATATATAGGTCATACTATGAAGGTGATGGAAAGGAAAGGAAAAAAAGAACATTAAATGTGAGCAAGGGAAAGGAAAGAAATAGAATACAAATTAATGAATAAGGAAAGCGAAAAGACAAGGAAAAGGGAAAGGAAAGGACAAATAGAAAATGGAAACAAAATTAAAGGAGAGAGGAAAGGACAAGGGAAAGGAAAGGAGAGATAAGAGAATTGAAGGCAAATTACAAGGAAGAGGAAAAGGAAACAAACAGTATTGAAAGGGAAAGCAAACAAAAAGATAGATTGCGAAAAGAAAGTATGGAAAGGGAAAGGAAACTTAATTAAATTTAAAGGAAATCAAAGGAAAAGGGAAGATAGGAAAAGTGAAGGGAAATAAAAAGGATCGGAAATGGAAGGGAAGGGAGGAAGGAGAAAAGAACAGTATTGAAAGGAAGGTTGGGAACAAGGGAAAAGGAAAGGAAAGGGTAAGAACAAGGGACAGGGAAAGAGAAAGAAAATGAAATAAATTTACAGGAAGCAAAAAGGAAAGGACAAGGACAAGAAAAAAGAAAAAGAAAAGCAAAAGGAAAAGGACAAGAAAAAGGAAAAAGAAAAGAAGAAGTAAAATAAATATAGGAAAATTAAGGGAAATGAAGGGAAATAAAGGAAAGGAAATGGAAGAAAAGGAAAGGGAGGGAGGGGTAAAGAACAGCATTGAAAGGAAGGGAAAGCAAAGAAAAAGATAGATTGAGAAAAGAAAGGAGTTAAAAGAAAGGGAAAGCGAAAGGAAAGATAGTAAAAAAGAAAGGGAAACGAAAAGAAAATTGAAGAAAAGAAAGGAAAGGAAAAAGAAAAAAAAAGAAAACAAAAAGCGAGCCAGGGAAAGGAAATTAAATTAAAGGAAAGAGGAAAGGGAAACAGAAAAGACAGGGGAAAGGAAACTAAAAGGAGAGATAAGAAAAGAAAAGGGAAATGAAAAGGAAAGGAAAAAGAAGTGAAGGGAAGGGAGGGGAAAAGAACAGTATTGAAAGGACGGGAACGCAAAAAAAAAGATAGATTGGGAAAATAAAGGAGGGGAAGGGAAAGGGAAAGGAAAAAAAAGAAGGATTGAAGGCAAGCAAGGGAAAAGAAAGCATGGATTGGGAAAAGAAAGGAAAAGAAAGGAGGGTTATGGAAAGGAAAAGAAAAGGAAGTTAAAAAGGGGAGAGAAAAGAAAACAACCTGAAAGGAATAGGATGGGTAATAGGGAATTAAGGGAATGGAAACAAAGAAACACAAGAAAGCAAAGGGAAGAAAAGGAAAATGTAATGAATGGAAAGAAAAGAGAAGGACAATTAAGGGAAAGGGCAACTAAAAGAAGAGAAAGGAAGTAAAGGAAAGGGAAGAAAAGGTATGGAAGTTGCAGTTGTTAGGTGTATAATATCTCAGTGTAATACAAATACACACACTGAGGGATTCCACATGGGATCTCTTAAAAATAAATGTAAATAGTGTGCTGTAATATTATAGCCAACAAGAGTTACACAGAATTTCCATTTTCCGTATTTCAGCTCCGCCGAAATCCTCGGCTTTGACAGAAGTCAGAATCCATATCACCCTGTAAGCCAACATCTTCCTCCATATTTCATGAACTCCGAGGTCATTAGCCCGGCTCTCAGGTTAACTCTCCCTAATTGGAAATCTTCCGACTGTCCACCTTTTTGCAAAAAAAAAAAAAAAGAAGAAGAAGAAATCTCAAGAAAAAAATCTCTTATTTCCATTTCCCCCGGCACCGGCTCCACCGTCATATTTCATATGAAAAGCAGCTGAAGCTTGACCCATCTCATTACGGAAGCCGAGCTTCTATTTCCCTGTCCAGACCCCTCTACCTATATGATCCTTGGAGGGGGGGGGGGGGCAGACGCCACACTCAGGACGACGCAGAGCCTCACATTTCTGCACATGTATCTGACTGGTGGAGGCGTCTAGAGACCCCATTATTTCACAGACAGGAATGTAGTCTTTTAAATAATATTATTTCCTCACTATTTTAAAGCTGATGTTTTTATTTATTTTTTAATATACATATATATTGGATTGCGAGTAACGCGGTTAACGAGCGTTTCGCAATACAAGCACTTTTTTTTTAAAACCTGACTCGGTTTGCGAGTGTTATTACTGTACACTGCTTTCTGAAAACATGACATCACCCCCACCTCAGTACTCCTCTCAAGAGCCCTGATGCAAGCAGTGGGCTGGCTCTTGGAAGGATTTATGAGAATATAAAAATGCCTTAATAATTGGATACCAATCTGGAGGAGTGGGCGTTCCTAATCAGGTACATTTGCATAGATCCTGCCCTAGGCAACACCCACATGGGGATGCTGAGCCTCCATGATTGAAAGAACTCAAATCCAATGAATGACAGCAGCAGGCAAGGAACAGCCAGGCTAGGGACGCTGATTGCTGCAACTTCTAATGTACACTGTGAGAAGCTCACAGTGAAATCAGAGTAAGCCATGTCAATGCAAGAGAGGAAACAGTACAACTGTGCAGGGCTGAAGGGAATGTCAGGTCACCTGTGGCCAGGTGACAAGTGCACCCCGTTGGGGTCAGGGATGCACCACAGGGTAGTGAAACCTGTGACCGAATGCTGCGAAAAGAGAGGAAGTGTGAACCCAAGATCGCCCAGGGCGCGGAGTCTAAGACCCAGCTTTGTGTTCACCAGAGCCTCTAGTGGTGAGGATGGCCTTCGACGCAGTTGGATCCAGGTCGCAACCCCTGGGATCCCCTAGGTCACGCTCCGCAGGGAGAGAGGGGAAGCAGCAAGCAGACAAACGGAAATGATGGGTAAGCCAAGGTCGGGCCAACAGGCAGACAGGGGTAACCGAGGGACAGGCAAAAGGTCAAGATCACAGGCAAACAGGAGAAGTCAGGGACGAGCCAAAAACGGTACACAGGAAGATAATCGTAGCACACTGCAGACAGGAACTAAAGCAAACAACACTGTTTAACAGCACTGCAGGCCTGTAGTGCAAAAGTTAATATAGACTTCCTGGGATGGTCTGGGTGGGGGCATACAGGAAGGAGAGGACATAAGAAGGTAACCAGAACAGAGTCAGGCCTCTTAATGGACAGATGGAAACAGGTAAGCTGCCAGACTATTGCATATCCATGACAGGGAAGGCTGGAGTTCAGCTTTATTCCGAATTATTGTATGTTCAAAAAAAAAAAAATGTCAGGGCTGGTGGAAGAAATGTTTCTCTATTTGCTCTTATAGAAACGGCACTGCAAATGTCACACTTCCAAATGTGTCTGTAACTTAATTAATCTGTATTGCAAGCTAAGCCTTCACCGCTCACCACATGAGAAGTTTTACAGCTGCTGGATCAGCGCTGGCAGACAGAAAGTGTTGCAGAAAAGCAGATTTTTTTACCAAACTCACTTCACGCTGAAGTTTTACAACCAAAGCTGGCTCGCTGTGGACGCAGGAGGGCCTTAAAGGGAGTTCGGTTTAATGGTATGTACAGGTTTAGATTTTCGGTGATACCTGATCTGAAACATAACACTAAAAGAAAATGGGGAACGTGAAATAGCCCTGGTGGGAATATCGTTTTTTTGTGTATTATTGAGCCAGGAGGAGCACCAGACAAATGAAGGGGGAAGCGCTGGACAACCAATACGAATAGAAGTTCGTAGCTCAGCCCAATGACTAAGCTTTGGATGTTTTTTTGCAAAAATGGGCCCATCCCAAAGACCAGAGGACACCTGAATTGAGTTATCTATAGATGATTGAGCCAGGAGGAGCACGTGACAAATGTAGGGTGAGGCACTGGACAAGGATTTTCAACCAATACAAATAGAAATTCATAGCTCAACCCATTGTCTTAGCTTTAGATGTTCTCCCAAAAGGGCAGAAGTCCCCCGAATTGAGTCATCTATGTACAACTGAGCCAGATGAAGCACCGGACAAATCTAGGGTGAAGCACTGGACAAGGATCTCCAACTGATGCCAATAGAAGTCTGTAGCTCAACCCATTGTCTTAGCTTTAGATGCTCTCCCAAAAGGGCAGAAGTCTTCCGAGTTGAGTCATCTATGTACAACTGAGCCAGGAGGAGCACCGGACAAATGCAGGGTGAGGTACTGGACAAGGATTTTCAACAAATGGAAGTCTGAAGCTCAGCCCAATGACTTAGCTTTGGATGTTCTTTTGCATAAAGGGGCCCATCTCAAAGGCCAGAGGACACCTGAATTGAGTTATCTATGGATGATTGAGCCAGGAGCAGCACCAGACAAATGTAGGAATGAGGCATGGAAGTCCATATCCCAACCCATTGTCTTAGGTTTAGATAATCTCCCAAAAGGACAGAAGTCCCCCAAATTGAGTCATCTATGTACAACTGAGCCAGGAAGAGCACCAAACAAATCTAGGGTGAGGCACTGGACAAGGATCTCCAACTGATGCCAATAAAAGTCTGTAGCTCAACCCAGTGGCTTAGATTTTGATGCACTTCAGAAAAAAGGGGCCCTTTCTAAAGGGCAGAAGGAACCCAAATTGAGTCATCTGTGGGTACTTGAGCCAGGAGGAGCACCGGATGAATGTATGGGCAACGTGCTTGACAAGGATCTC
Organism: Rana temporaria; assembly: GCF_905171775.1. Classification (NCBI taxonomy): domain Eukaryota; kingdom Metazoa; phylum Chordata; class Amphibia; order Anura; family Ranidae; genus Rana; species Rana temporaria. The sequence continues at coordinate 529,081,431 of NC_053490.1, read as the reverse complement.
CAACCAATATAAATAGAAGTCCAGTTCAGCCCACTGGCTTAGGTTTGGATGCTCTCAAAAAATAGGGGGTCCCACTTCAAGGGCATAAAGGATCTCCAGCTAATAGAAAATAGGTCATTAACTCAGCCCAATGGCTTAGGTTTGGATGCTCTCCAGAAAAAGATGCCCCACCCAAAGGACAGAAGTCATCTGAATTGAGTCATCTTTATACAACTGAGCCAGGAGGAGCACCAGAGAAATGCAGGGATGAACGAGGACAAGGATCTCCAACCAATACAAATAGAAGTCCATAGCTCAGCCCAATGGCTTAGGTTTGGATACTCTCCAGAAAAAGGGGGCCCCTTCTAAAGGGCAGAGGATACTCAAATTGAGTCATCTATGGATACTTGAGCCAAGAGAAGCACTGGACTAATACAAGGGTGAGGCACTGTACAAAAAAGGGGCCCCATCCAAAGGACAGAAGTCACCTGAATTGAGTCATCTTTATACAACTGAGCCAGGAGGAGCACCAGAGAAATGCAGGGATGAACCAGGACAAGGATCTTCATCCGATACAAATAGAAGTCCATAGCTCAGCCCAAAAGCTTAGGTTTGAATACTCTCCAGAAAAAAGGGGCCCCTTCCAAAGGGCAGAGGTCACACAAATTGAGTCATCTGTGCATACTTGAGCCAGGATGAGCACCGGTCATATGTAAGGGCAAAGTGCTGGATAATGATCTACAACTGATGGAAATAGAGATCCATAGCTCAGCCCAATGACTTAGGTTTGGACACTCTCCAGAAAAAGGGGGCCCCTTCTAAAGGGCAGATAATATATCACCTGAATTGAGTCATCTATATAAAATTGACCTAGAAGGAACACCAAACAAATGTAAGGGTGAGGTGCTGGACAAATATTCCAAACTGATGGTTTGTACACTTTCCAGAAACAGAGGGCCCCATCCATAGGGCAAGAGTCACTGTCTGGGAAAAGGGGCTCTTCCAAAGGGCAGAGGATATCCAAACTGAGTCATCGATGGATACTTGAGCCAGGAGGAGCACTGGACAAATACAGGGGTGAGGCACTGGACAAGGATCTACAACTGACATCAATAGAAGCCCATAGCTCAGCCCAATGGGTCCCAGAAAAAGGGGACCCATTCTAAAGGGCAGATATCACCTGAATTGAGTTATCTACAGTATGTATAATTGAGCTAGAAGGAACACCTAATAAATGTAAGGGTGAGGTGCTGGACAAATATCTCAAACTGATATAAAAATAAATCCTTAGATCAACCCAATGACTGAGGCCGCGTACACACGACCGAGAAACTCGACGGGCGAAACACATCGTTTTCCACGTCGAGTTCCTTGTTCGGCTGTCAAAAAACTCGTCGAGCCAAATTTTCCCATTGCCCGTCGAGGAAATAGAGAACATGCTCTCTTTTTGGCTCAACGAGTTTCCCGACGGGTTTCTCGGCGAAAAGTGTACACACGACCGGTTTTCTCGGCAGAATACGTCTCCCATCGAGTTTCTTGCTGGATTCTGCCGAGAAAACCGGTCGTGTGTACGCGGCCTAAGGGTTGGATGCTCTCCAGAAAAAAGGGGCCCCCGTCCAAAGGACAGAAGTCACCTGAATTGAGTCATCTTTATCAAACTGAGCCAGGAGGAGCACCAGAGAAATGCAGGGATGAACGAGGACAAGGATCTCCAACTGATACAAATAAAAGTCCATAGCTCAGCCCAAAGGCTTAGGTTTGGATACTCTCCAGAAAAAGGTGCCCCGCCCAAAGGGAAGAGGCAATCTAAATTGAGTCATCTGTGTCAAGTCTTTATAAAATATCCAAGAATATACACTACAAAAATGAAAATCCCAGTTGACGCATTTGAGCTGTAACCATGTTTATGGCCCAGATTCACAAAGCACTTACGCCGACGTAAGTGCAAATGTGCGCCGGCGTATGTGTGCAGCAGACCCACAAACCAACATGCGCCTAAAAACAGGCTACACCCCACCGACGTAGCTTGCACACACCGGCGTAGGGTTGGCGCACATATGGGCTGGGCGCATGGTGCCGCTCCCATTGATAAGCCATTCAAACATGCAAATGAGGGAAATACGCCGATTCACGAATGTGCGTGTGCACGGCGCATGCTACGCGAGATGCGCGTAAGTTGTACGTCTGGCGTAAAGTTATTCCCCATAAATGAGGTGCAACCCAGCAACAGACATGCACAGGCCTGCACCAGGGAACACAAACCGGCGTATTGTGCGTTGGACGTGTGTCTGGCTGGGCGTACGTTATGTTCACGGCGTACGCAGTGATCCGGCGTAGATTAGGCAGTTGTGCCGGTGTGGTTGTGAGCAGGCGCAGGGTGGTGCTGTGCATGCATCCACGTCACATGCGCAGTTCGTGATACATACCTGTCTGGTGCTCGGCCCATAATTTGCATGGGGTCACACCTCATTTGCATGGGTTCACGCCCACTTCCACCTACGCCAGCGTGCGCCTTCGAAACCCACGCTGGCGCATCGTTGGGAGCACTGGCTTGCTGAATGCAATGCTTGCCTCTCCGCGCTGCGTTGGCGTAGAGTACAGTGTTTGCTCTACGGCGGCGTAATGTGCGCCTTGCTCTCTGTGAATCTGGGCCTTTGTTTTTTGTTTTAGATACACTTTAACCCTGTAATTTTATCAACGTTCGCTGAAATGAAAGTAAAAAAAAAAAGCAGATTTGGATACAATTTGAAGGACACAGTGATAACTTTGGCGTGACCCTGCCGGTGACAAATCTATTATTTAGCAATAAAGCAGAATAGAATGAGCAGAACGTGAGCGCCCGCAAAAAATGTTTTTCTATCACAGTTATGTGAATCCATAATGGTATTGACATCGAATATCAATGGCATAAATAATGTATTCATTATACTGTAATGAATCTGCATAATAAAAACGCAACATAAATTATTCACGGGCCATTCTTGCAGCGGCGACACGAGAGAGAGCCGCGGCCAATAAACTCACAGGTCGTATTTGCACGCCGCTATGCACAGGGCCATCCGAGTTTTATTGCTGTCGTATTCTGTAAAAGCTTAGAGGCCTTTATTACATGAGTGTTAGAGGGAACTGAGGAAAATATGGGGGGGGGGGCACATTGCCTACCTCTCTCTGAAAACGATAGCTGCCTTGGACACTGACCATTTAAGACATGCAAATCAGGGAAGTCTAAGGGAACCCTGGGATGCTGCACAGAGCTAACTTGATGAAATAAAGTTAAGATCACATCAAAAGCCCCCTTCATGTCAAAGGTTCCATCTTCATCTCAGAGGTGCCCCTTTACATCAGAGGCCCCTCATCCTGTCAGAAGTCCCCCCATTACATCAGAATTCCCCTTCATGTTAGATGCCCCCTATGACATCAGAGGTCCCCTCATCACATCAGAGGTTCCCTTTCATATGAGAAGTCTCCCCATTACATCAGAATTCCCCTTCATGTTAGATGCCCCCTATGACATTAGAGGTCCCCTCATCACATCAGAGGTCCCCTTTCATGTCAGAAGTCTCCCCATTACATCAGAATTCCCCTTCATGTTAGAGAACCCCTATAACATCAGAGGTCCCCTCATCACATCAGAGGTCCCCTTTCATGTCAGAAGTCTCCCCATTACATCAGAATTCCCCTTCATGTTAGATGCCCCCTATAACATCAGAGGGCCCCTCATCACATCAGAGGTCCCCTTTCATGTCAGAAGTCTCCCCATTACATCAGAATTCCCCTTCATGTTAGAGGACCCCTATAACATCAGAGGTTCCCTCATCACATCAGAGGTCCCCCTTCACGTCAGAGGCCCCTCATTATGTCAGAGATCCCCCCCATTACATCAGAATTCCCCTTCATTTTAGATGCCCCCTATGACATCAGAGGTCCCCTCATCACATCAGAGGTCCTCTTTCATGTCAGAAGTCTCCCCATTACATCAGAATTCCCCTTCATGTTAGATGCCCCCTATGACATCAGAGGTCCCCTCATCACATCAGAGGTCTCCTTTCATGTCAGAAGTCTCCCCATTACATCAGAATTCCCCTTCATGTTAGATGCCCCCTATGACATCAGAGGTTCCCTCATCACATCAGAGGTCCCCCTTCACGTCAGAGGCCCCTCATTATGTCAGAGATCCCCCATTACATCAGAATTCCCCTTCATGTTAGATGCCCCCTATGACATCAGAGGTCCCCTCATCACATCAGAGGTCCCCTTTCATGTCAGAAGTCTCCCCATTACATCAGAATTCCCCTTCATGTTAGAGGACCCCTGTAACATCAGAGGTCCCCTCATCACATCAGAAGTCCCCCTTCACGTCAGAGGCCTCTCATTATGTCAGAGATCCCCCCGTTACATCAGAATTCCCCTTCATGTTAGATGCCCCCTATGACATCAGAGGTCCCCTCCTCACATCAGAGGTCCCCTTTCATGTCAGAAGTCTCCCCATTACATCAGAATTCCCCTTCATGTTAGATGCCCCCTATGACATCAGAGGTCCCCTCATCACATCAGAGGTCCCCCTTCACGTCAGAGGCCCCTCATTATGTCAGAGATCCCCCCGTTACATCAGAATTCCCCTTCATGTTAGATGCCCCCTATGACATCAGAGGTCCCCTCATCACATCAGAGGTCCCCCTTCATGTCAGAGGGGTGGGGGGAGGGAGTCAAGAAATCACAGTATGGGGAGGGGGATCGGAAGGGCACAAACTGTGATCAGCTTAGAAAAAAACTTGACTGTCCCAGCAAATCCGGGACGGTTGGCAATTATGATGTAATGCAAGGTTATCATTGGGGCCCTCCCAGGTACCTGGGGCCCCGGGGCAGTGCCCGGGGGTGCCCATGCATTAAGAAGGCCCTGCAAGAGGGTGGCACAATGAGAGTGGCCTGGGGGGGGGGGGCATTTGACTATGCCTCCCTAACCCTTCCCAAAAAATGCATCAATATGAACGACCATCAATGCAGAAGACATGATATTAATTAGCGGTGTGATGGGGCGCACTGCCTCCCCGACAGACAGCACATCAGGTACCAAAGCAATATAGTTTCAGCAGAGATCTTCTATTTAATGAGCCTAAATGTGGTTAATTGCTATGTATTCCGTACACCAAACAAGATTATCCTTTAATTAAATGTAATTTTTCCTTAGCGAAAGCACATGGTGTTATTTAGTCTCTCACGTTCGCTTGTGCGCCTTTTTTTTTACGTCCCCGCTTCCTTTTAAACATCATCCCTTTAATAATGTTTTTTTCCCTGCTGCTGTTTTCAACAATTGAAATACTAAGTGATCCACCAGCAATTATTGTGATTTTTAATTAAACATTGGCACATTCCTCATAAACCGGGCGCTTTTGTACGTGCGTTTTTTTTTTTTTTTAAACACTTATTAAAGGCAGCCTAAAGATCTGTAAATCCCGCTCTTGAAAGGGCTGACGTGATTGCAAGTGCCTTTTATGGGAGAGAGAAAGCAGAGAGATTGTTTTTTATACATACTGTACTGTGTGTACGGCTTTCTGTATGGAGCGCTGAACCCTTCTGGATAGATAGATAGATAGATAGATAGATAGATAGATAGATAGATAGATAGATAGATAGATAGATAGAAATGAAATTTTTGCGAAATTTCGCTATTGCGAATGCGAAAATAATTGCGAAATTTCGACAACAGCGGAAGGAGCACTCTGATTGGCTCAGAATATTCGTGATATTTTGCACTCTGATTGGCTCAGAATATTCGTGATATTGTATCGAAATTTCGCAAAATGCAAATGCAATATTGATGGCGAAATTTTGGAAGGAGCACTCTGATTGGCTCAGAATATTCTTGATATGTTTGTCAATCAAACACCTTGAAGATTGAACACGTTCATGCTGCATGCTTTGGACTTTTTTTCACTTCACATATCAAAGACATTTTTATGAAAGATTATTTTTCTATTATTGGGACTATATTTCTTTATATATTTGTTTCACTGTGTATTTCACAAGTTATTTGCGCTTGCTTATTTTATAATTTGCCCACATGTCTTGTCACTAGACATATTTTTTATTCTTGTAGAGCGACTCCATTTTCTGTCTTGTATTAATTTATGTTGTATAACATTTTTGAGTTGCTGCTGTATTCTCCCCTTTTTTAAGGTATGCGCAATTTTTTCCTTCTTACAAAAAAAAATAATATCAAACATACAAATATTCATAACATACACATACACAAAGCCCCCCCCCTTTTGCATCAGAGACAATCAGAGTTCTCCTACCACAGTTATCGAAAATTCGCAATCATTTTCGCATTCGCATTAGCGAAATTTCGCAATTTTTTTTTTTTTATATTCGGCAACATAAAAGGATCGCCTCAGCTTAGCTACTCGGCCGAGGGTCTCTAATCATACCAGCAATGCTTTTAGACGTCGATAGGATGTGATCTGTTTTAAAAATAAAATTTAAAAAATGTGAATATTCCGAATAGCGAATATTGGCCGCGAAATTCGAGATATTCGCGAATACTCGAATATGCCATATTCGAGCCGAATATTCGCAATACGAATATTCGTGAGCAACACTAATGAATAGTGCTGCCCCCAGATACACGCAAATGTGATTAGCATCCCTGCCAAATGACTGCTCAAAAAAACTCACATGGCTTTATAGAGGGTCTTTGACAGGGGTCAGCAACCACATTAGTCAACCAGTGTGTCCGTAAGCAATACCACCCTAGAGACCTAAGACAAACCCCAATATCTGCACCTCCGAGCCTCAGATCAGCTTCAGCCCCAAGCATGGCCCTTGCCGCGATTTCTATAAACGCTGCAGCCGCTTGAGCGCGCTATAGAGAGCCTCAGGCGGCTGCAGCACTGCTGCCTCTCTCGTCACTTCTTCCCCCCCTTCCCTGTAGCGTGGCCGAGCTCCACTTCCTTCCTCCTGTCAGTACGGCCGGGTACCGCGTGGTACAGGAGATTTAGTTTTCTGTTCCTGGCTGGACTGACAGGAAGTGCTCACTTCCTTTCAGTCCGGCCGGGAACAGGAAACTGAATCTCCTGCCGCGCGGTACATTGGGGGGGGGAGTAAAAAGAACATAGGGAGGGAGGGGAGTAAAAAAAACATAGGGGGGGGGAGTAGAAAAAACATGGGGAGGGGGGAAGTAAAAAGAACATAGGGAGGGAAGTAAGAAGGACACAGGGAGGGGGAGGGGGGAGTAAGAAGGACACACATGGGGGAGTAAAAAGAACATAGGGAGGGGGAGGGGGGAGTAAGAAGGACACAGGAAGGGAAGGAGGGAGTAAAAAGAACATAGGGGGAGTAAAAAAAACATAGGGGGAGAGTAAAAAAAACATGGGGGGGGGAGTAAGAAGGACACAGGAAGGGAAGGGGGGAGTAAAAAGAACATAGGGGGAGTAAAAAAAACATAGGGGGAGAGTAAAAAAAACAGGGGGGGGGGAGTAAGAAGGACACAGGAAGGGAAGGGGGGAGTAAAAAGAACATAGGGGGAGTAAAAAAAACATAGGGGGAGAGTTAAAAAAACATGGGGGGGGGAGTAAGAAGGACACAGGAAGGGAAGGGGGGAGTAAAAAGAACATAGGGGGAGTAAAAAAAACATAGGGGGAGAGTTAAAAAAACATGGCGGGGGAGTAAAAAGAACATAGGGAGGGGGAGGGGAGTAAGGAGAAGACAGGGAGGGGAGGGGAGTAAGAAGGACATGCTGTGGTTCCTGTAGTGCGTGGATGGATGACAGCACTTACAGTTATGGTTTACAGTGGAACCTCGGATTACTCGCATAATCCGTTCCAGGAGAATGCTCGTAATCCAAAGTACTCGCATATCAAAGCGAGTTTCCCCATTGAAGTCAATGGAAACAAAAATAATTTGTTCCACATTGACTTCAATGGCATGCAATACTACATGCGGCCAGAGGCAGGGGGTAACGGAGAGCCTCGGAAACAGCCGGAAAGGCCAGAGGACAGCTCGGCTGACCTCGGCAAACCTCGAAAATGTTCGGGAACATAGGGCCATATTCTCATAGAAGTTACGATGGAGTATCTCAGGATACTCCATCGTAACTCCCTTTTTTGGCCCGTGTATCTATGCGACTGATTCTTAGAATCATTTTCGCATAGATACACTTAAAATCCGCCATCTGTAAGTCACTTACACTGGCGGATCTTAAATGTAATGACGCCGGCCGCCGCTAGATGGCATTTACGTGAAGGACTCATTTGCGTATGCAAATGATCCTTCTACGCCGATTCCCGAACGAGTTCGCGTCGCGTAACCGTCGCTAACGTCGTTTGCGTAAGCGGAAATTTAGTCCTGCTATATGAGGAGTAAATTTCCGCAAGTCCCACGTAGGCCATGTTACGGATGGCGTCGGGTCCGCGTCGTGTTTTTTCGTCGGGTACGTCGTTTCCGTAAGTCGTTCTTGAATACGACTTTACGTCAATGACGCACACGTTGGCGTCATTGACGTTTTCCGCCGAGAACTGGAGCATGCGCACTGGGCTTTTTGAAGCCCGGCGCATGCGCAGTTCTTTAGAATCGGGGGCGCGCTTAATTTGAATACAAGCCGCCCCCTTGGAGATCCGCCAGGCTACGCCGGGGCATTTACACTCCGCCGTCCCAACTTATGGAGCAAGTGTTTGGGGAATACAACACTTGCTCCTGTAAGTTGGGACAGCGGAGTGTAAGTGCCTTAAGCGCAGCCCGCGGATTTTTAGAGAGAATATGGGCCATAGTATTTCCGAGTCTTTCTGAGCATTTAAGAACGGGTCTGAATGGCGCAGATCGGCTACGATCAGCGCCGTTTGGCCCCCGACGCCCCCAACCTCAGGCCAAATGCAATACTGAACACCGCTTCGGCCTGAATCCTGCTCATTTCGCGAGACAACACTAAAATGCCCCGTATTGCGAGACGCTCGTTAACCGCGTTACTCGCAATCTGAGGTTCCACTGTACAGTGGTTTCCTCTCTCCACCCTCAGCCTGTTGACTGGACAATGAACGAGCAGCAAGAGGTTGATGAGCTCATCCCTCTGCTCACTTTTCTCTCTCCTCCTCCTACCATCATATTGTTCATCCATACATTGTACAAAGTACACCTGAATGACTTCCGTCCCTGCCCCTCCCTCTCCCAGCAATCAAATGCAAAATGTTCACGTTTGTGCGGAGTTTGCGTTCGCGCTTTTGTAATCTACGTTCGTAATTCTATTACGCACATCCACAGCCTCGCCCAGCTCGAGGTTCTCATTTGTTCGCTCCGATTTGAAGGCGGGCGCTCACATTGCTTGCTGAAAATCTGTGCGTGGGCCCGCAGAGAGGCCGCAGACCACTCTCGCGGTTGTAATGATGTTTTTTTTTTCCCTTTCCTGAGCTCTAAGTGGTGGCGCGGATCATGATACCGACTGGTGAAAGCTCAACAGGATCCGACGCGTAGACCATTAATACCGCTCTCTTCGTGCCGTAAATGTATAAAGCTCCCGGGGAGCGAGCGCATGAAAACAACGCTAACGAGGGCAAAAAACAAACAAAACCGCCGTTGGAGCTTCAGGTGACTCCAGTCCACGAGTACAGTATGTGTGTGGAAAAGGTTTATTTTTTTCCTCCCAGCCTTGGCTCTGTCGGGGTCTGCGGTGTGGCCGAGACCATCATTTTCTGAGCGTGGACTTTATATATCTATTTTGTATGGGTTTCAACACCTCCAGACACTCATAAATATACACAGATACACTATATTACCAAAAGTATTGGGACGCCTGCCTTTACATGTACATAAATATTAACCACTTCCAGACCTTAGGTGTTTTTCTGATTTGGTGTTTGCAAGACTAAAACATTTTTTTCTGCTAGAAAATTACTTAAAACTCCCAAACATTATATATTTTTTTTCTAACACCCTAGAGAATAAAATAGTGGTCATTCCAATACTTTTTGTCACACCGTATTTGCGCAGCGGTCTTACAAGCGCACTTTTTTTGGAAAAAATTCACTTTTTTGAATTAAAAAATAAGACAACAATAAATTTGGCCCAATTTTTTTATATATTGTGAAAGATAATGTTACGCCGAGTAAAATGATACCCAACATGTCACGCTTAAAAATTGCGCCCGCTCGTGGCATGGCGTCAAACTTTTACCCTTAAAAATCTCGATAGGTGATGTTTAAAAAATTTTAGAGATTGCATTTTTTGAGCTACAGAGTAGGCCTAGGGCTAGAATTATTGCTCTCGCTCTAACGATCGCGGCGATACCTCACTTGTGTCATTTGAACACCGTTTTCATATGCGGGCGCTACTCGCGTATGCGTTCGCTTCTGCGCGCGAGCTCGTCGTGACGGGGCGCTTTAAAAAATTTTTTTTTTGGTTTTCTTATTTATTTTTATTTATTTTATTACTTTTTACACTGAAAAAAAAAAAAAAAAAAAATTGATCACTTTTATTCCTATTATAAGGAATGTAAACATCCCTTGTAATAGAAAAAAGCATGACAGGTCCTCTTAATTATGAGATCTGGGGTCAAAAAGACCTCAGATCTCATAATTAGACTAAAATGCAAAAAAAAAATTAAAAAAAATTTGAAACTGTCATTTTTTCAAATGACAAAAAAAAAATTGTCTCTTTAAGAGACTGGGCGGGACTGACGTTTTGACGTCACTTCCGCCCAGCAGAGCTATAGGGACGGGCGAAGGAGATTTTTCCTTCAGTCTCGTCCCCGCTCAGCTGCCGAACGGTCCCGATCGCCTCCGCCGCTACCGACGGCTCCGGTAAGCGGCGAATCCTCCGCGGAGACCGCCGTTATCATGTACCAGACCGCGCACACTAAAGATTGATACCTCGGTTGTGGCAGCAGCTGCTGCCGTTACCGAGATATCAATCTTTAAAAATAGGACGTACATCGTCGTGCGCAGGTCTGGAAGTGGTTAATGGTATCCCAGTCTTAGTCCGGAGGGTTCAATATTAAATTGGCCCCGTCCTTTGCTAAAACAGCTTCAACTCTTCAGGGAAGGCTGTCAAGGGCCGTTTGAAGGAATTTGGGGGCCCCAAGCAAAATGGACATGGACATTGCTGTGTAAATCTCAGGACTGGATGGACAGAAATATAAATCCTTTGGCAGGTAAAACGACTCTCTTGTACTGTATATATATTGAATAGACGTGTGCAATTCGTTTTAGGGTTAGGGGTTAGGCTTAGGGGTTAGGGTTTCCCCTTAATGAATAAGGCTAGGACTCAGGAATTGGAAAAGGGAGCTCCCCCAGAGGCCAAAGGTCAGAAGGCAGGTTCCCAGAGGTCAATGGTCACGAGGCGTGGCTGATCCACCCCCATCAAAGTGTGCCACCTATCTCCAACTAAGTCGGGGGAATGAACAAGTCGGGGGAAAGTGTTTAAATTTCGTTAATTTTGAAACATCTGAATTAACGAATTTTTGCGAATATTCGTAAATTCGTACATTTTTGGATTTTCGCATTTAAGAATTTTGGAATTTTGGAATTTACGAATTGCGATCATAACGAATGACTCAAAACAAATAAAAACTGAATGAGACGAAAACTAACACATTTTTTAGCAGTGCACATGTCTAATATTGAATGTGTGATTACCTGTTTATCTGGAGTTCAACATTTGGCCCAGTATCTGAATTGGAGAAAAAAGCCAGCGTGTTCCTCGATCCAACGCCGCCCTTGCGCAGCCCTGAACACACTGGGTGAGGGAAGGAAGGAAGGATGACTGAGAACAAGGAAAAGAAGAAGGAAAGAAGGATGAGGAGAAGGAAAAAAAGGGGGGAAGGAAAAGAAAAATGAGAGTGGGGAAATTAAGCAAGGAGGGAGGAAAGGAAGAAGGGATGAAGGAGGAAATAATGGAAGCATGAAAAAGAGGAGGGAAGGAATAAAGGAAAAGATAAAGGAAGGAAGGACGGCAATATGAGAGCAAGAAAAGAAGGAAGTAAGGATGAGAGCAAGGAATGAGAAAAGGAAGGCTGGGAGGAAAGAAGGATGAGAGGAAGGAAGAAAGGAAGGAGTGAAGGAGGAAAATCACAAGGAACCAAGGTGGGAAGGCTGAGAGCATGGAAGAAAATAAGGAAGGAAGAATGATAGCAAAGAAAAGAAGATGAATGGAAGGAAGGAAGTAAATATGAGAGCAAGGAAGAAGGAAGGAAGGATGAAAGCAAGGAAAGGAGGGAAGGAAGGATGAGAGAAAGGAATGAGAAAAGGAAGGAGGGAAGGAAAGAAGGATGAGAGGAAGGAAGGAAGGAAGGGCGAGAATGGATGGAAAGGAAAATGAGAGGAAGAAATAAAGGATGAGAGCAAGGCAGGAGGGAAGGAAGGAAGGGGGGAGGAGGGATGGAAAGGAAAATGAGAGCAAGGAAGGAGGAAAGGAAGAAGAAACCAAGGAGGGAAGGCTGAGAGCATGGAAAAAATTAAGAAAGGATGATAGTGAAGAAAAGAAAAAGGAAAGAAGAAAGGATGAGTTGAAGGAAGGGAGGATTAAAGCAAAGCAAGAAATATGAGAGCAAGGAAGGAGGAAAAGAGGAAGGTAGGAAGGAAGGATGAAAGCAAGGAAAATAGGGAAGGAAGGATGAGAGCAAAGAATAAGAAAAGGAAGGAGGGAAGGAAAAAAGGATGAGAAGAAGTAAGGGAGGAAAAAAGGGAAATCTGGAAGGAAGGAAGGAATGAAAGTAAGGGAAGGAAGGAAGAAAAATGGAAATCAGGAAGTAGGAAAAGAAACTAAGGAGGATGGGGAGGGAGAACTTAATGAAGGAAGGTATGAAGGAAGGGTGGAATTAGGAAATCAGGAGGGGAGGAATTGGGGGAAGCAAGAAGCAAAGGAAAGGAATAGAGGAAAGGGAGGCTAGAAGGGAGAAATAAAGAAAGGGAAGAAAGAAAGAAAATGGGAAATATGGAAGGAAGGAAGGGAGAAGCCTGAGAGCATGGAAAAAATAAAGGGGGGAGGATGATATCAAAGAAAAGAAGAAGGAAGGAAGGATGAGAGGAAGGAAGGAAGGAAGGAAGAAAGGAAGAATGAACGAAGGAGGGAAGGATGAGAGCATGGAAAAGAAGCAGGAAGAACAGAAGGAAGGACGATAAAAAAAAAGAAGGAATGATGTGTAAGAGGAATGCAGGAAAGATGAGAGGAAGGAAGAAATGAAGGATGGAAGGAAAGAGGGAAGGACGGAATGACAGAAGGAATGAAGGAAGAAAAGATGAAAGGAAGGAAAGAAGAGAAAAGAAGGAAAATGATAGCAAGGAAAGGATTGAACGAAAGGATGAGAGCAAGGGAAGAAGGAAAAGGAAGGAAGGAAAGGATTGAAGGAAAGGATGAGAGCAAGGAAGGAAGGAAAAGGAAGGAAGGAAAGGATTGAAGGAAAGGATGAGAGCAAGGAAGGAAGGAAAGATGAGAGGAAGGAAGAAATGAAGGATGGAAGGAAAGAAGGAAGGACGGAATGACAGAAGGAATGAAGGAATAAAAGATGAAAGGAAGGAAAGAAGAGAAAAGGAATGAAGGAAAGGATGAGAGCAAGGAAGGAAGGAAAAGGAAGGAAGGAAAGGATTGAAGGAAAGGATGAGAGCAAGGAAGGAAGGAAGGAAGGAAGGAAGCACACAGTAAGGAAGTCCTAGCTTCTGTGAGAAATGGTAATGGCTGTTTGAATCCAAGGAAGAACGAGGACTGAATCATCAGGACTGGACGAAGGGAGATATATTATATCAGTCTGGCTCTGTTCAGAGTTCCTTGATGAGATTTGTCGGCGCGCAGGAAATAAAGAATTCGGGAAGGCCGTAAGTACTGTCTTGTCGAGCACTTCACAAAATGGTGTCAACATAATTACTTGCCAGCCATTTGCATAATAGGCCCAGCTCTGACAGCCATAAAGCAAGGATGAGGCGGGAAGATTAACAAGTGTCGCCGGTGTCTTCGGCAGAGGAACACCGAGCCACAGGGGCAGTCACTGGATCATCCTCTGCTTATTTTAATTCCAGAGGCTTAGGCTGAATGAAACTTGCTTCTCGCAATTAAAGCAACGGGTCGCTAGCGCTTAGCGGTCACGTCGGTTTAACCCGATCAGGGCCACACTGTTTCGGCTGGCAGGCCAGGAAAGTTCAAAATTTAGAAATCTCAGTGGATTTGTAGCTACAGTGGATCTGATACCCAAAAGGCTTCTGGGAGGAAGTGATCAAAGGCTGCTCCAAAGGCCCGTTTCTACCTTTTCTGCTCCTGCTGTTGAAGGAGGACCTTTAGCTTGACTGCCATTTCCACCAGCTCCTACCCTTCCATCTTAGTATCCATGGCTCAGGCAAATTTTTTCCGGCCCCATTGTGAACAGGGATCAGACAACAGTTCTGTTGTTGTTTTTTGTTTTACCCTATCAAATATTTGGCAGTGGAAAATTATAATTACAATAATGGTTCAAAATGGTTTCAAAGGCACTTAATGGCACACAATATCTCCAGCAATCCAAATACCATATTATATAGTGCTTACATGGACTAACTGCTGGAGGCTTGCATCTTTAAGAAAGATTCCTCATGGTCGTGCAACAGGACTCAAATAAGGGATGTCTCTTAGCTTCTCGCTTACTTTAGTGGTACAGAAGGACGCGCTTGACCGGTATCTGAACAGCAGAGCTGGGGTGCCTTTCACTTGGTCCAGGAACAATAGAGTAAGATCTAGGTTCTTAGACTAACCCTATACAGCAGGAGTCTTTCCCTGCGCTAAACCTAACAGTCCCCAACATGACAGGTTCTCCTCCATGGGTGTGGCCAAGCAGGGGATATACTGCATCTCTCCTCTGGGTTCAAAATGGCTGATGAAATATCTGGAGAACTTTTGTCCAACCAAGATATAACGCTCCCCCTGGTTTGACAATGCTGCCTTCTCTGGCCAGGAGTCATGGAGACAGGGAGCCTGCGGTGTTAGGAGCACCCAGGGTGGTCTTAGTATCACTAGGGGACCCCACTGTGAGAATGAGCACACCTACACCTATTGTTTTTTTTCTGCATACCTCATTGGCGGGGCCTTTTGGCCAATACTGGGGCAAGTGTCGTTTCCAAGATGCACAACATTGTTACTTTTAAATATCTCATTTATTCACTCTCACGTTTTGTCACAGCACTTTATATATATGTGTATTTTTCCTTACTCACGGATGGTAGGGTGTGGGTTTTCGGGTCATAAGGGCCATTAGGGTCCTCCCCCGCCTTGAAGAGTCTGTCTTCGGGAGAGACCCTCACCTAGTACTCTTTGGTTGGCTTCACCTGACGATGAGGAGCGGGTTTTTTTGGGCCTTTTGGCTAGGTAGACCAGAGTATGCCTTTCCCCATCAGAATGATTGCCCTCTGGGGGGTTTAGGGGGGGTCCTTCCTATTTAACAGGGGACTAAATACACATTCTAGTCCAGAGGTAGGATGTGCGCCCATTAGGTTCCTTCCTCCCCTGCTCTAAAGAGTCTCTCTTTGGGAAAGCCCCTCACTTTGTAGTCATCGGTTGGCTTCGGCTGACCATGAGGAGTGTGGTTCACCGGGCCTTTTGGCTAGGTAGACCTGAGTATGCTTTGTCCCCGTCAGAAGTCTTGCACCTAGGAAGGGGTCCTTCCTCTTCAAGGAGGGACCAAAGACATATCCTAGTGTAGGGAGAGGATGTGCACCCATTAGGTTCCTTCTTCCGCTGCCTTGGGTGGTCTTTCTTCAGAGCAGCCTATCACCTAGTACTCATTGGTTAGTTTTGGCTGACTATGAGCAGTGTGGTCCACCAGGCCTTTAGGCTGGGTAGACATTAGTATGCCTTGTCCCGCCTTGAAGAGTCTCTCTTCGGGAGAGCCCCTCACCTAGTACTCTTTCGTTGGTTTCACCTGACTGAGGTGCAGGGTTCTTTGGGACTTTTGGCTGAGTAGACCAGAGTGTGCCTTGTCCCCATCAGAATTCTTGCCCTCTGGGGGGGTTCAGGGGTGGTCTAGACTAGAAAGACACATTCTAGTCTAGAGGGAGGATGTGCGCCCATTAGGTTCCTTCCCTGCTTTGAGGAGTGTCTCTTTGGGGGAGCCCTTCACCTTGTAGTCATTGGTTGGCTTCGAATGATTATGAGAAGTGTGGTTCATGGGCCTTTTGGCCAAGTAGACCTGAGTATGCTTTGTACCCGTCAGAAGTCTTGCACCCAGGATGAGGTCCTTCCTCTTCAAGAAGGGACCAAAGACATACCCTAGTGTAGGGAGAGGATGTGCACCCATTAGGTTCCTTCTTCCGCTGCCTTGGGTGGTCTTTCTTCAGGACAGCCCCTCACCTAGTACTCATTGGTTGGTTTTGGCTGACTTTGAGCAGTGTGGTCCACCAGGCCTTTAGGCTAGGTAGTAATGAGTATGCCTTGTAGCCCACAAGGAGTCTTGCACCCTGGAGGGCTAAGGAGGGGCCTTCCTCTTCAAGAGGGGACAAAAGACACATACTAGTCTAGAGGGAGGATTTGCGCCCATTAGCTTCCGCCCTCTCCTACTTTGGGGAATCTCTCTTTGGGAGAGCCTCTCACCTAGTATGTGGTTGGCTTTCAGCTGACCGTGAGGAGCAGGGTCCACCGGGCCTTTTGGCTAGGTAGACCTGAGTATGCCTTTTCCCCATCTATCCCTCCTCTGCCCTAGAAATCTGACCATGCGGTGGCGCCCCTCAGCACCTTACCAGCTGCGGCTAAACAAGCAGCATCTGCCTACACCATCATCAGGTCACTTTGACTTTGCTGGGTCTTCGGGTTCAATATTTGGAATTTCGGAAGCTGAAACGGTGCTTATGTCACACGAAAAATAATTTTTTTCTTCAACATTACATTAATAAGATTATTTATATTAAAAAGAATGGTGTTCTACCTACAGATCTTTATGTCCTCCTTATTTAACTAAGCATTAATTTTTTCCAGACTGTAAAGCCTGTCTCTGCAACCTCTACTAACGATGATATTCTGCAAACACGCTCTACACGTATCACTCAGAACACGCCGTCCCCGTCCCTCTTATCCTACCTGTCCTTCTCTCCTTCATTCCGAACATTTCCTCCAGAAGGTGCAATTAATTAAACAAAACGATCATCAAGTTGCTGCCAGAGAACTGCTAATAATGTCACGGCTGTTCGGAGTCCCTCTTTAAATGAAAATTATGACAAACATGGAGCCCGATCGTCTCCGTTTATTGTGCGAATTACCTATTAAACATCCCATTAGTTTGATGTTCTTCTCCAGGTGACAGCGGGGTGACTGCAATAACAGCAGAGGCTCTTTTGCTTAACCCCAACGTATCACGGCAGAATTTATCATAGCGTTTTTTGTTTTACTTTTAGGGCCCATTCCCTTGCTTAAGGCAGTCCATTGAAAACAATGGGGCAGATCCACATACATCTGCGCCGGGCGCAGCGTATCTAAGATACACTACGCCGCTGTAACTTACTTTGCTTTGGTTTGAATCCACAACGAATCCGCGCCATAAGTTACGGCGGCGTAGTGTATCTCTCGCGGCGTAAGGGCGCGGAATTCAAATGGCTGTGATGGCGGCGTGTTTTATGTTAATACGTCGTGACCCGACGTAATCTACGTTTTTTTTTAACTGCGCATGCGCCGTCCCTGGGGTATCCCAGTGCGCATGCTCGAACGTAAACTGGAACCAGCCAATGCTTACGACGGTGACGTCATTCTACGCAAATTCCTATTCGCGAACGACTTACTCAAATGACGCAAAAAATTCAAAATTGTACGCGGGAAGGACGGCCATACTTAACATTGAGTACGCCACCATATAGCAGCTTTAACTATACGCCGAACGCAAACGACGGAAAAAAATGCGCCGGGCCGACGTACGTTCGTGGATCGCCGTAAATAGCTAATTTGCATACTCGACGCGGATTACGACGGAAACGCCACCTAGCGGACGCCGAAAAATTGCATCTAAGATCCGAAGGCATACGCCTGTCGGATCTAGCCGAGATGCCGTCGTATCTTGTATTGAGGATTCAAAACAAAGATACGATGCGGGAATTTTGAAATTACGCCGGCGTATCAATAGATACGCCGGCGTAATTTCTTTGTGGATCTACCCCATTAGGTTGCCAATTTGCCCAAAGCTGGGAATGTCGTATTTGTTCTACTGGGCATTGTGGTGCGCTGCAATGCAGGTGTGTGATGGGGTGGCAGTTCATGGCACCACGACACATGTAACGCGTAGGGTGACCACATGATCGCCGCCACTAGTAGTAGAAAAAAATTATTTATAGAAATGCCATAAAACTATCCCCTATTTTGTAAACGCTATAACTTTTGTGCAAACCAATCGATAAACGCTTATTGCAATTTTTTTTACCAAAAATATGTAGAAGAATACGTATCGGACTAAACTGAGGAAAAAAAAGTATTTTTTATATCTTTTTTGGGGGATATTTATTATAGCAAAAAGTAAAAAACATTGCATTTTTTTCAAAATTGTCGCTCTATTTTTGTTTATAGCGCAAAAAATAAAAACCGCAGGATGATCAAATACCACTAAAAGAAAGCTCTATGTGTGGGAAAAAAAGGACGCCAATTTTGTTTTGGGAGCCACGTCGCGCGACCGGGCAATTGTCAGTTAAAGTGACGCAGTGCCAAATCGCACAAAGGGCAAGGTCCTTAACCTTCATGATGGTCCGGGTCTTAACCGGTTAATTCATTATCATGTGTTGCATCTGCAAAAAAAAAGACAAATTCAAGTTAAATTTTTAAATGAATGCAACGCGCATCAACGTACGGCGTAACGTGTTAACGTGGCGCATTGAACCGCGCATGCGCGAAGAGGGCCTATGTGACGGAGCCTCTTTGTTTAATTTTTTTTTTTTCCCCTCATAAAATGACCGTTTTTTATTATTTTTTATCCCGAAATAACACCTTAAAATGTGTCAGAAAAATGTATGAAAAAAACAAAAGATCCTATATATTCAGATGCCTGTTGCAGATGTCATACACAACCTCAATAATTAAAATCTTTGGAAGCAGCCAGAGAGATATTTCACCGAAATGAAGACAAAGAACTGACAGGTTATTTATGCAACGCAGAAAAGCAAATAAATCACCGTTAAGCGTAAGAGGAGTGCGCCATAAATAAATAAAAACAGACAGTATCGAGGAAAAGACATTGTGTAACAAGAATTGGAGATTAGTGGATCGTCATATGTTGCAGATAATAACCGGAATTGGTTTTTACCCCGAGCATAGGCGCAGCTGCCGGTGCGAATGTAAGCGCTCAGAATATTATACGGTTCGCTCTTCACTAGGTGATGTTGATTGTCAGTTGGGATTCTGTCTTTTAAATTAGAAGCGCATCGTTTTCTTTTCCATTGAATTTTGATTATTTTGAACAACTTGTCTCCAATGGCCGCTGAGTGCGTTTTGTCAGGATGCTGCTACCCAATACGTGTGCCAAACACAGGCCAGGCACTTCTAACAGTACCCTGAGTGGTCACGCTCATTTGCGCACAAACTTGCGCATGTGCATTGGATGCATGTTGGCGTGCGCTGGCGCATGTGCACCCACATCCAATCCCACAACTGGCTCCAAATGCCCTATTTAAAGGAAGACACAGTCATAGATAGTTGCTGGATGATCTTCAGCTTGTCCATGGCCTTCACCTCTGTGTATCCTTGTGTATAACCTGATCTTCTGCACCTGGATTCCCCCCCAGCCTGATCTCTGGTTGTGACCTCAGCTTGTTTTAGGACTTTGCTTTTCTTGATCAACTGTGCATGACCTTGAGTCGGCTCCTGACGGCTCTACTGTCTTCAACCTTCTGATCCACTCTTTGTGACCTTAGGTTGGGTCCTGACTAATCTACTGTATTGGCCCTTCTAATACACTGTGCATGACCTTAGGTCAGTTCCTGACTACTCTACTGTTTTCACCCTTCTGATCCACTGTTCATGACCTTGAGTCAGCTCTTGATTACTCTATCATCTTCATTCTTCTGACCGACTGTTCATGACCTTAGGTCAGCTCCTGACTACTCTATCTATACCCTTCTGACACACTGTTCATGACCTTAGGTTGGCTTTTAACTACTCTACTATCTTCACCCTTCTAAATCACTGTTTATAACCTTAGGTCAGCTCTTGACTACTCTGTCTATTACTCTACCATCTTCATCCTTCTGATCCACTGTTCAGGACCTTTGGTTGGTTCCTGACTACTCTACTGTCTTCACCCTTCTGATCCACTGTTCATGACCTTGAGTCAGCTTTTGACTACTCTGTCTATACCCTTCTGACGCACTGTTCATGACCTTAGGTTGGCTTCTAACTACTCTACTGTCTTCACCCTTCTGATCCACTGTTCATGACCTTGAGTCAGCTCTTGACTACTCTGTCTATACCCTTCTGACGCACTGTTCATGACCTTAGGTTGGCTTCTAACTACTCTACTGACTTCACCCTTCTGACCCACTGTTCATGACCTTAGGTCAGCTCCTGACTACTCTGTCTTTACCCTTCTAATGCACTGTTCATGACCTTAGGATGGCTTCTGACTACTCTACTGTCTTCACCCTTCTGAACCACTGTTCATAACCTTAGGTCGGCTCCTGACTATTCTGCTGTCTTCACCCTTTTGATTAACTGTTCATGACCTTAGGTCGGCTACTGGGTCCTTATTACTCTACTATCTTCTTCCTTCTGATCCACTGTTCAGGACCTTAGGTTGGTTCCTGACTACTCTACTGTCTTCACCCTTCTGACCCACTGTTCATAACCTTAGGTCGACTCCTAACTATTCTACTGTCTTTACCCTTTCGATCCACTGTTCATGACCTTAGGTCGGCTACTGGGCCCTGATTAATCTACTATCTTCATCCTGCTGATCCATGGTTCAGGACCTTAGGCTGGTTCCTGACTACTCTACTGACTTAACCCTTTCCGATCCACTGTTCATGGTGGCTTCTGACTACTCTGTCTTCACCCTTTGGATCCATTTTGCACGACCTTAGTTTTGCTCCTGACAACTCTACTGTCTTCACCCTTCTAATCCACTCTGTATGACATTGGCTCTGGCTCCTGACCACGCCATTATCTCTCATTCTGCTGATCATGACCTTAACCCAGATCCTGATCATGACTACAACTCACTAGTTCCTTCCCCTCTAGTCATATCCTGCACCATTTTCATCTAGCTACTGAGAGTGTTAGCACTCCACCAGCTGCTGGGCCCTGACCAGCTCTCCCATGGAGTACCTTGTGTTTCTTTCTGAGGTCTTCAACCACTTGCCATGCCTTGTGATGAGGGATAACCTCCATGAAAGAACTGAAATCCAATAAAGGAAAGAGGCAGGCCAGGGACAGTCAGACTGGGGAGGAGACCCTAGATCAGGGGTCTCCAAACGGTGGCCCAAGGGCCAGATGTGGCCCTTTGCTAGCCTTTATTCGGCCCTTGGGGCACTATTCCTCCCACTGACACTATGTTTTCCACTGATACCAACGATGGGATACTATTCCTCCTACTAATACCAATAATGGGACACTACTTCTTCTACTGACCACCAACCTCAAAGCCATATTTATTCTCACTGGGGTAGATTCAGTTAGATTTTACGGAGGCGCAGCGCACCGTTTTGCCGCTGCGCCTCCGCAAATTACCTGCGCTACCCTTTATTCACGGAGCAGTAACTCCGTGAATTGCGTGGGCGCTCCGGCAAAATGCCCGGAGTAAGCGCGCGCAATTTAAATGATCCTGTAGGGGGCGTGGATCATTTAAATTAGGCGCGTTCCCGCGCCGAGCGTAGTGCGCATGCTCCGTCGGGAAACTTTCTCGACGTGCATTGCGGTAAATGACGTCGCAAGGACGTCATTTGCTTCAAAGTGAACGTGAATGGCGTCCAGCGCCATTCACGATTCACTTACGCAAACTACGTAAATGTCAAATTTCGCGACGCGGGAACGACGGGTATACATAGCATTGGCTGCCCCTGCTAATAGCAGGGGCAGCCTTACGCAAAAACCGACCAATTTGCATACTATACGCTGACCACAACTGAAACGCCATCTAGCGGCCTGCGTAAGAATGCAGCCTAAGATATGACGGCATAAGGAGCCTTATGCCAGTCATTTCTTAGGCTGCAGTCGGCGTAACGAGGTTCCTGAATCAGGAGCATTCGTAACGCCGGCGCAGGTAAGCAATTGCGCTGCGTAACTATGGTTACGCAGACGCAATTGCTCTTTGAATCTACCCCACTGATGCTGGGCACATTTTCTACCCCTGCTGGCCACAATCCCGGCCCTCCTAAAGTCTGAAGGACAGAAGACTGGCCCTTTGTTTGAAAAAGTTTGGAGACCCCTGCCCTAGATGATGCTGAATCCTGCGAGAAAATGGGAGGGACTTTATATGACATGCTGCAGTTTCTAATGCACATTGTGAGAAGCTTACAGTGTGCAGTGAATTTAGAGTAAGCCGTTCCAGTACAGGATAGTAGCCGGTACAACTGTGCAAGACTGAAGGGAAGGTTGGAGTTCAGCTTTAACATTTCCTCAATACATGCACAAATTCCCCTCAAATTAGATGAATGGTGGGGTCACCCAGCTGGTGTCACCGTTCCTTCTTTTGCGTTCGGTCTTTTCATTCATTCCTCCATCCTCCGAGCTTTCATCTCCCGCTTTATGCGATCACGTTCATTCTTCCCAACCTTATGCTAAACACATTCTTTTTTTCTAACAATTAAATTTTTTTTTTCTCCCCTCAAGCAGCAAAATGGAAAAAAAAAACATATTTTAATTACATTTATTACCATTTTCACTATCAATTTGCATATTTATCTTTCTAATTTAAAATGAAAGCAGAATGGGATGTTGATCAGTCTTCCCCGTCTGCGATGTGACCTAATTTTCAATGTGTATTATGGCAGGAGAGGTTGAGTATAATGGCAATGTTGCCTTCGCAGCACATCTAGGCCAGGGATAGGCAACCTAATGCTCCGGTGGGTGCCAGGGTGAGCATGCAATGTCATTTTCAGTGGGACCCTAAAGATGGTCACGTTGCATGTATGCAGGCTCATATTGGTCTGATGAAAGGAGCATGCCCCCTTTACATACAGCCTGCCTGTCTGTGCCACAGCCCACCCACCTCCATGACGTTCTAAGAAGACTTGCCTGACGTTTAGGTGCCAGCCCTCCTGCTACTACCAACATAGGCTTGCCTGAGCTGCAGATGTTGTTATGTGAAGAAGACTGTCAACCTACAATCTTCCTAGTGGAATCATTACTACAGGCAGGGCCAGACTTACCATTGGGCTTGACTGGGCTCAAGCCCATGGGCCTCGCCCATTAGGAATCAGGAAGAGCCATGCCGCTGCTGATGAAGAGGTCCCCTTCACCCCCGGTGGACGCCCCCCTCAACTGATCAGCTTCGATCTCGGCGGCACCCCCCCGCTCAACAACTTTGACCCCCCGCGCGCTTCTCGGCTCCAGGGGGCCCCTCAAACAACACTCAAGCCCAGGGGCCCCAACCACCCTAAGTCCTGCCCTGACTACAGGTATGAATGTAAAGCCCTTGTCATGCAGGAATTGGGGCTGATCTGATGCGTGAAGGTTCAGGAATTGGGGCTAATCTGAGGTATAAAGATATAGGAATTAGCCTGATCTGAGGTGTGAAGGTTCAGGAATTGGGGTGGTCTGTGGTGTAAAGATACAGGAAATGTGAGTGATCTAAAGTGTGAAGGTGGAGGAATTGGGGTGCAGGGCCGATCCTAGGCAGGGTGCGCGGGGTGCTCCGCACCCAGGCGCCGCAGAGGTGGGGGCGCCAAAGTGCTCCCCTCCCTCCTCCTTGTCCAGAGGCGGAGCGCATGTAGTGGGTGCTGCGGTTCCCCATCCCGCTTGCTCTCTCCACTGGCAACTGACAAGAGCGCATACCTACCGCTGCCCCCAGATTCCGGGTTGGGTACCACACGTTCTGGTACTAGGCTCCACTAATTAATTCTGTCCGGTGCGCGTGGAGAAGTCTCCTGTCTGCCCCGCCCCCTCTGCGTGTGTCGGCTCTTCTCCCATAGGCGGTGTGATGAGAGGCTTCTGGGTTGACCGGAGCTGCTGCCATTGGACACGGCTGATCACGTGGTAAAGAGCCTCCGCCGGAGGCTCTTTACCGAGATCGGAGATGCAGGGTGTCAGACTGACACCCCGCACCACCGATCGCTGCGCCCCCCCACGGGCGCGCGCCGGCATTAAATCCTGCAGGACGTCAATAGACATCCAGTCAGGATTTCACAACCACTTCCCGGAAGGTCAATTGTCCATTGACCGGGCGGGAAGTGGTTAAGCAGTTAATAATATACTGGGGGTTATGGTCGCTATCTGCTGCCATGACAACAGTATCCTACGTCAAAGTCCCGACAGGTGGGCGGTCCGTAAGTAGTTGGACAACGCATGTACGAATGGACCCTTAAAGCGGAATATAAGATTTTTAGTGATTGGGTTTACATCTACGGTACTTTAAATTTCCGAAAGGCGGCGGCAAGTACAATTAACAGAGGAGCATCTCGGAGGGAGCGACGGAGGCGCGGAGGGGCTCCCGCCGTGTCAGGAGTTGCGAGGGTGTCGGGGGGGGGGGGGGGAGACAGTGACACTTTGTTACTGTCATCTCCTTCTCGGCTCATTTGCATGTTCCCGCTGAGAACCCGCGTCTCCTACGGCGCCGCTCTCCGGTCCCCCCGCTCACAAAGAATACCTTTCTTTTCTGTGTGTCGCCGGATCGTCTTCCAGACGCCGCTCATCTGCGCCGCAGCTTTGAATGACAATCGGAGGATGATAGAGGGAGGCTCAGCCTGCCAAAACCCTCCATCCTGTCACCGATGATGATTTATGATTAGAAAATTCTCTCTCTCTTTTTTTTTTTTTGCTTTAAACATCTTACCGCAGAATTTTTCAAGCGCGGTCTCTTATCATAATAAATGATATTGTTAACTTTTATGCATGCGCTTATGAGTTTTCATCGGTTATCAAGTCTTCCCACGCAAGCCTCATCTATCAAAGTGTCTGAAATAAGAACTGTGCGTTCTGGTCCATGACAGCCAGTCTAATTTCATTAAAAACATTTTTAAAAAAAAGAGGAAATTACACAGTGATTATGGGGCAATACAGACAGTCCGTATTTCAGATGCTTCGATAAATCAACCAAACATCTATCTTTATGATGGAATTAGAGGATTGGAAGTGTCTGTAAACCCCCAACAATAGAAATTATCTTATTTGCTCCCCTTTGGTCTGTTAAATATCCCATCAACAATGGGGTTGATTCAGTAAGCAATTGCGTCTGCGTAACCATAGTTACGCAGCGCAATTGCTTACTTGCGCCGGCGTATCGAATGCTCCTGATTCAGGAAGCTCGATACGCCGACTGCAGCCTAAGATATGCCTGGCATAAGGCTCTTATGCCGTCATATAGTAGGCTGCATTCTTACGCAGGCCGCTAGGTGGCGTTCCCGTAGTGGTTAGCGTAGAGTATGCAAATTGCATACTAACGCCGATTCACAACCGTACGTGCGCCCTGCGTACGCAGTTTACGTCGTTTGCGTTCGTCGGGTTCCGCGTAAGGCTGCTCCTGCTATTAGCAGGCGCAGCCAATGCTAAGTATACCCGTCGTTCCAGCGTCGCAAAATTTGAAAAATACGTTGTTTGCGTAAGTGAATCGTGAATGGCACTGGACGCCATTCACGTTCACTTTGAAGCTAATGACGTCCTTGCGACGTCATTTGCCGCAATGCAGGTCGGGAAAGTTTCCCGACGGAGCATGCGCTCTACGCTCGGCGCGGGAACGCGCCTAATTTAAATGATCCACGCCCCCTATGGGATAATTTAAATTATGCGCGCTTACGCCGGGCATTTTTCAGGACCGCCCACGCAAATTACGTAGCTACTGCTCCGTGAATCAAGCATAGCGCAGGAAATTTACGGAGGCGCAGTGTTAAAACGGTACACTGCGCCTCCGTAAGAAATGGGCAAGTCGTACCTGAATCTACCCCACTGTTTTGTTATGTTTGATTGTTAAGGGCAAACCAAACAAACAAAAAAATGTTGATCCTGCCAGAAATCTTGGGAGCTGATAACTTCCTGTGTTGTCTATGCTTATTTTTTATGAGTTAGGCCCCTTTCACACGGGGCAGATCACTTATGATCCGCCCCGTGAACCTCCGCTTGCTCAGCGGGGATCGCTCCGTTGATCCCCGCTGAGCCGGCGGATGATAGGGCAGGGACCACCCTGTTTTTTCTCCGCTCTCCCCTATGGGGGGATCGGATGAACACGGACCGTCTGTCCGTGTTTACCCAATCCGATCCGCCAGACGGATGGAAAAGTAGGTTTTCCCTCCGTCACACTTTGGTGGATCGGAGCAGGTCGGATGTCAGCTGGCATGTCACCGCTGACATCCGCGGCTCCATAGAGGAGCACGGAGCGCCCGTTCAGGTCCACCTAAAAAAACTGACAGGCGGACCTGAACGGGCCGCCCGTGTGAAAGAGCCCTTATATTGTTTCCAGCTATCAGGCCTCGTACACACGACCGAGTTTCTCGGCAAAAACCAGCAAGAAACTTGCTGGGAGATAATTTTTTGCAGAGGAAACCGGTCGTGTGTACATTTTCGTCAAGGAAACTGTCGAGAAATTAGACGAGCCAAAAAGAGAGCATGTTCTCTATTTCCTCGACGGGAATGGAGAAAATTGGCTTGTCGAGAATAAACCACTGGCCAGAACTTGTCCAGTATGCAAATGAGGTGCTGGGATGCCCTGCATCCAGTGTGCTTTCTGAACGGGCATGTAGTGCTGCCGGAGGTTTTGTGATAGATGAGAGAGCACGTTTGTCCACGGACTCCATGGTCCAGCTGACATTTCCTAAAATGAATCAGTCCTGGATTAGCAGCAGATACAGTATCAAGCCCCTGATGCTGATGTTGCTGATTACATGTTTTCTGGATCTGGAATTTCTGAAAAACTGTCTAGGCTGCCTAGCTTTGTGGGTGTTGATTTCATCTCGAGGAAATTTTCTTGGTGCAGGTTTCATGAGCACAATTAACACCCAAGAACCAATTTTTCTGCACCTGTTTTTATCATTAACATTTTTGACAGCGAGGCCAATTCTTGCTTTCATCAAAAGTACCTCTATAGGGTTACGGTGTGAAGGCTCCACCGATACCCAAAGACCAATTTTTCCGAACCTGTTTTACAGGTGTATATCATTTCAATTCTTGACAGCAAGGCCAATTCTTGCTTTGAGCAAGAGTACCTCTATAGGGTTACTATGTCGGCACCCCTAGCCGATTTATCAATCTGCTTCGGGAGCAGGCGCCGGCTTCTGTAGTAAGAGAAACAGGCAGTGAAGCGTTGCGGCTTGGCTTCTGTAGTAAGAGAAACAGGCAGTGAAGCGTTGCGGCTTGGCTTCTGTAGTAAGGGAAACTGGCAGTGAAGCCTTGCGGCTTGGCTTCTGTAGTAAGGGAAACAGGCAGTGAAGCGTTGCGGCTTGGCTTCTGTAGTAAGGGAAACAAGCAGTGAAGCCTTGCGGCTTGGCTTCTGTAGTAAGGGAAACAGGCAGCGAAGCGTTGCGGCTTGGCTTCTGTAGTAAGGGAAACAGGCAGTGAAGCGTTGCGGCTTGGCTTCTGTAGTAAGGGAAACAGGCAGTGAAGCGTTGCGGCTTGGCTTCTGTAGTAAGGGAAACAGGCAGTGAAGCGTTGCAGCTTGGCTTCTGTAGTAAGGGAAACAGGCAGTGAAGCCTTGTGGCTTGGCTTCTGTAGTAAGGGAAACAGGCAGTAAAGCCTCGGGGTTTGGCTTCTGTAGTAAGGGAAACAGGCAGTGAAGCCTCTGGGCTTGGCTTCTGTAGTAGGGGAAACAGGCAGTAAAGCCTCGGGGTTTGGCTTCTGTAGTAAGGGAAACAGGCAGTGAAGCGTTGCGGCTTGGCTTCTGTAGTAAGGGAAACAGGCAGTGAAGCCTTGTGGCTTGGCTTCTGTAGTAAGGGAAACAGGCAGTAAAGCCTCGGGGTTTGGCTTCTGTAGTAAGGGAAACAGGCAGTGAAGCCTCGGGGTTTGGCTTCTGTAGTAAGGGAAACAAGCAGTGAAGCCTCTGGGCTTGGCTTCTGTAGTAGGGGAAACAGGCAGTGAAGCGTTGCGGATTGGCTTCTGTAGTAAGAGAAACAGGCAGTGAAGCGTTGCGGCTTGGCTTTTGTAGTAAGGGAAACAGGCAGTGAAGCGTTGTGGCTTGGCTTCTGTAGTAAGAGAAACAGGCAGTGAAGCGTTGCGGCTTGGCTTTTGTAGTAAGGGAACAGGCAGTGAAGTGTTGCGGCTTGGCTTCTGTAGTAAGGGAAACAGGCAGTGAAGCGTTGCGGCTTGGCTTTTGTAGTAAGGGAAACAGGCAGTGAAGCGTTGCGGCTTGGCTTCTGAAGTAAGGGAAACAGGCAGTGAAGCCTTGCGGCTTGGCTTCTGTAGTAAGAGAAACAGGCAGTGAAGCGTTGCGGCTTGGCTTCTGTAGTAAGGGAAACAGGCAGTGAAGCCTTGCGGCTTGGCTTCTGTAGTAAGGGAAACAGGCAGTGAAGCCTTGCGGCTTGGCTTCTGTAGTAAGAGAAACAGGCAGTGAAGCCTTGCGGCTTGGCTTCTGTAGTAAGGGAAACAGGCAGTGAAGCCTTGCGGCTTGGCTTCTGTAGTAGGGGAAACAGGCAGCGAAGCGTTGCGGCTTGGCTTCTGTAGTAAGGGAAACAGGCAGTGAAGCGTTGCGGCTTGGCTTCTGTAGTAAGGGAAACAGGCAGTGAAGCGTTGCGGCTTGGCTTCTGTAGTAGGGGAAACAGGCAGCGAAGCGTTGCGGCTTGGCTTCTGTAGTAAGGGAAACAGGCAGTGAAGCGTTGCAGCTTGGCTTCTGTAGTAAGGGAAACAGGCAGTGAAGCCTTGTGGCTTGGCTTCTGTAGTAAGGGAAACAGGCAGTAAAGCCTCGGGGTTTGGCTTCTGTAGTAAGGGAAACAGGCAGTGAAGCCTCTGGGCTTGGCTTCTGTAGTAGGGGAAACAGGCAGTAAAGCCTCGGGGTTTGGCTTCTGTAGTAAGGGAAACAGGCAGTGAAGCGTTGCGGCTTGGCTTCTGTAGTAAGGGAAACAGGCAGTGAAGCCTTGTGGCTTGGCTTCTGTAGTAAGGGAAACAGGCAGTAAAGCCTCGGGGTTTGGCTTCTGTAGTAAGGGAAACAGGCAGTGAAGCCTCGGGGTTTGGCTTCTGTAGTAAGGGAAACAAGCAGTGAAGCCTCTGGGCTTGGCTTCTGTAGTAGGGGAAACAGGCAGTGAAGCGTTGCGGATTGGCTTCTGTAGTAAGAGAAACAGGCAGTGAAGCGTTGCGGCTTGGCTTTTGTAGTAAGGGAAACAGGCAGTGAAGCGTTGTGGCTTGGCTTCTGTAGTAAGAGAAACAGGCAGTGAAGCGTTGCGGCTTGGCTTTTGTAGTAAGGGAACAGGCAGTGAAGCGTTGCGGCTTGGCTTCTGTAGTAAGGGAAACAGGCAGTGAAGCGTTGCGGCTTGGCTTTTGTAGTAAGGGAAACAGGCAGTGAAGCGTTGCGGCTTGGCTTCTGAAGTAAGGGAAACAGGCAGTGAAGCCTTGCGGCTTGGCTTCTGTAGTAAGAGAAACAGGCAGTAAAGCGTTGCGGCTTGGCTTCTGTAGTAAGGGAAACAGGCAGTGAAGCCTTGCGGCTTGGCTTCTGTAGTAAGGGAAACAGGCAGTGAAGCCTTGCGGCTTGGCTTCTGTAGTAAGAGAAACAGGCAGTGAAGCCTTGCGGCTTGGCTTCTGTAGTAAGGGAAACAGGCAGTGAAGCCTTGCGGCTTGGCTTCTGTAGTAGGGGAAACAGGCAGCGAAGCGTTGCGGCTTGGCTTCTGTAGTAAGGGAAACAGGCAGTGAAGCGTTGCGGCTTGGCTTCTGTAGTAAGGGAAACAGGCAGTGAAGCGTTGCGGCTTGGCTTCTGTAGTAGGGGAAACAGGCAGCGAAGCGTTGCGGCTTGGCTTCTGTAGTAAGGGAAACAGGCAGTGAAGCGTTGCGGCTTGGCTTCTGTAGTAAGGGAAACAGGCAGTGAAGCGTTGCGGCTTGGCTTCTGTAGTAAGGGAAACAGGCAGTGAAGCCTCGGGGCTTCAGTTCCTGTTTACTACTGCACATGCGCCAGTTGCAATGCACATTCTGAATGGTCCTGCCGTCTTTTGGGAGCTGTGTGTGTCCCTCAAGGCAGCAGGGGGAGGTGACAGAAATGTTGCCGTTCTTACCCAGAAGTTTTTTTTTTTTTTAAAGGAAAAAACAAAACAAAAAAATGGACCCAGAAGTGATTTTGACAGGTACCTGCTCCCCCCAAAAAGTGCCAA
This sequence comes from Rana temporaria, assembly GCF_905171775.1. NCBI lineage: Eukaryota > Metazoa > Chordata > Amphibia > Anura > Ranidae > Rana > Rana temporaria. Next base: position 529,051,114 of record NC_053490.1, on the reverse strand, counting down.
ATGTGGAACTGGAGGGTGCAAACCAATGGAGACTCCCTTTTTGATGGAGCTCCGCTTTAAGTACATATCTGGTCAAATGCAAAATCTGCATAGTGTCCCGGACCCACCAATGATAGAAAATCATGGCCACTGGAGGTGCTCACAGGGCTGGAGGAGATGTGGAGGTGGTGCGCCACCAAGCTGCCATAACTTCTGCCTTACCAGAGGGGTCCTGGAACTTCTCCTCCAGCCCTGTGAGCACCTCTAGCTGCGTGATTTTCTATCTTTGGCAAAACTGGGACGCATGCGATTGGCGCTAATTCATATTGTATTGACACAAATTGCACCACAGAGTATCGGCACTCGGTATTGGCAAGTACTTGACGGAAAGTATCGGTATTCGTACTCGTCGATTAAAAAATGGTAGGAGTTCATCCATTTAAATAAAAAATGTTTGTGCCCAGAGCTCAGCTTTACAAATGCAGCAGTTAAAGTCCCAGGAAACACCATTTACCCAGAAGCCATTTCTCCTCTTATTTGCGTAAAGTTTTATAGAGTACAAACACAAGCAGTTAAAACTTTCACAGCCTGACAAAATTGGGCTCCAGCGCCATTATTTGCAAACAAAACCCTCCGCATAGCGGCGTACAAATCACGTCAGGATCGCCCTCCTTATGGCTTTACCAGCACCCATAACCATAAAGGGAATATCGATAAATCCAGCTTCTATTAACATCCGGCCGGCTGGTAATATCCAGTAAGTCAAAATAATGGTACATTGCCTTCAGCCGGGATCCAAGTAACAGAACACAATGAAATTATATTTTACATCCTTCCTCCTCCTGCTTACATGAATCTTTCCAAAGCCTTTCCTGATCTGCTATATAACAGCCAGGGACAATATCGGACGTCTGGATAATGCTGATTGTATCCTACCATTATTACCAACATCCCTGCGAAGGGGAGATGGCGTTTGTGGATCAGACACTTGTGATGAGGATTTAACGCTAAACTCCAGGATGAAGCCAACTTTTCTTTCCCCAGTCACATTTGAAACCCCCTTATTATTAAAGGGGGCTTGCAGATTCTGAAAAGCCCCCAGGCGCCCACAACTACCGGGCCAGGGTTGTGGGGATGAGGCCCTTTGTTGGGAATTAACAGCATGGACAGCCAGATCTGCATGGCTACACACTGAAGGTACTGAGACCAGACAGTATATAAGACTTAAAGGGGATGTAAATGTACAATTTTTTTTTCCTAAATAGCTTCCTTTACCTTAGTGCAGTCCTCCTTCACTTACCTCATCCTTCCATTTTGCTTTTAAATGTCCTTATTTCTTCTGAGAAATCCTCACTTCCTGTTCTTCTGTCTGTAACTCCACACAGTAATGCTCGCCCCCTCTCTTGGACTACGGGAGAGTCAGGACGCCCACTAACACACAGCTCCTTTCTCTATCTGCAACGTAGAGAGCGTCCTGATTCTCCTGTAGTCCAAGGGAGGGGGCGAGCACGACACTCCACACCAGGGAGAAAGCCTTGCATTACTGTGTGGAGTTACAGACAGAAGAACAGGAAGTGAGGATTTCTCAGAAGAAATAAGGACATTTAAAAGCAAAATGGAAGGATGAGGTAAGTGAAGGAGGACTGCACTAAGGTAAAGGAAGCTACCGTATTTATCGGCGTATACCGCGCACTATTTTGCCCTGAAAAGCTTTCCCGCCACAAGTTTGAATACTGCGCCGGCACATACCGAGCGCAGTACACTCGTGTATCTTCGGGCAGTCTCGGTGCCTCTCGCACTGACGTCCTGAGCGTACAGGACGTCAGCGCGAGAGTTGCCGAGCCTGCCCGACGATACACGAGTGTACTGTGCTCGCAGTATTCAAACTCGGCGCGGGAAACGAGCGGAGAGGACGCGAGGATGCCGCAGAAGGACGCCGGACCCGACGAAGAGGACACCCGAAGCCGCAGACGGACGCCGGACCCGACGAGGACACCGATGGACGCCGCGCACGACACCAAAACTGTAAGTACAAAACATCTTTTTTCCACAGGAATTCGGGCAACTTTAGGGGTGCGCGCTATACGCGGGAGCGCGCTATACCCCGATAAATACGGTATTTAGGGGAAAAAAATTGTACCTTTACAACCCCATTAAGTCTTATCTTTCAGTCGGCGTAGCGTATCGTATTTATGCTACACCGCCGTAAGTCAGAGAGGCAAGTGCTGTATTCACAAAGCACTTGCCTTCTAAGTTACGGCGGCGTATCGTAAATGGGGCCGGCGTAAGCGCGCCTAATTCAAATGAGGATGAGGGGGCGTGTTTTATGTAAATGATTGGTGACCCGACGTGATTGATGGTTTTTACGAACGGCACATGCGCCCTATGTGTACATATCCCAGTGTGCATTGCTCCAAAGTATGCCGTAAGGACGTATTGGTTTCGACGTGAACCTAAATTACGTCCAGCCCCATTCACGGACGACTTACGCAAACAACGTAAAAATTTCAAATTTCGACGCGGGAACGACGGCCATACTTAACATTGACTAGGCCAGCTATTTGTTCGACTAACTTTACGCCGGAAAAAGCCGTACGTAAACGACGTTAAAAAAATGCGCCAGGCGCACGTACGTTTCTGAATCGGCGTATCTAGTCATTTGAATATTCTACGCCGAACTCAACGGAAGCACCACCTAGCGGCCAGCCTAAATATTGCACCCTAAGATACGACGGCGTAGGAGACTTACGCCGCTCGTATCTTAGCCTAATTTAAGCATATCTGGTTTCCAGAATACGCTTAAATTTAGGACGGCGTAGATTCAGAGTTACGTCGGCGTATCTACTGATACGCCAGCGTAAAGCTATCTGAATCCAGCTAACTGTCTTCGACTTTGTGGTGTTTCATAGCACTGACATCAGAATCAGGAGATAGGGTCTCCTCCAGCCCCTCCCACTTCACATTCCTCACCAGTCAGCTGACCTCTAGTCTCTGCCCCCCCCCAGCCATGCCGTGAACTGAATGGGCGGCTGCTAAACGGGTGGCCATTGGTTTCAGGTACAGCCTTGCTGGGCGGCCACAATAAGACTGGGAGAGTGGTGTGGGCTTCAAGAACAAATCAGGATTTGCTGACCCCTGGCAAATCATCATTTGACCCCCGAGGGGGTACCAACCCCGAGGTTGAGAAGCACTGCCGTAGAGTCAGGGGGAGGTAATCAATCTCCCAACCTGTGTAGTTTTGAGCAGACCAAACTAAACAATTCTGGCCCTGGTGGCTACAGCAGAAGCCCAAACTTAATTTACTTCACAGCCACAGTAATAAAAAAAAAATGTGCAGGCGGTGGAGCCATGGCACGGATTTTTCTGCAATGCAAAGAATTGTTGTTGCATCCCCACCACTTATGCTATGCAGGAGCCAAAATAGAAGGCACTGAGTTACTCTGAGCTTGCCCTCACAAATCCTATGGCAAATAAGTAATTTATGTCTCGTGGTAAACTGTACTAGGCTGCAATTGCCCTGTAATAAAATAGGAAAGCCACTCTGAATTACATGCCATCTTAATTTAAACATTCTGCAGGCCGTGATACCCTATAACGTGCCTCTTGCACATTTAATATTGGCGAGCCAGTTTTTTAGCAGGTTCCATGATAGGCCTAATGTCTTTTTATATCTGTTATCAATCTCCCCCCCAGTTCTGATTTTTATTTGCTCCCCCCCCTCGTCCTCCTCTTTTTTTTCTGTCGTTATTAATCTGCATCTCGCCATCCCTTCTTTCCCGATCCCCCTCCCTCTCTTTTTTCTGTTTAACTGAAGGCAATTCATCTCGGTTTAATTAATTCTTGCTTGCTGCTTTATCACCAGCCAGTATAAAAGCAAACTTCGTTTTTTTTTTTAATTACAAAGCTAAAGGCATTAATTACCAGTACAGTAAATGCATTAGATCGTAGATGACTGAACTTCGGCAAAAGTGTCGGAACAAAGTGACAGCGCGGAAAGGCTTTCAGGATTTGAGGCGGAGACCAGGTCAGAGGTCACCCAAGTATCCAGTACGGGGGTAGCGATCTAGAGTCCGCTAATGACTTGAGCGTGAATCGTGGCGGGGCATCTGGCGTTAATGTGTGCGGCTGCTTTGCCATTGTCATTAGTTATTCCTATAACATGCTCATTGCGAGCTCCCATGTGAAATACAACCTACTTAATGAAGAATTTCCAATATCTTTCAGCTAGGAGTCGACAAGCGGCGCCGGTTCTGTTTAAACATGACACTAGTTATTATCCACCGACTGTAACATTGATATTAGCCAAAGTAAACAAAGTAATGTAGTTAAAGAAGAACTCTGGTTAAGACTGAAACTTGAAGTTAAATTGAACCTTCGGTTTATATTAGATAATTATATTCCAGTTGCATCAAAAAAGAAAAAGTGTGCAAAGTCTTACAGCTTGTTTTCCTTAAAAAGTAGAGACATCCTTAAAGGGGTTGTAAAGGTAAATGTTTTTTCACCTTAATGCATCCTATGCATTAAGGTGAAAAAACATTTGACGGTACCGCCCCCCCCCCCCCGGACCCCCGTTTTACTTACCTGACCCCTCAAGTCCCGCGCACATCCACGTGATCCTCTTCGGTTCCCAGCCTGGCCATTGATTGGCTAGGCTGGACGAATTGATAGCAGCGCAGCCATTGGCTGGCGCTGCTGTCAATCACAGCGGATGACGCGGCGCACCGGGGGGCGGAGCAGAGTGATACAGTCGGCGGCTGTATCACAGGAGCGCGCTCGCAAAAGCTTTCCACCATGCGAGCTCGCTCGCATGAAGGTGGAAAGCTTTTGCGAGGAGGAGCCGAGTCAGCCGCCGAGGGACCCCAGAAGACCGGATTCGGGGACACTCTGTGCAAAACGAGCCGCACAGTGGAGGTAAGTATAACATGTTTGTTATTTTTATTTTTAAATGTCTGCCTTTAGTGTTCCTTTAATGGAAAAGCCTGTCTCCTGCAAGCGTGCTGCAGGTAAGAACTCTTGCTCTCTGTGGGGAAGCAGGGATTTCTCTGCAGAGGTCCAGCATGCCCCCTGCTGCATCAGCGCTAGAGTGTCAGGATCTGGGCCACCTGCTGGTGGCACTGTGCTTCCCAGAACTGAAAGCTGTAGTTTCAGTGTCCACCAGCAGGTGTCTCCCAGCAGCCAGCAATTTCTAGTAATCAGTCTCCACCTGATGCTGGTTGCTGGGAGGGTATTTAGTCTTTCCTTTGGTAGTACACATCACATCATTGTTTTGCTTTGCTGCCAGACACTGCTAACCATCTATCCTGTGCCTGCTCTTGCCCATGCTCTTGACTTGCCTTGTTCCCGATCCTAGTTTCAGTTTCGCCTCCTTACATGTTCCCTGTTTCTCCAGTTTTACCTTGCTTTCCTGTGTTCCCTCCCTATTTGTATATATGATCTGGTACCAATTTTCTAGTGTAGCTATGCATATTTGGTCATCTCTGCTGCTGATCCCTGACATGGAGCTCTACAATTGGCAAAGCGCAAGCTCCTTGCTTATTGGAGAGTAATGCATCAGGGTAATATTTCATGATAATCTGTCATTTTGCTCATTCAAGACTCACTAACTTTCAATTTTGATAACCGACACTCTATGGCCTAGAGGTTGTGAACATCTGACCAGCACAATTATATAAGCTTTTCGGACATTCCGTTGAAAAACAATGGATATTATTATGGAGTAGGAATGAGCTTCGTGTTCGAGTCGAACCTATGTTCGACTCGAACATCGTATGTTCGACGAAATACGAAAGTTACGGGCCGTTCGCGCCAAATTCGAGTGGTGCGTCACGGCCCATAATTCACTGCAGCATCGCAGTGCATTGCTGGCTGATGATTGGCCAAGCATGCATTATGACCCGCATGCTTGGCCAATCACAGCGCGCAAAAAACAGAGAGCCATAATTGGCCAAAGCCAGGGTGGCTTTGGCCAATTATGGCTCAGGGGGTTTAGTACACGCCCCACACTATAAAAGGCCGCCTGCAGGTCGGCCTTGTGTAGTGTGTTGCGGCGGTGGATAGAGACAGAGAGAGACAGTGTCATTTTTTTCTAGGTAGATAGAGCAGGCAGGCTAGTCAGTTAAAGTTACAGTGTGTAGAGGATATATATGCATCCCAGGTGTTGTACATATATTTATACACTGTATAGTTTAGCTAGATCAGCTCTTCCTAATTTACTGGCAGGCATGTGATTGCGCTAGCTGCAGTATTCTCACGTGGTGTATTGCCTGTGTCCTCTGCAGTGTGCACCATAAAGCTACGTGGTGAGTACTGCCTTTTTCCTCTGTAGTGTGCACCTAAAGCTATGTGGTGTGTACTGCCCGTGTCCTCTGCAGTTTGCACCTAAAGCTATGTAGTGTGTGTACTGCCTTTGTCCTCTGCAGTTTGCACCTAAAGCTACGTGGTGTGTACTGCCTTTGTCCTCTGCTGTTTGCACCTAAAGCTACCTGGTGTGTACTGCCCGTGTCCTCTGCAGTGTGCACCATAAAGTCCCCAGAAGAGGAGGATCGGGGCCATTCTGTGCAAAACGAACTGCACAATGGAGGTAAGTATAACATGTTTGTTATTTGAAAAAAAAAAACTGAACCTTTAGTACCACTTTAAGATTCTCCCACCAGCAACGCGTAGACATGTGCACAGCAAAAAAATTCGTTTATTTCTGTTTCGTTTCTGTTCGTTTATCGTGATTCGTAACGAGTCGTAATTTCGTAAGACGTTAGTTATCGTATTCGTACTCTTTAGTATTTTCGTAACACTCTTTTTTCCGTTTCCGTTTTTTTCTGTTAGTTTATTTTTCGTTGAATCGAGATTCGTATTTTCGTTATATTTTGTATTCTGCCGCGTTCGTATTTTTAAAATGATTTTATTCGTTCCTTCGTTTTTACGTTAGTTTAATTGCCTTTGTTTTGCTATTCGTATTTACATTATATTTTCCATAATGCCGCATTCGTATTTTCGTAAGAAATATATTTTCGTTGCTTTATGATCATTCGTATTTTCGTGTCTAATTTCCTTTGATTGTAAAAACGCACTTTTGTAGATTTTATTGCATTCGTAATTCTGTTAGAATACATTTTACGTTTATTCGACACACTACTCGTCGCAATTTTGTAATTCGTACTTTACTGTGATTGACTTGACTGTCTTAGTTAGCACACACACCCTGTCTAGAATGAAGTCTGACGTAGAAGAAAACTAAAATATGTCAGATATTACAAATACAAATCTAGAAATTAGATGCACTGCAGTCTAACACAGAAAAAGACACAAGGAGCCAGGAGGTAATGAGAAAGAAGCTCATTGGGGGAAGGAACAAACCTCTTCAGAGGAAAGGGACAGCGCTCAGTGGCTATTGGTCAATGTCCAGAAATATTTCAGTACTAACGAAAGCTAATTTACATTAATTTGTATTTTCGCTGTTTTCATTTCAGTTTTCCGAAGATTCGTAATTTATTTTTCGTTAGTTTTGATTTTCGTTTTTTAGTCTTTGTTCGGCATTTCGGTTGTTTTCTTTTCGGACTTCGAATATTAGTATGTTTGCATTTTCGTTCATTTTGTTTTTCGTAATTATTATTTTTTTTGGGTTCGGTATTTTCGTTGTTTCTATGTTTTCGTTTCTTTCATCATTCGTATCTTCGTTGTTTTTCATATTCGTTATTTTGAAAATATCGTTATTCGTTATTAATTGCGCTAAACCATTCGTTCATTCGTATGTTAACGAATCAACTAAAATAACGAAAATTGACGGAAAACGTATTCGTAACTTAAAAAATTGCACATGCCTAGCAACGCGTTCAAAGAATATAAAGGGCTTTTAATGTAGTACATGAATAATATTTTATACAGTATACACCACTAATGTTACATGAGACAAAATGATTAAAAACAACTTTTGTTACATTTAATGTTGGAACAAAAGCTGACATTACATCTACAGATGTGCGCCAAACCCTCGAGAACCCAACATCCCCTGAATTCAAAACTAAGCTAAAACTTTGAAAACTCCCATGATGCTCTCTGTTCTGGCAGCACCAAGAAGCGTTTTTTTTTTTCCCTTCCTTATGTCGGCGAGAGAATCGTTTTCCCCTGGAGTTAATTAAGTCAGATTTGGAATAGCTGCTCTATTTTAATCAGCTCTCATCAAGTCCGAGCGGCGGTTGCTTCCTTCTCTTGATCACATTGTAATTGTAGTCATGTCCTAATGGAATTCTTTCAGTTTTCTGTGTACAAAGGGGAGAGGATGGGAATTACATTACAAGACAATCCGTTGGTGAATTAATAATTTGCATTACCCTTTCCTAGGTCAGGGGATGAAATTTTCCACTCTGCCAGCGGAAAAACCTTCCAGGATTGGTTTAGTCCTTGAGGTTACTGCAACAAGCAGTAATGAAAAATGGGATAAGCACGCAGGGCCGATCCTAGGGTCACAGACGCCTGGGTGCAGAAATATTCCTGGTGCTCTAACATGGGCGTGGGCATCTTTACTAACGCCTCCCCTTTACAAATGTTTCTATGGCTACGACTCAAACACAGAGATGCTCCCCTAAGAAGTCTTCAATAGTGTCCCCCATCAGAGTCCCCCCACAGCAGGTTCCCACATCAGAGCCCCCCACAGCAGGTGTCCCCCATCAGAGCCCCCCACAGCAGGTGTCCCCCATCAGAGCCCCCCACAGCAGGTGTCCCCCCATCAGAGCCCCCCACAGCAGGTGTCCCCCATCAGAGCCCCCCACAGCAGGTGTCCCCCATCAGAGTCCCTCACAGCAGGTGTCCCCCCATCAGAGCCCCCCACAGCAGGTGTCCCCCATCAGAGCCCCCCCCCATCAGGTGTCCTCCATCAGAGCCCCCCACAGCTAGTGTCCCCCATCAGAGCCCCCCACAGCAGGTGTCCCCCATCAGAGCCCCCCATCAGAGCCCCCCACAGCAGGTGTCCCCCATCAGAGCCCCCCACAGCAGGTGTCCCCCATCAGAGCCCCCCCATCAGGTGTCCTCCATCAGAGCCCCCCACAGCTAGTGTCCCCCATCAGAGCCCCCCACAGCAGGTGTCCCCCATCAGAGCCCCCCACAGCAGGTGTCCCCCATCAGAGCCCCCCACAGCTAGTGTCCCCCATCAGAGCCCCCCACAGCAGGTGTCCCCCATCAGAGCCCCCCATCAGAGCCCCCCACAGCAGGTGTCCCCCATCAGAGCCCCCCACAGCTGGTGTCCCCCATCAGAGCCCCCCACAGCAGGTGTCCCCATCAGAGCCCCCCACAGCAGGTGTCCCCCATCAGAGCCCCCCACAGCTGGTGTCCCCATCAGAGTCCCCCATCAGAGCTCCCCACATCAGGTGTCCCCCATCAGAGCCCCCCCACAGCAGGTGTCCCCCATCAGAGCCCCCCACAGCATCCCCCATCAGAGCCCCCCACAGCAGGTGTCCCCCATCAGAGCCCCCCCACGGCAAGTGTCCCCCATCAGAGCCCCCCCACATCAGGTGTCCCCATAGATCAGTACTTGTCCAATAGATCCCTTTAGCTCGGGCGCGCTGGGAGCAGAAGCACATTACAGGGGGCGGGGCATACGTGGCATCTTTGGTTACTTGGAGGGTGGCACTCGAAGAGCATTTCTGGGAGAGTACAGGATGATTGGCAGCAGCTCCGGCCAACCCATAATCCTCTCATCACACCACCTATGGGAGGAGACCCGACACACGCAGAGGGAGTGGGGTAGACAGGAGACATAATAAATTAGTGGAGCCTAGTACCGGAATATGTTCCGGTATTAGTCTCCACTGAGGTACCCAGCCAGGATTTCGGGTATGCACTCTTATCAGTTGCCAGCGGAGAGAGCAACGGGATGGGGAACCGCAGCACCATCTACATGCGTTTCACCTCTGGACACAGACAAGGAGGAGGGGAGCACTTTGGAGCTTTGGCGCCCCCACCTCTGCGGCGCCTGGGTGCATAGCATCCTGTGCACCCTGCCTAGGATCAGCCCTGTAATTACGATGGAGATAAGCTGCTTTGCCCAGGAACAATTATAAATGATATAGTTTGTGACGAACCTGACTATCACACCTACCGGTACCTATATGGCAAATATATAAGGACAGTCCTCCAAGAGTTAATACTACTGTTAATACTACAGCCAGGGCTGGTGCAAGGATTTTTTACATCCTATGCCAGGTACACACAAGAGGATTTATCCGCGGAAACGGTCCTCCGGACCGTATCCGCGGATAAATCCTCTGGCGGATTTTGATCTCCTGGTTGTACTAACGCACGCGGCGACGTGCGCGACGCTGTCATATAAGGATATCCACACATGCGTCAAATCATTACGACGCATGCGAGGGATGTGTTCGGACGGATCGATCCGGTGAGTCTGTACAGACCACCGGATCGATCCGCTGGAGCCGATTCCAGCGGATAGATTTCTTAGCATGCTAAGAAATTTTTATCCGCTGGAAATCGGTCGGCCCGAAAAAAATCTGCGAAAAAATATCCGCTGGGTTGTACACACCAGCGGATCTATCTGCTGGAACTGATCCGCAGATCAATTCCAGCGGATAGATCCTCTCGTGTGTACGGGGCCCTAGGCGAAACCTCACTTTGCCGCCCCATTTGGCTCCACCCCTGACCCCGTCCCCTTTGTCCTGCCAATGTATACCCCACCTTTTTAATAAAGCACCAATCAAAAGCAGCCTCACCAGCGCCCATTAAATGCAACCTCACCAGCTTCCATCAAATGCAACCTCACCAACGCCCATCAAATTCAGCCTCACCAGCGCCCATCAATGCAGCCTCACCAGTGCCCATCAATGCAACCTCACCAGCTTCCATCAAATGCAACCTCACCAACGCCCATCAAATTCAGCCTCACCAGCGCCCATCAATGCAGCCTCACCAGTGCCCATCAATGCAGCCTCACCAGCGCCCATCAAATGCAGCCTCACAAGCGGCCATCAAATGCAGCCTCACCAGCGCCCATCAAATGTGGCCTGACCAGCGCCCATCAAATGCAACCTCACCAGCGCCCATCAAATGCAGCCTCACCGGTGCCCATCAAATGCAGCCTCACCAGCGCCCATCAAATGCAGCCTCACCAGCGCCCATCAAATGCAGCCATGCGCACAGGGTGTGCCAGGCGTGCCCAGGCACACCCTAATCACCCTGAGCAGCACAGATTCCCCCTACTGCCCTGGGTCCCATCTTTCCCCCCACAGCGCTGCCAGCTTCCCTCCTCTCCTATTGGCTGTTGCTGCTGGGATGTTTTAGGAGTGGGGAAGGGGCCAGTAAATATGTAATTTACTGGCCCCTTCCCTTTCTGAATGAACATCGTGAGTGATCGGTAGTGTGTGTTTGGGCTTTGGGGTGCACACCCTAATGCAATAACTGCGCACACCTATTACACCTAATACGGTATTATGTGAACTCAATGCAAATGCTTGGAAGGTCTGAAAATATTTTCTAAACTAACACCTTCTATGGGGAATCGAAAAGCAGAGCTTTTTTTCTCAGAAAATAGGTGCAGGAACTCAACCACGACCCCGTTCTGATTTCACAAACAGTAAAAGGGTCTTAAAGGGGCATTAAATACCAGGAGTGTATTACATACAGAGTGCAGAGTTCAGGAGGGTTACACACAGAGTGCAGAGCTGTCACTTGTAAACACAGAAGCCAGACTTCTGTGTTTACAAGTGATTGTGATGAGCAGGCACCAAAGGGTCTGAGCCAGAGGTGGTGGAACTGAGTTCCCCCAAGTTCCACCTGAAAAAAAGCCCTGTCGAAAAGGAACGCCCCTGAGCTGAGCAGAAGGCCCCTCTACTACAAGGTATTGAGCCACATTACAGGATAGGCAAGTGCTGAGTAGTGTTGAGCAGAATATGCCATATTCGATTTCGCGATATATCTCGAATATATATTCGAATATTCGAGATATATTCGCTAAATTCGAATATTCGTGATATTTTATCGAAATTAAATGATTGCGATTTTTCGCTATTGCGAATGCGAAAATAATTGCGATTTTTTGATAACTGCGGTAGGAGCACTCTGATTGGCTCAGAATATTCGTGATATTTTATCGAAATATCGCAACATGCGAATGCGATATTTATTGCGCAATTTCGAGAAATGCTGGAGGAGCGCTCTGATTGGCTCAGAATATTCGTGATATTTTATCGAAATATCGCAACATGCGAATGCGATATTTATTGCGCAATTTCGACAAATGCTGTAGGAGCACTCTGATTGGCTCAGAATATTCGTGATATTTTACAATACAAAATAATTGCGAATATTCGGCAAATGCGGAAGGAGCACTCTGATTGGCTCAGAATATTCTTGATATTTTACAATACAAAATAATTGCGAATATTCGGCAAATGCAGAAGGAGCACTCTGATTGGCTCAGAATATTCTTGATATTTTACAATACAAAATAATTGCGAATATTCGGCAAATGCAGAAGGAGCACTCTGATTGGCTCAGAATATTCTTGATATTTTACAATACAAAATAATTGCGAATATTCGGCAAATGCGGAAGGAGCACTCTGATTGGCTCAGAATATTCTTGATATTTTACAATAGAAAATAAAAAGTGTTTTGCATTGGTGGTGATTCTTTACTCTATCCATCTGTCACAGCCGTTTGTCAATCAAACACCTTGAAGATTGAACACGTTCATGCTGCATGCTTTGGACTTTTTTTCACTTCACATATCAAAGACATTTTTATGAAAGATTATTTTCTATTATTGGGACTATATTTCTTTATATATTTGTTTCACTGTGTATTTCACAAGTTATTTGCGCTTGCTTATTTTATAATTTGCCCACATGTCTTGTCACTAGACATATTTTTTATTCTTGTAGAGCGACTCCATTTTCTGTCTTGTATTAATTTATGTTGTATAACATTTTTGAGTTGCTGCTGTATTCTCCCCTTTTTTTAAGGTATGCGCAATTTTTTCCTTCTTACAAAAAATAATAATATCAAACATACAAATATTCATAACATACACATACACAAAGCCCCCCCCTTTTGCATCAGAGACAATCAGAGTTCTCCTACCACAGTTATCGAAAATTCGCAATCATTTTCGCATTCGCAATAGCGAAAAATCGCAATTTTTTTTTTTTCAATTTGGCAACATAAAAGGATCGCCTCAGCTTAGCTACTCGGCCCAGGGTCTCTAATCATACCAGCAATGCTTTTAGACGTCGATAGGATGTGATCTGTTTTAAAAATCAAATTGAAAAAATGCGAATATTCGGAATTGCGAATATTCACCGCGAAATTCGAAATATAGCGCGATTTCTCGAATATGCTATATTCGAGTCGAATATTCGCAATGCGAATATTCGTGAGCAACACTAGTGCTGAGTAAAATGTTTGATTCTCTGTGGAGGTCAACATCATTGAGTATAACATTGTCGGCGGCTTTTTACGTTCCCGGCGATGTGAGCTTCATGGCTTTCCATTGCTTTCTACGACTGGAAGAGAACGTTAGAACGCCAGGTGGAACGGCGCCGGGAATTACGTTAATTGAGTGTTTTTCTCCCTATGGAAACATCGCGCTGCTGTAATAATTATTATATCTATAAATTCCCAGGAAGACGGCTTTAGGAAAAAATGAAAATGGGTTGCACAAATTTTATAAAAGCAACATTAGCTAGATTCAGGTAGCTTTACGCCGGCGTATCAGTAGATACGCAGACGTAACTCTGAATCTACGCCGTCCTAAATTTAAGCGTATTCTGGAAACCAGATACGCTTAAATTAGGCTAAGATACGAGCAGCGTGAGTCTCCTACGCCGTCGTATATTAGGGTGCAAAATTTACGCTGGCCGCTAGGTGGTGCTTCCGTTGAGTTCGGTGTAGAATATGCAAATGACTAGATACGCCGATTCAGTAACGTACGTGCGCCCGGCGCATTTTTTTTACGTCGTTTGCGTACGGCTTTTTCCGGCGTAAAGTTAGTCGAACAAATAGCTGGCCTAGTTAATGTTAAGTATGGCCGTCGTTCTCGCGTCGAAATTTGAAATGTTTACGTTGTTTGCGTAAGTCGTCCGTGAATGGGGCTGGACGTAATTTACGCTCACGACGAAACCAATACGTCCTTGCGGCGTACTTTGGAGCAATGCACACTGGGATATGTACACGGACGGCGCATGCGCCGTTCGTAAAAAACGTCAATCACGTCGGGTCACCAATCATTTACATAAAACACGCCCCCTCATCCTCATTTGAATTAGGCGCGCTTACGCCGGCCCCATTTATGCTACGCCACCGTAACTTAGGAGGCAAGTGCTTTGTGAATACAGCACTTGCCTCTCTGACTTACGGCGGCGTGGTTGATGACTATCAAATTTAACCATTTTAAAGAACTGTTTTACAAGGGCAGCTTGGTGTCTGGTCAGGGAAGTGACGAGGGGGCTGTGATCAGGACCATAGACATCATCGTCCAGCAGCTGCCCTGCCCAGGGCGACCAGGAGGGTGGCCTGTACTGGGGTCTGGCTGGGGTGGCATACATGCTCTACCACGTCTCCCAGTTCCCCACCCTCAGTGCTCACAAGGACACCCACCTCAGCCGAGCCGGCTCCATCATCGAGTCGTGAATGCTGCACTATGACCAGGAGTAGGGTGACCACATTTCCAAAATGCCATTTAGGGACACCCCCCCCCCCTAAAAAAAGATAACTTTTTATAAAAAAAAATTGTGACCCCCCCATAGTTTTCACTGGTTCATCCTGGGACCTGTAGTTCTTCACATCTTCAGCTCTGAGGGGTTCATGGTGGGACCTGTAGTCCTTCACTTTTGGGGGTCACATTCCCCCCAAAAGTGAAGGACTACAAGTCCCAGCATGAACTCCTAATATCTAAAGATGTGACCCCCCCCCCCCCAATTTGAAGGACTACAACACCCAGCACGAACCCCCTGAGATCTAAGGGTGTGATCCCATAGATTTCACAGGTTTATGCTGGGACCTGTAGTTCTTCACTATTTGGGGGGCAGGGGGTCTCACATCTTCAGCTCTGGGGGGGGGGGGGGGTTCATGCTGGCACCTGTAGTCCTTAACTTTGGGGATATCACCCCCCCCCCCCAATGTAAAGGACTACCAATCCCAGCATGAACCGATGACATCTAAAGATGTGACCCCCCCCCCCCCCCCATTTTGAAACTCCCAGCATGAACCCGTGAGATCTAAGGGTGTGACCCCATAGATTTCACAGATCTATGCTGGGACCTGTAGTTCTTCACTAGTTTGGGGGGTGTCACATCCTAAGCTCTCAGGGGTTCATGCTGGGACCTGTGTCAGTTTCATTGCGGGACACTGTATTGTCCCAGAGTGAAGGTGCCCGGGACAGACCTGCAGAATGCGGGACTGTCCCGGGCAATCCAGGACACGTGGTCACCCTAACCGGGAGCTGGACCAGGAGACTTAGGTGTCCTTCCCTCTGGGCGGTGTGGGAGTCTATGCCGGGGCCGCGATGATCTACAAGGTGGCGGGACGGTTGGACTACACCAAACCCTTGGACAGGTTCCGGGAGCTGGGGGATGTTTGTATGCTGCTACCACTAGGCAAACTAGGCAGGCGTCTAGGGCAGCCGGCCACTAGTGTTGAGCGGAATACGCCATATTCGATTTCGCGATATATCACGAATATATAACCGAATATTCGTGAAATATTCGCTAAAATCGAATATTCGTGATATTTAAAAAAAAAAAAAAATTGCAAAATTTCGCTAATGCGAATGTTTTTTTTTTTTTTTTTTTTTCTGATTGGCTCTGATGCAAAAGAAGGGCGGAGAAAGTATTCTCGAATATTCGGAAATCGAATATTCGCGAATACTTTCTCCACCCTTTTTTTGCATCAGAGTTGTCAAAATCTCGCAATCAATTTCGCATTCGCATTAGCGAAATTTCGATAAAATATCACCAATATTCGATTTCCGAATATTCGAGAATACTTTCTCCGCCCTTCTTTTGCATCAGAGCCAATCAGAAAAAAAAAAAAAATTTCTCAAAATGTTCGCAATAAATTCGCATTAGCGAAATTTCGCAATTTTTTTTTTTATATTCGGAATAGCGAATATTGGCCGCGAAATTCGAGATATTCGCGAATACTCGAATATGCCATATTCGAGCCGAATATTCGCAATACGAATATTCGTGAGCAACACTACCGGCCACTGGTGTCCCCACTCTCTTCTCTCTGAAGCAAGCAACTAAGTCTCAGCATATAGTGTCAGCGGCGGAAGACTGTGTCCCGAATGAATGGAAGCAAGCAAACATTCATTGATGGGCACTGGTAGTCTGCATTGATGGGTGCTGGTGAGGATGCATTGATGGGCACTTCTTTTAAAAGGTGGGGTTTACATGGGCAAGGGAAAGGGGTAGGGTCAGGGGTGGAGCCAAGGGGGGTGGCAAATTCAGCCTTCGCCTAGGGCACAGGTGTCAAACACAAGGCCCGCTGGCTGAATCCGGCCCTCCAGGCCCTTTCATGTGGCCCTCGCACCTCTCTTGCAGCTGCAGGAGAACTCCAGCCCTCCTCTGGTCCTCCTATAGACCCCTACTTTATGCTTTCAAGCAATGCAACCAGCTTCTTCCCAGCAACAGCATAAGGAAAGGGGGGTGCACTGTGATGTAAGGGAGAGTGGGGGACTCAACTTCTGATGGTGGGGTGGCTCTTGACATCTAATGTAAAGGGGGGGGGGATGTGCTGGACATCTAAACTTACAGATACAACCGGCCCTTTTGAGAACAATCATAATGCTGATGCGGCCCGCCATGAAATTGAGTTTGACACCCCTGGCCTAGGGTGTCAAAAACCCTTGCACCTGCCCTGTGTGAATGCCACTCAGCTTCCTGGAGTGTGGATCCGACAAACTGTTCATGGGCAGGAGCGGCTATATGTGTGCTGCCCTTGTCCTTCAGGGCACAGGAGGCGGAGGCAGCGGCGTAGCGTGGGTTGTCAGCGCCTGGGGCGAGCCTAGTAATTTGCGCCCCCCTGACCCATGGACTTGCCTATTTTCAGCTAGTTCCAGTCAGGTCACATGATCCACTGTGTGAGACAGCGGTGGCTGTAGGGAAGAGGAGAGCGTGCTTGATAATGACTGGTAAAGTCTGGAATGGTGACATCGGGCCAGATTCTCGTAGAATCTGCGGCGGCGTAGCGTAAGCCATTTACACCACGCCGCCGCAACTTACTGGAGCAAGTGCCGTATTCTCCAAGCACTTGCTCCGTAATTTGCGGCGGCGTGGTGTAAATGGCCCGGCGTATGGCCGCGTAATTCAAAGGGGCGGCTTGTATTCAAATTAAGCGCGCCCCCATGCTGATTGAACTGCGCATGCGCCGGGCTGAAAAATAGCCCAGTGCGCATGCTCCAGCTCACAACGGAAAACGTCAATGACGCCGACGTGTGCGTCATTGACGTAAAGTTGTATTCAAGAACGACTTAGAAAAACGACGTAACCGACGGAAAAAGACGACGCGGACCCGACGCCATACTTAACATGGCATACGGCGGACTGGCGTAAGGTTACCCCTCATATAGCAGGGGTAACCTTACGCTTACGGAAACAACGTAAGCGACGAGTACGCAACGCAAATTTGTTCGGGAATCGGCGTATCAGGCTCATTTGCATAGTCAAATGAGAACTGAACGTAAACGCCACCTAGCGGCCGGCGTCGCATTACATCTAAGATCCGACGGTGTAAGTGACTTACACCTGTCGGATCTTGGCCGTATCTATGCGAAAATGATTCTAGGAATCACTCGCATAGATACCCGGGCTCAGAAACAGAGATACGACGGAGTTTCCCGAGATACTCCGTCGTAACTCTTCTGAGAATCTGGCCCAAGATGCATATGTTCCTATGTCCCATCTGTTGTTGGTGCTCCCTCCTATCCACACTCGTGACAGCGCCCCTCAAAAATGTTGCGCTCGGGGCGGTGGCCCCCCCTTGCACCCCCCACGCTACGCCACTGGGCGGAGGCGCCCCCGCCTGATGTGCACTCTAGGCTGGCGCCTACCTTGCCTATAAGTAGCGCCGGCCCTGGCTGTCACCCCAGAGAAGGAAAAGGCGAAAAAATGTACTTTCGTGGCAGGATCAACAGGTCTTCTTTTGAATTAAAAACACAGTGTAAAAAAAAAATAATGCAAATGACATTTAAATTGACATTAACATGCTAAAGCTTATATGAGAATTTAGCGGTTGAATTTGCATGACATGGACTTTAAATTACTTTGCATGTAGCAATTAGCGCACACTTATCGGGAAGGCGCCCACAAACCAGCCCGCCGCAGGTGTACTATTCTCTTGACCTTATGAGAGCGGACTGTCTCGTTCCGCACTCCCCTTCTATGACAGTTCAGTGAGCGCAGACCTATATTAGATAGTTGTACTCAGCAGGAGTGACCTTTTTAATATTCCTGCGCACTTGTGCACTATTTAAATAGAGCCTGCAGCGGCGGAGGATCCGCTCAATCGGTAGGTACTGCCAAGGGCTCGGGATTCAATACAAGGTCAAGGAGGAACTTTGCAAGATGGAGCTCGGCTCAGGAGGAGGCCTTCAAGTTTTGGCAAAGATAATAAGATCTAATTATTTCTAACGCTTAAAAAAAAAAAAAAATTCCTAACGGATACTATTCACCTTTATAAGCCTTTAACTACTTAAGACCCGGACCATTATGCAGGTTAAGGACCTTGCCCCTTTTTTGCGATTCGGCACTGCGTCGCTTTAACTGACAATTGCGCGGTCGTGCGACGTGGCTCCCAAACAAAATTGGTGTCCTTTTTTTCCCCACAAATAGAGTTTTCTTTTGGTGGTATTTGATCACCTCTGCGGTTTTTTATTTTTTGCGCTATAAACAAAGATAGAGCGACAATTTTGAAAAAAAAAAAACAATATTTTTTACTTTTTGCTATAATAAATATCCCCCAAAAATATATATAATTTTTTTTTTTTCCCTCAGTTTTGGCCGATACGTATTCTTCTACATATTTTTGGTAAAAAAAAATCGCAATAAGCGTTTATCGATTTATAGCGTTTACAAAATAGTGGATAGTTTTATTGCATTTTTATTAATAATTTATTTTTTTACTACTAATGGCGGCGATCAGCGTTTTTTTTCGTGACTGCGACATCATGGTGGACACATCGGACAATTTTGACACATTTTTGGGACCATTGTCATTTATACAGCGGTTTACTGTGAAAATGACAATTGCAGCTATGGATTTAACCAATAGGGGGCACTGTAGGGCTTAAGTGTGCCCTCATATGTGTTTCTAACTGTAGGGGGGCGGGGCTGGACGTGTGACGTGAGTGATCGTCTTTCCCTATATCAGGGATCAGACGATCAATGACACTGCCACAATGAAGAACGGGGAAGGTGTGTTTACACTCACCTCTCCCCGTTCTTCAGCTCCGGTGACCGATCGCGGGACACTGGCAGCGATCGGGTCCGCTGGTCCCACGGGCGTGGTCACGGAGCTTCGAGCCGGTGTGCTCGCAACCCCACAGCTGGGCTTAAAGGGACACATACACAGGTACGTGATTGTGCCCAGCCGTGCCCTTCGGCCGACGTATATCGGCGTGAATGGGTTCTTAAAGCGGAGGTTCACCCGCACAGGACACTATTTACCCTTAGATGGAGGCTCGTTGTGTCTAGGGGAATCGGCTATTGGTTTTAAAATATGATCCGTACTTACCGTTTATGAGATGCATCCTCTCCGTCACTTCCGGGTATGGGCTGCGGGACTGGGCGTTCCTTCTTGATTGACAGTCTTCCGAGAGGCTTCCGGCGGTCGCATCCATCGCGTCGCGATTTTCCGAAAGAAGCCGAATGTCGGTGCGTAGGCGCAGTATAGAGCCGCACCGACGTTCGGCTTCTTTCGGCTACGAGTGACGCGATGGATGCGACCGTCGGAAGCCTCTCGGAAGACTGTCAATCAAGAAGGAACGCCCGCTCCCGAAGACCCATACCCGGAAGCGACGGAAGAAGATGCATCTCGAAAACGGGTAAGTACGGATCATATTTTAAAACAAATAGCCGATTCCCCTAGTAAAAACGAGCATCCATCTAAGGGGAAAAGAGAAAACAAACTTAATTGGGTGAACTCCCGCTTTAAGTGGTTAAAGGGGTTGTAAAGGTACAATTTTTTTTTCCTAAATATCTTCCTTTACCTTAGTGCAGTCCTCCTTCACTTACCTCATCCTTCCATTTTGCTTTTAAAAGTCTTCTGAGAAATCCTCACTTCCTGTTCTTCTGTCTGTAACAGACAGAAGACAAATTCTGCACACCCTGCAGGATCCCTCCCTTGCTTAACCACTTCAGCCCCTGAGGATTTTGCTGCCCAATAACCGGGACATTTTTTTGCGATTTGGCTCTGCGTCCCTTTAATTGACAATTGCGCGGTCGTGCAACGTTGCATCGAAACAAAATTGTTTCCCCACAAATAGAGCTTTCTTTTAGTGGCATTTGATCACCTCTTTGTTTTTTATTTTTTGCGCTATAAACAAAAATAGCAATTTAGAATTTTTTTTTTTTTACATTTTGCTATTATAAATATGCCCTAAAAAATATGTAAAATAACAAATTTCTTTCGCATTTTAGTCCGATATCTTCTACATATTTTTGGTAAAAAAATCGCAATAAGCGTTTATTGATTGGTTTGTGCAAAAGTTAAAGGGCCAGATTCTCAAAGGCTTTACGACGGCGCAACACCATTTGCGCCGTTGTAAGTCCTAATCTGGCCCGGCCTATCTATGCGACTGATTCTTAGAATCAGTTACGCATAGATATCCCTTAGATCTGACAGGCGTAAGGCTCTTACGCTGTCAGATCTTAAATGCAATTTTTTTTCCCGCCGCTAGGTGTCGCATCGTCGTTTTCCCCGTCGTCTATGCAAATTAGCTAGTTACGCGAGATTCCCGAATGTACGCACGGACGACGCAGTGATTTTACGACGTTTCCGTAAGCGTAAACTTGCCCCTGCTATAATGAGGAGCAAGTTTACGTAGGTCCGTCGTATGCCATGTTAAGTATGGCGTCGGGTCAGCGTCGGCTTTTTCCGTCGTTTACGTCGTTTTCGTAAGTCGTTTGCGAATACGACTTTACGTCAATGACACTCACATCGGCGTCATTGATGTTTTCCGTCGTGAGCTGGAGCATGCGCACTGGGCTATTTTCCACCCGGCGCATGCGCAGTTCGATCGGCGCGGGGGCACGCTTAATTTAAATACAAGCCGCCCCCTTTGAATTACGCGGCATTATGCCGGGCCAATTACACTACGCCGCAAATTACGGAGCAAGTGCTTGCAGAATACGGCACTTGCTCCAGTAATTTGCGGCGGCGTAGTGTAAATGGCTTACGCTTCGCCGCCGCAGATTCTACAAGAATCTGGCCCACTGCGTCTACAAAATAGGTTATTGATTTATGGCATTATTCCAATGTGTCCGACAAAAAGCTCACCTCAGACTTTTCTTGTTGGAATTTCCGATCGTGTGTACGTGGCATAAGAAGGATGATCGTTGGTATTTTGCCATGAACTGTCAGTGACAACTCGGTCACAGTTTATGGGGTACCAATGAAGTGCAACCCAGAACAAGACATGTTTCACCTCAAGTTTAACATGTTCAGTGCCAGGAGTTGCAAGTAATGATTTCTAAACTGCACCGCACTCATGCAATCACTGGAGATCACAAACTGCTACAGCCAGACCAGGACCGAAAAGGATGATCATTGATAGTTGATATTTTACAGTGAACTGTCATTGACAACTTGGTCACAGTTCTGGGGGTACTGATGGAGTGTGCCCCAGAACAAGACCGCTTCCCCATAAGTTAAACATGTTCAGTGCTAGAAGTTGCAAGTTGCCTAGATTCAGGTAGGGCTGCGCACTCTTACGGAGGCGCAGCGTACCGTTTTAACGGTACGCCTCCGTAAATTACCTGCGCTACGATTCATTCACGAAGCAGTAGCTCCGTAATTTGCGTGGGCGCTCCGTAAAAATGGCCGGCGTAAGCGCGTGTAATTTAAATGATCCCGTAGGGGCGTGGATCATTTAAATTAGGCGCGTTCCCGCGTCGAACGTAGTGCGCATGCTCTGTCGGGAAACTTTCCCGACGTGCATTGCGGCAAATGACGTCGCAAGGACGTCATTTGCTTTAACGTGAACGTAAATGGCGTCCAGCGCCATTCACGATTCACTTACGCAAACAACGTAATTTTCAAACATCGCGACGCGGGAACGACGGGTATACTTAGCATTGGCTGCCCCTGCTAATAGCAGGAGCAGCCTTACACGGAACCAGACGAACGCAAACGACGTAAAATGCGAACGCCGGGCACGCGTAGGGTTGTGAATCGGCGTGAGTATGCAATTTGCATACTCTACGCTGACCACTACGGGAACGCCACCTAGCGGCCATCGTAAGAATGCAGCCTACGATACGACGGCATAAGAGCTTTATGCCAGTCATATCTTAGGCTGCAGTCGGCGTAACAAGCTTTCTGAATACAGAAAAGTCGTTACGCCGGCGCAACTAAGCAATTACGCTGCGTATCTATGGATACGCAGAGGCAATTGCTTTCTGAATCCACCCCAATGATTTCTAAACTGCACCGCACTCATGCAATCACCGGAGATCACAAACTGCTACAGCCAGACCAGGAAGGATGATAGTTGGTACAGTATTTTACAGTGAACTGTCATTGACAACTTGGTCACAGTTCTGGGGGTACTGATGGAGTGCACCCCAGAACAAGATCGCTTCCCCATAAGTTAAACATGTTCAGTGCTAGAAGTTGCAAGTAATGATTTCTAAACTGCACCGCACTCATGCAATCACCAGAGATCACAAACTGCTATAGCCAGACCAGGCTAGGCATTAAGACCCACCCGCCCCACCGCCACATATATCAGTTTTGCTGTTGCAAAGGCGTAAAAACCTCAACTCAAACATCAACAATGCTTGTGGCATCTAGAGACCATGTGGTCTTCGGTTAGACTGTTGGGTCATATAATGGATCTCAAAAGCAGCCGTTCTTATTCACCGTGTTATGATTTGGTAATGCTGACATGTCCTCTATTGATTCATGCAAAATGTGAATTTAATGACAGGGCCACTTCAGCTAAAAAACAGAAGGGAGATTACACGGTGTGTTTCTGTATCTGAAGTGTCCTCCCTGACTATTTCTCGAGTAAAAGTGTGGATGTCCTTAAATATGACAAGCCGGCTTTAATTTCACAGCAATTTATCTTGCAGTATATTTCCTTCGCATCCCACCTTTCTCCTGGCTGCCGTTCGGTGACAGAAGAGAGACGAGACAATAACAGGGCTCCGCTCTCAGTTTCTTCTGCTTCGCTGACTGAACGCAAATCTAGTTTAATTTACCCAAAAAAAAAAAAGAAAAAAGCAAGGATCGGCAGTTTTGTATGGTGGGTAATTGCACGTGTTTAAATTTTGAAAGCCACGATCGACGCACTACGTTAGAGTGCTGTCAATACACAATCCTCGTTCTTCACCCAGAAATGATTCCATAAAGTATTGTGGATCTATGGTACGGTTGTCATCTTCTAGATCCTAATTACAACAGGCAACAATGAAGGTGAGGAAAAATTTCCTACCAAAGCAGGGGCGTCGGGAGGGGGGGGCTGATGGGGCTTGATCCCTGAATAGGTCCCCGAAAAGCATGCAGCACGCATGCAGCATTCTATTGTTAGCCACAAGCGGCGGAGCGGGGACCGATCTGATGTCGAGCGCCGCCGAGTGTGGCCGAGTGACAGTGTTGCCAACCTACCAGACTGAAATTTACTGGCATGACACCCGGAATTTACTGGCGCAGCCACGTTTTTACTGCCATTTCACAAAAGTTACTAAATTCAATTTTTAGGTGCAAATTTCAGTATTTAGCCTACAAAGAAGTACGCTAGGCGAATAGAAATGTGATTTAAGGTAAAAAAACATATTTTTGTTATTTTCGATATAATAAGGGCAAATTATTTAGTCACATCACCCCCTGCCTCCACCCCTCTCTGCCACCAACACCCCCTGCCTTCACCCCCCTCTGCGGTGCCACAATCTCCCCCTGCATCCAATCTCCCCCTGCCTCCAATCTCCCCCTGCCTCCAATCTCCCTCTGCCTCCAATCTCCCCCTGCCTCCAATCTCCCCCTGCCTCCAATCTCCCTCTGCGTCCAATCTCCCCCTGCCTCCAATCTCCCTCTGACTCCAATCTCCCCCTGCCTCCAATCTCCCTCTGCCTCCAATCTCCCTCTGCCTCCAATCTCCCTCTGCCTCCAATCTCCCCCTGCCTCCAATCACCCCCTGCCTCAATCATCCCCTGCCTCCATCCCCCTCCGCGGTGCCACCAACAACCCCTGTCTCCATCCCCCACCCTCTGCTGTGCCACCATCCCACTCTGCGGTGCCGCCAACACCACCTGCCTCCAACCTCCCCCTGCATCCAATCTCCCCCTGCATCCAATCTCCCCCTGCATCCAATCTCCAGCTGCCTCCAATCTCCCCCTGCCTCCAATCTCCCTCTGCCTCCAATCTCCCTCTGCCTCCAATCTCCCCCTGCCTCCAATCTCCCCCTGCCTCCAATCTCACCCTGCCTCCAACCTCCCCCTGCATCCAATCTCCCCCTGCCTCCAATCTCCCCCTGCATCCAATCTCCCCCTGCATCCAATCTCCAGCTGCCTCCAATCTCCTTCTGCCTCCAATCTCCCTCTGCCTCCAATCTCCCCCTGCCTCCAATCTCCCCCTGCCTCCAATCTCCCCCTGCCTCCAATCTCCACCTGCCTCCAATCTCCCTCTGCCTCCAATCTCCCCCTGCCTCCTATCTCCCCCTGCCTCCAATCTCCCCCTGCATCCAATCTCCCCCTGCATCCAATCTCCAGCTGCCTCCAATCTCCCCCTGCCTCCAATCTCCCTCTGCCTCCAATCTCCCTCTGCCTCCAATCTCCCCCTGCCTCCAATCTCCCCCTGCCTCCAATCTCCCCCTGCCTCCAATCTCCACCTGCCTCCAATCTCCCCCTGCCTCCAATCTCCCTCTGCCTCCAATCTCCCCCTGCCTCCTATCTCCCCCTGCCTCCAATCTCCCCCTGCCTCCAATCTCCACCTGCCTCCAATCTCCCCCTGCCTCCAATCTCCCCCTGCCTCCAATCTCCCTCTGCCTCCAATCTCCCCCTGCCTCCAATCTCCCCCTGCCTCCAATCTCCCCCTGCCTCCAACCTCCCCCTGCCTCCAATCTCCCTCTGCCTCCAATCTCCCTCTGCCTCCAATCTCCCCCTGCCTCCAATCTCCCCCTGCCTCCAATCTCCCTCTGCCTCCAATCTCCCCCTGCCTCCAATCACCCCCTGCCTCCATAATCCCCTGCCTCCATCCCCCTCCGCGGTGCCACCAACAACCCCTGTCTCCATCCCCCACCCTCTGCTGTGCCACCATTCCACTCTGCGGTGCCACCAACACCCCCTGCCTCCAATCACCCCCTGCCACTAACACCCCCTGCCTCCAATCTCCCCTGCCTCCATCCCCCTCTGCAGTGCCACCGCAGCCCCCATCACCCCCTGCCTCCAATCTCCATGCACAGTTCCAAGCTGAACCGACCTCGGGTATTTTTACTGGCACATTCCCGCAACCACGGACATTTACGAACGGGGGAAAAAAGTGCCCATTATTTACGAACTGTCCGTAAAAATACGGACGGTTGGCAACACTGTCGAGTGACATAGCAGGTCCCGCCTTCTGGAGCCTGCAGCGCCTATGATGGACGTCCCACTGGTCCAATGCCAGGACCGCGGGACGTGTGACGTCCATCATAGGCACTGCAGGAGAGAGGGGGAGGAGCTCCTCCGCCCACTATGGACCCTTTTTCCACTGATGTAGATAGGAAGCGGTTGCAAAGATGCTACAGGAGATCAGGAGCACTTATTCTCAAGTATCTTAGTTGGATGGAAGGAGGACATCCCAAGCCTGTGAACCTGGAGTAGGTGTGTCTTCTATTATCCCACCAGAGGCTTCACAGTCAGAGCGGCGCTTTTCTTGTATGCTAACAAAGGTGAAAACTTTATTTTCTATAAAAAAATATTGACAATTATCTATGATACACAGTGGCAGAGGATCAAAAATCAAATAAATCGCCTTTCTTTGCAGTTGCCGGGGTCGAGTTTATTCTATTTTCTCCCTGAGTCTATTGTTTTCAGTGTTTTCTTACAGGTAAGCTGTATTTTAATATACGTATTTATCGGGGTATACCATTTGTCCGCGAATAACGCGCACCCAAAACCTAGAAAGGTAGTTTAAGGAAAAAAATAAAAACTTAAATTTTTGCCCTGCGTCCATTGGCGGCCTTGTCCGGTGTCCGTCTGCAGCCTTGCACGGGGTCCGTCCAGCCTTGTGGGTGTCCGCCTGCGGCTTCTTGCGCAGGGTCCATCCAGACTTGTGGGCGTCCGTCTGCAGCTTTGGAGGTGTCCGTCTGCGGCTTCCTCGCGGGGTCCGTCCAGCGTTGTGAGTGTCCGTTTTTGGATTTGGCGCCTTTGCCGAGCCGAGAGGAGCCGGATTTCCTGTGTGTTCGGCTCCTCTCGGCTTCTCTCGGCTCCTCCGCGTGGCTGCAGGCGGAGCCGAGCGTGGCCGAGCCTAGCCGAGTGCGCAATACACTCGGCTCGGCTATAGGATGCGGCGCTCGGCTCCTCTCGGCTTGTCTCGGCTCCTCTCGAGTGGCTGCAGGTGGAGCCAAATGTGGCCGAGCCTAGCCGAGTGCGCAATACACTTGGCTCGGCTCGGCTCTAGGCTGCGGCGCTCGGCTCCTCTCGCGTGGCTGCGGGAGGAGCCGAGCGTGGCCGAGCCTAGCCGAGTGCGCAGTACACTCGGCTTGGCTCGGTCTATTTCGGCGGCACCCGGGAACAGCAGTATCGGTGTATATCGCGCACCCACGATTTCCCCTAAATTTAAGGGGAAAAAAGTGCGCGGTATACGCCGATAAATACGGTAAGTATTTTTTAACTTTCGAAGCCAAAGCATTATTTTTTCTCAGATCAACGGCATTAAAAACAACAACAACATAAAGTGTTTGTTAAAACGTCTTAAAGTTTTTCTTTTTCTTGGAACAGAATGTCTAATTGAGTTCCTCCGAAAAAGACTCACAGAGGTACATCAAAGGCCGAGCCGGAGAAGAAATCTCGCACCTTTATTTATGCGCCGGGAAGACGGGCCTGTGATGTGAACAAAGAGCGGAGCGAAGATTTGGGAATGAATAGCAGGGAACGAGGAAGGAGGGCCCAGCCAGCACAGATGAATGATTTTAATTAGAGGCGGCTGAGCGAAAAAGAAGATTATGCTAATGAGCTGCTGCTTTTAAGGAGCTTATTAAAAATAAAATAGAAAAAAAATAAAAAAAACACATAATTTCATAAATGTCACAAGAAAATGGTAATTATTCGAAAAAAGAATTAAGAGGAACGGTAAGAACATAATAAGATAGGTCTGGCCACTGGTGGGACATAAGTGGACACCAACAGGTTGGACAAGAGTCCTTAAAGTGATTGGAGAATGGGAGGTGTCGTGGTTGAATCCAGACGGCATAGCAGACCCCCCGGGGTGTGGATAACAATTGGTTAATCAGAAGTGGCACGCTGGTCTTATACTAATTGCATCCATATAGGGCGCAGGAGCGCCACCCCCCCCCCCCTCTCCTGTCACTCTCTAATTACCATAGATAGATTCATGTAGGTGTCCAAAAATGTGAGAAGCAGGCACAACGCTGTGCGTTTGCTTCTTACTCAGCTGTAGGTTAGGAAAGTGAAGGAATTCAGGCGCTGTGATTGGATGCCTATCAGGCATCCAATCACAGCAGAGGACGAGAGAAGGACCGGGTCGGGGAAGATGGAGGACACCGAACAACCCTTGCCGCCTGCTGCCATCGGTCGCTGCCCACCTGAGACAAGGTAAGTGCCAGGCAGAAGACAGGGGGCACAGTGGCAGCACTTGGGGCATAGCGGCAACATTTGGGGCACAGTGTCAGCACATGGGGCACAGTGGCAGCACATGTGGCACAGTGGCAGCACATGGGGCACAGTGGCAGCACATGGGGCACAGTGGCAGCACATGGGGCACAGTGGCAGCACATGTGGCAGCACATGGGGCACAATGGCAGCACATGGGGCACAGTGGCAGCACATGGGGCACAGTGGCAGCACATGGGGCACAGTGGCAACATTTGGGGCACAGTGGCAGCACTTTGGGCACAGTGGCTGCGTTTGATGGGCACAGTGGCTGCGTTTGATGGGCACAGTGGCTGCGTTTGATGGGCACAGTGGCTGCGTTTGGTACAGCGGCTGCAACTGATGTTTTTTTTTCCAGAATTGTGTTTGTTTGCGCCCCCCAAAAATTTTGAGCACCAGCCGCCACTGTGCTAATTGCGGCTGAAACCATTAAAGTCTTAGTGATAGACCTAGCACATGAACTAGCACTGTCCATGGTGCGCAATTATCTTGCCCACTTTCTGAGCTGTTAAACTCAAATTACGCCCACTTTACAGGTTGGTTCCACCCAGAACCTGCCTCTAAATATACATGGCCTGCCTATCATGCCCACTTTGCTGGTTGGTCACGGTTCGACCTCGCCTCTATATATGCGGGGACCACCGACTTATGACTTGTGATCCCAGGACTAGGCCCGGCCGGGACACAGCGTAAGAGAGACAGAGGGCCAAGGCAGGGAAGGACCCCTCTAGAATGGATCTTAGCTCTTTTGTTAAAGACTGGTCCACCCTAACGATGACAACCTCACCAGGAGTTGGCCAGTTAAAGATAGAATAGACAAAACTTTTTGCATCCCACCCCTGTCACAGGACCAGATCAGAGATTGGGGACATAATGGACATGATGGGACAGTAGATGGTCAGACACTGGGGACACACTACAATAGATGGTCAGAGACTGCAGACATACTGAAGGAAATGGGCAGAGACAGGGGACACTGTACAGGAGATGGTCACAGACTGCAGACATACTACAGGAGATGTTCAGTGACTGCAGAAATACTACAGAGATGGTCAGAGACTGCAGAAATACTACAAAATGCGGTCAGAGATGACAGAAATGCAACAGGAGATGGTCAGAGACTGCAGACATACTGAAGGGATGGTCAGAGACTGTGAGCATATTACAGGAGATGGCCAGAGACTCCAGACAAGCTACAGGTGATGGTCAGAGACTGCAAACAAGCAACATGTGATGGTCAGAGACTGCAGAGAAGCAACAGGAGATGGTCAGAGACTGCAGACATATTAAAAGAGATGGTCAGAGACTGCAGGACATACTGCAGGAGAGGTTGGAGACTAGGGACATACTACAGGAGCGGTTGAAAACTGAGGACATACTATGGGAGTGGTTGGAGACTGAGAACATACTACACAAGTGGTTGGAAAATGAGGGCATAATACAGGAGTGGTTGGAGACTGGGGACCTACTACAAGAGTGGTTGGAGACTGGGGACAGACTACAAGAGTGGTTGGAAACTGGGGACAAAATACAGAAGTGGTTGGAGACTTTGGACCTACTATGGGAGTGGATGGAGACTGGTGACAGACTACCAAAGTGGTTGGAGACTGGGGACATACTACAGGAGGGGTTGGAGACTAAGGACATAATACAGGAGTGGTTGGAGACTAAGGACATAATACAGGAGTGGTTGGAGACTGAGGATATACTACAGGAGTGGTTTGAGACTGGGGACAGACTACCAAAGTGGTTGGAGACTGAGGATATACTGCAGGAGTGGTTGGAGACTGGGGACAGACTACCAAAGTGGTTGGAGACTGAGGATATACTGCAGGAGTGGTTGGAGACTGAGGACATAATACAGGAGTGGTTGGAGACTGAGGACATAATACAGGAGTGGTTGGAGACTGAGGATATACTACAGGAGTGGTTTGAGACTAAGGACATACTACATTAGTGGTTGGAGACTGGGGACATACTGCAGGAGTGGTTGAAGACTGGGGACATACTAGGGGAGTGGTTGGAGACAGGGGACATACTGCAGGAGTGGTTGGAGACTGGGGACATACTAGAGGAGTGGCTGGAGACTGAGGACATACTGCAGGAGTGGTTGGAGACTGGGGACATACTAGGGGAGTGGTTGGAGACTGGGGACATACTACAGAGGAGTAGTTGGAGACATAATACAGGGGTGGTTGGAGACTGAGGATATACCACAGGAGTGGTTTGAGACTAAGGACATAGTACATTAGTGGTTGGAGACTGGGGACATACTGCAGGAGTGGTTGGAGACTGGGGACATACTACAGGAGTAGTTGGAGACATAATACAGGAGTGTTTGGAGACTGGGGACATACTACAGGAGTGTTTGGAGACTGGGGACATACTACAGGAGTGTTTGGAGACTGGGGACATACTGCAGGAGTGGTTGGAGACTGGGGACATACTACAAGAGTGGTTGGAGACTGGGGACATACTGCAGGAGTGGTTGGAGACTGGGGACATACTGCAGGAGTGGTTGGAGCCTGAGGACATAATACAGGATGGTTGGAGACTGGGGACCTACTATGGGAGTGGTACAAGGGATACAAAACAGTACCAAAGGTTCGCATCTTGTTCTTGGGCCACGAATTGAACAACCTGTCTCTACAGCATAGCTAAAAATGCAACCGACTGTGTAGAAAAATCTTTAATGATGAGAATAAATGGAACATATCAAATCCCGGCACTTCCTAGTCGGAAGCAGCCTTGGGAGCCCACTGTGATCAGCCCAGGGATCTAATTTATAATATGGAAGATTTTTCTGCACTTTTGGCTCTCTTGTGGGACCACCCAGGATTGGGGCCAGTTCGGAATTTTCATTTAAAAATGCGATCTTCTTCCGGAACAATCGCTGATTTTGGCGGTTGCGTTGCCGGCTATAATTGACCTCCATTCCCCCAATGGAGACGGAGTATAATATTCTGCTTCTCTCCAGAACACCAACACGCTCCTCTCTCTAATCAGAAGGAAAGAGAAAACACCAGAGTCCGGATGGGCACGTCTCGCTGGTCGGCTCAAAATCTTTAATATTGTTATAGATTTTTTCGAAGGCTTTAATTTTTTTTCCCTGTTTTGTTTGCTGTCAGTGGCGGCCATGCTTCATCAGGTTTTGAGCTTAAAACAAGAGAGAGAAAATGAGCTTTAAATTGCACTGCAGAATCCCAGATGAAGGCAGGCGGGTAGGGCGGACCTCGTACGAGGCCAACGTACGAGGCTGCCACTCATCTCCGGATAACCGTCTCCAGACTCCAAGGCCTTTAATTCCTTGATTGCTACATTGTCACCACAGCACAAAGTTTTTTTTATTTCTTTCTTTCTTTAATTTTTTTTACATTTTCAGTATGTAGGGCGGCCTATCTATTAAAGGGGCAGTGGCGTCGCTAGGGGGTGGCTATTGGGGCTATACCCCCGAGTCTGGGGCCCATATCCCCGAGTCTCTTACCAGGTGGTTGCAGTATGTCCAGGTCTGGAATGCAGGGGACAGGAGTGGACTGAGCCATATTAGCACTGGCTCCGGCTCCACCTGTCTGTACTCTTGGGCACTGGTTGCTAGAGCCCCCTAGCATCTAGCAACCAGTGACATCACGGCCGCAACTCACATCCTGCCCAGCATTTAAAGCAGAGGAGGATTCCCCTTCCTCCTCCTCTGCGCTAGGGGGAGGCTCTCTGGGGACCCTGATGTAAGGAAGGGGCTCTCTGTGTCCGAATTTTAAACTGCACATGTCTATTCTGCAGTTAAAAGAGAAGTTCCGGAATTTCTTTTTTCAAACAATCATACTTACCTAAGTGGATGCAGCCAGGGCTGGGACAAGGTCATCTAGAGCCCAAGGCAAACCAATGCCTTAGGGGAATAAGTGCATGCCTAAATATGGTGCGCTAATGCGCAAGATAACGCAAAGCAACGCAATTTGTGTTACTGCACCACATGACTCAAGGCGTGACTCAACCTTTACATTCTTATTAGTTTCTAAAGAGATACAATTCTTTCATCAAAGTGATCGTTTTTTTGAACATCATGGTTACATCTATTCTGATGTAACTTTTTATACGTCGAGCTTGCGTCTGTGTGTTCTCTCTCGGCGTGTGTGTTAATTTCCGCAGCGATCGCTTCTATATTCTATCGCGATCCCCCCCGGCAATTCTAGATTGTTATCGAATTATGAATCTGTTTAACGAATAGCGGGCAGAATTATACCGAATCCCTAGGCTTCCATCAATGGCTCAATGAATTTCTTAAATAAACCGGTGACACGGCCCGCGCGCATCTCGCTCCCAGCAACACCTACAAAAAAATGGTGATCAGCGAGCAAAACCGATCGTCTTTCCACATGGCTGCCTGTCCTTCTAAGACTGGGACGCCCGAAGCTACAAGCAGGAAGATTATTCCGATGAATGCATTTTTGTGTAGCTCTCTCTTCTACGGCGTACAATGGCTGCTGAATATGTATCACCGCGGTAATTATCATGCTAGCAATAGAAAGTGAATACAATGTTACCGAATAGATTGTGAACACAATAAAAGGAGACAACAAAAACAATAGAAAAACACTCTCTGTGAATAATATGCAGATTCCAAGACCCTATGAGCTCTTACATTTCTCTCTACTATGGTATCTCCGGGGTTTTTGTTCTCAGAGAAAAGGTGCGGGAACTCCCCTCTTCTAAGTCACTATGTGTCTTGGCTCCCTACCCACCTCTGAGCACCGACCCTTGGTTCTGCCCCTACCCACATTTGAACACCCACCTTTGGTTTTTGTCCCTACCAACCTCTGGGCACCGACCCTTGGTTCGGCCCCTACCCACATTTGAACACCCACCCTTGGTTTTTGTCCCTACCAACCTCTGGGCACCGACCCTTGGTTCTGCCCCTACCCACCTCTGACCGACCCTTGGTTCTGCCCCTACCCACATTTGAACACCCACCCTTGGTTTTTGTCCCTACCAACCTCTGGGCACCGACCCTTGGTTCTGCCCCTACCCACCTCTGACTGACCCTTGGTTCTGCCCCTACCCACCTCTGAGCACCGACCCTTGGTTCTGCCCCTTCCAACCTCTGAGCACCGACCCTTGGTTCTGCCCCTACCCACCTCTGACTGACCCTTGGTTTTGCCCCTACCCACCTCTGAGCACCGATCCTTGGTTCTGCCCCTACCCACCTCTGACCGACACTTGGTTTTGCTCCTACCCACCTCTGAGCACTGACCCTTGTTTCCCCTACCTAGCCCTGAGCACCGACCCTTGGTTCTGCCCCTACCCAGCTCTGAGCACCAGCCCTTGGTTCTGAAATCAATAGACACTCCAGCAGTCAGCAACAGTAGACCCCTCCCTAAACAGTAGATCCCTTCCCAATCACATTGTCCAGCGATTTATATCCACGTCAGTGAGTGCCACCCAACCATGGCAACCCAACCATGGTAACCCAACACCCAACCTTGGTCACCCAGCACCTAATCATGGTAACCCAGCACCCAACCATGGTAAACCAACACCTAACTATGGTAAACCCAACACCCAATCAACCATGGTAACCCAGCACCCAACCATGGTAACCCAACACCTAACTATGGTAAACCCAACACCCAACCATGGTAACCCAGCACCCAACCATGGTAACCCAACACCTAACCATGGTAACCCAACACCTAACCATGGTAACCAAACCTCCTACCATGTTTTTTTTTTAGCACTCAACCATGGTAACTCAACACCTGATGATGGTGCCATGCCACCACACTCACTGTAAATGACAGGCCGGTTTCTAAATAAAAGCAAGATGCCAGGGATTCCAGGTGACACCACTGACCAAATATGGTCGAGTACATATACTGGGTCAATGACCTCATCAGGGATCCCTGGCTGATTTACCTACAAACAGAAGCAGGCCAGGGATCTGTCATAATATTTAGCTTCCTTAGTGCTACCACCACTAAATGATAGGCCCCGTACACACGACAGAGTTTCTCGGCAGAATTCAGCGAGAAACTCGGTCAGAGCCGGATTCTGCCGAGAAACTCTGTCGTGTGTACACTTTCGGCCCGATGGAGCCGCCGAGGAACTCGTCGAGAAAATAGAGAACATGTTCTCTATTTTCTCGTTGTTCTATTGGAGAACTCGGCCCGCCAAGCTCCTCGGCGGCTTCAGGGCTGAACTCGCCGAGGAACTCGATGTGTTTGGCACGTCGAGTTCCTCGGCCGTGTGTACGAGGCCATAGACTTTCGGTGGATGTCCGTTGGCAAACTGGAGGTTCGCGCAAGCTAAATTGCCAAATATGGGTGGATTGTTTGCCTGTTCGCCAAACCTGAAGCTCAACCCTAACCCTGGAGAGGAGGACATTACCTATAACTGCTATCTACAGTATGATGGAGTTGGGTTGCATTATAAGTTTGGTATTCTCTATGGGCCAGATTCACAGAGGAAATACGCCGGAGTATCTACTGATACTCCGGCGTATTTTCAAATTTACCGCGTCGTATCTTTATTTGTAATTCACAAAAAAGATCCGACGGCTTTTGGCTAAGATCCGACAGGCGTCGTACACCTTTGGATCCTAGGTGTAATTTTCCGGCGGCCGCTGGGTGGAGTTTGCATCGTTTTCCAGCGTCGGGTATGCAAATTAGCTGATTACGGCGATCCACGAAGATACGTGCGTTCGTCGCAATCTCTTACGTCGTCGCTAGTCGTTTTTTCCCGTCGCAAACTTAGGCCTGCTCTTTCATGGCTTACATTTAGAACAGCCATGTTAAAGTATGGCCGTCGTTCCTGCGTCGAATTTCAAATTTATTTATTTTTTGCGTAAGACGTCCGGGAATACGAAACGACGTAGCGCACGTCGCCGTTCAAAAAATACGTTGGGGCGCCGTAATTTCGCGCAAAGCACGTCGGGAAATTTTCACACGGAGCATGTGCAGAACGTTCGGCGCGGGAACACGCCTAATTTAAATGGTACACGCCCCATTTGAATTAGGCCGGCTTGCGCCGGACGGCTTTACGTTACACCGCCGTAAGTTTACACGCAAGTGCTTGGTGAATCAGGCACGTGCGCTGAAAACTTGCGGCGGTGTAACGTAAAGGGGATACGTTACGCCGCCGCAGATATCTGTGAATCTGGCCCTAAATGCCTAAATAGATCAGCAGTACCATGATCATACTTAAGTAGGCCTGTGCCTGGAGCAGCAGGATTAGGAGTGTGCAGCACTGAGCCTTCACATTTACAATATATATATATATATATTATTTATTTATTTTTTAATACTTAACTGCACTGATTAGTGTTTTTCTATCTGTTTGAAGTTCGGCTTTAACATTTATTTTTAAAGCATTTCAATTATTTTACAAAGCATTGGGAAACGTGGACTACAATCCCGTTTTACTTCATACATGCTTTGAAATAAGAAGTAGGATTAAATAATTTCACATATCACAACCGACCAAAAACAAACACAGGAGATCTTTAAAAAAATAAAAAATAAATCACAATTAATAGAATTCGAACATTTAAAGGATAACACCATTTTTTTTTTTGCTCCTCTCTTACAAATGTGATATTATAACCTGTGCAGGGAAACCATCCGTTCTATAAACAGTACCTATTACCTGCCACGTTATAGACTCTAGAATAACTCCTTTGGGAAACGTACAAATTTTACTGGTTGCCACAGGGGAGGTGTAGAGGTGTAGGTTGGCGAGTCTATTTTGAACGTTCCATTGTTAATGGTAGACTCTCGGGGCAATGAGGTGATCGAAACATTGCCTGGTGAGCATTAATGAAACAAGAAAGGTGGTTGATAGACGTATATACAGTACATATATTCTGTGGAATCATTTATTCTGTAAAAAAAAAATCTATGGCCCTGATTCACGTAGCACTTACGCCGACGTATCTCGAGATACGCCGCGTAAGTGTAAATATGTGTCGTCGTGTCTGTGCGCCGTGCCCACAGAACTAGATACGCATGAAAATAGGCTTCTTCCGACCGACGTAACTTTCCTACGTCGGCGTATCGTGGGCGCATATTTACGCTGGCTGCCTCATTGCACATATGCAAATGAGGGAGATACGCCGATTCACAAACATAGTTGTGCCCGGCGCATAATATACGCGGTTTGCGTAAGATTTACATCCGGCGTAAAGTTATTCCCCATATAGGAGGCGCAACTCATGCAAAGGTATAGACCAGGGAACAGCCGTCGTATTTTACATCTTTTACGTAGTAGTACGTGAATAGGACTGGGCGTAGGTTACGTTCACGTCGTAGGCAGTGATTCGACGTATCTTAGGGAGTAGTTTCAACGGGATTCTGAGCATGTGCACTGGGTTGCGTCCACGGGACGGCGCATGCGCCGTACGTTATTCATATCTTTATGACGCTCAGTACATCATTTACATGGGGTCACGCCTCATTAGCATGGCTCACGCCCACTGCCACTTACAACAAGTTACGCCGAGGGAACCCAGCGTAGATTAGGGAGCAAGTGCTTTGTGAATACTGTGCTCGCCGCTCTGCGCTACGTCGGCGTAGCGTATATTCGATACGCTACGCTGGCATAACTATGCGCCAATGTATGTGAATATCTATCTATTCGATATTTGATCGGACAATCCGACCGTCTGTCCGATGGAGGATCATCCGATCGTGTGTACGCAAGTTCATCGGACTAAAGTACAAACACGCATGCTCAGAACCAATACTAAACATCAGACAACAACAGCAGAAGTTGCCCACAGGTAAAGAGCTGAACAACCACGTGATATGGTGAATGTTGGCTGAAAAAGTCCTGCCTTGTGTAAGCAGAACACGTTCACGGGCCACGCTCTTCAGAGCAAAATCCACCGAAAAGTCAGTTGGAAGTCCAATCGTGTGTATGAGGCTTTAGATATACTTTGGAGCCTTTTGGATCATCATGGTTTATTCCTTCCTCTGAATATACAGTATGGGCCAGATTCAGGTAGGAGATACGGAGGTGAATCTCCAGATACGCCGTCGTATCTCTAAATGTGAGGCGTCGTATCTTGGCGCCTAATTCAAAGAATCAGATATGCCAGAATTTGTATAAGATACGACCAGCGTAAGTCTCCTACGCCGTCGTATCTTAACTGCATATTTACGCTGGCCGCTAGGGGCGTGTACGCTGATTTACACCTAGAATATGTAAATCAGCTAGATACGCCTATTCATGAACGTACGCCCGGCCATCGCAGTACAGATACGCCGTTTACGTTTTATGCTTTTTTCGGCGTAAAGTTACCCCTGCTATACGAGGCGCAGCCAATGTTAAGTATGGACGTCGGGCCAGCGTCGAATTTTCCATTGATTACGTCGTTTGGGTAAGTCGTTTGCAAAAAGGGCTGGGCGTAATTTACGTTCACGTCGAAAGGCTTTTTGCAGGTTAATTTGGAGCATGCGCACTGGGATACTTTCACGGACGCGCATGCACCATTCGTAAAAAGCGCCATTTACGTGGGGTCACAATAAATTAACATAAAACACGCCCACATGTTCCACATTTGAATTAGTCGGGCTTACGCCGGCCTATTTACGCTACGCCGACGCAACTTTGCTTTGTGAATACTGCACTTGCCTGTCAAAGTTGCGGAGGCGTAACGTAAATAGGATACGTTACGCCCGCACACAAATACGCGCTCCCTACGTGAATCTACCCCTATATATATAATTCTCCAATATATAAAAAAAATCTCTAAGTTATTTTTCTTTAGCTCCTTGAATAATGGAATACATGGAATAGTAAATTATGGAAAAAAAAACAAACAAAAAAAAACTTTCTTCAAAATTTCCTGGGTTTTTCCTAATCCTGAATAGGCCTCTCTGCGGACAGATACATTATTCTGATGGTTGGCGGTTGGGAATCACGCAGCCCTATCTTCTCTGTGGGTGACGCGGGGCCTATATTTAGCGCACCGAGGAACATATGGCTCCGCTCACGGGAATCCTAACTTGTCTCACGCTTGGGTGATGTCTGACCTGCCGGCTGAAGCAGTTTCAGGTCTACTGCCCAGCAAGAGACATATCAGTTCTGCAACATTGCTGTATATATATATACACTGTATAGGAAATATTTTATTGATATATATATATATATACACCGTATATACTCAAGTATAAGCCGAGTTTTTCAGCACATTTTTTTGTGCTAAAAATGCCCCCCTCGGCTTATATTTGAGTCACCTTTTTGCGCCTGATCTCTCGGACTTTGGGCACCCGGTACCAGCCGGCCGTAAACTTGGCACACTTGTAGCCCTATTTATCCTCTACAAGTGTGCAAAGTTTGTTGTCTGGGGGACCTACGGCCCGGGGAGCACCGATTTTTCTAAGCTGGGCACCCCTTCCATAGACTCTCATGTTAAACATTAGTCTAGTCATGGGCACAGTGAGGCATGGGCACAGTGAGTCATGGACACAGTGAGTCATGGGCACAGTGAGGCATGGATACAGTGAGTCATGGGCACAGTGAGGCATGGATACAGTGAGTCATGGGCACAGTGAGGCATGGGCACAATGAGGCAGGGCCGCCATCAGGGGGGTACAGGCAGTACACCTGTAAGGGGCCTGGAGGTCCCCAGGGCCCTGGATGGCAACCCCCTTTTTTTTCTTTTTTTTATAAATGTTTATTTTTCTTTTTTTTATATATTTTATTTTATTTATTTTTTATTAAAGGGCCAAGAGATTTTTTTTTTTATTTTTTTATTAAAGGGCCCAGAGGTCCCGGATGGCAACCCCCCTTTTTTTGTAATTTCTTTTCATAAAAATAAAAAATAAATATTAAAGGGCCCAGAGGGCCCCAGATGGCAACCCCTCTTTTAAAAAAAAAATATATATATTTTTTATTTCTTTTTTTATTTTTATTACAGGGCCCCGGATAGCTACCCCCCTTTTTTTATATATATTTTTCTTTATTTCTTCTTTTTTTTTTTGTAAAGGGCCCCTCCCCCCCCCCTGCTTCTCAATTCGCGGCAGACCCCCCCCCCCCCCCCCACACTTCTCAATTTCAGGCGGCAGCACCCCCTCCAGGGGACCCATGCCCGAAGTTGTGTAAGGGGCCCCATAATTCCTGATGTCCTGATGGCGGTGAGGCATGGACACAGCGAGGCATGGACACAGTGAGGCATGGACACAGTGAGGCATGGGCACAGTGAGGCATGGGCACAGTGAGGCATGGGCACAGTGAGGCATGGATACAGTGAGGCACAGAGAGGCATGGACACAGTGAGGCATGGGCACAGTGAGGCATGGACACAGTGAGGCATGGGCACAGTGAGGCATGGACACAGTGAGGTAAAGTGAGGCACAGTGAGGCATGGGCACAGTGAGGCATGCAGATGGACACCCTAGGCTTATACTCAAGTCAATACGTTTTCCCATTTTTTGTGGTAAAATTAGATGCCTCGGCTTATATGCGGGTCGGCTTATACTCGAGTATATACAGCATATATATATATATATATATATATATATATATATATATATATATATATACATATTATACAGTAAAACCTTGGTTTGAGAGTAACTTGGTTTGAGAGCGTTTTGCAAGACAAGCAACGTTTTTTAATAAATTTTGACTTGATATACAAGCGATGTCTTGATATAAGAGTAGCGTCATATCACAACAGAGTATAAACGAGAAGAGAGGCGCCTCTAAGTGTAGCAATCTGGTTACATTTAATGAAAGTAGAACATTTAGCAACATATTGCTACA
Organism: Rana temporaria; assembly: GCF_905171775.1. Lineage (NCBI taxonomy): Eukaryota > Metazoa > Chordata > Amphibia > Anura > Ranidae > Rana > Rana temporaria. The sequence continues at coordinate 529,011,345 of NC_053490.1, read as the reverse complement.
CTAAGGCCCCGTACACACGAGAGGATCCATCCGCTGAAAAATCTCAGCGGATCGGTTTCAGTGGATAGATCCCCTGGTGTGTACAACCCAGCGGATATTTATGCTAACAAATCTATCCGCTGGAATCGGCTCCAGCGGATCGATCCGGTGGTCTGTACAGATCCGTCCGAACCCGTCCCTCGCATGCGTCGTAATGATTCGACGCATGGGTGGATTTCCTTATATGACAGCGTCGCACACGTCGCCGCGTCATGATCGCGGCGACGGCGCGACACATCACCGCGGTTGAATTCCGCGCAGATTTGGATCCGATGGTGAGTACATGCCAACGGATCCAAATCCGCCAGAGGATTTATCCGCGGATACGGTCCGGAGGACCGTATCCGCGGATCAATCCTATCGTGTGTACCAGGCCTTAGAGGTGCCTCTCTTCTCTTTAAAGTGGGGGCGCCCATGAGCGGCTTGTTCTGAAGGACATCATTTGACATCCAGTCAGGACGAGAGAGTCGCTGCCCCCCCGGCTGTGATTTTCCTATCGGCCGGACGGGATGTGGTTAAAACTCCAATTGATACAATTTGTTCATTTCAGATAATATTTTTCCACTTTGTTTGTATTATTGTATGTGACTCTTTTATTTCATTTCCCCTCCATATTCATTGTAGAAATAGAAAAGTATCGAGCTGTTTTGGAAAACCTGAATGAATTTTTTTTTTTTGTTCTTTAAATCTTTAATTATTTTCCCCCGCGTGCGGCGCGGTTTTGTGTTTACAAGCGCAGTCTCCACCTGAACACAAGCCGTCCTTTCTAGCCCCTCCGTCTTGGGCTTCCTTATCACTCCTCCAGTCATTGTTCCCGGACCGGGATGTCTCCATAATCCCTGTGTAGGCTCGTCTCCGCACAGCCCGCGCATTTCGCAGGTTTTTTTTTTTTTATCCGATCTAATGCCTTAAAATGCGTAATTAATTTCTAAACGGTTCCGTTGAGCTGTGCAATTTGTCAAGTCGCCTTGTTAATGGAATTAAGCTTTTTATCAGTGATTAGCCGAAGGAGGTATACAAAAATAAATTATGCAATTGTTATGCCTTTCCCCGGATGGAAGCCAGGTTTCGGATTAAATATTTGATAAAGTATTTTTCTTGTAAAAACTTTTCCGCCGACGCGTTTCAAAAACTGTTCAGTTGAAGGCATTCATTGTTGCTTCTTTGGAAGTTTTTAGCTGGACAGTTTATTCCTTATTGCTCCCCATAACATAAATGAATAATAACAGCCTGATAAACTACAGGGCAGTTCCCCCCGCTGCAAGGACGCACCCAGAGTACGAAACGCGTTAAGGTCGTTGATGTCTGTATTTTAAACTTGAAGTTGGGATGGGGGACTGCTGTGATAAAATAGGTGGCTGAGCTGTATTTTTAACCACCCTCCCCAACTGATAAGGCAGACAAACAGGGGTGTACACATGCTGTGGCCACAATGCTTTGTGGCACAACAAAAATAACCCCCCCCCCCCCAACCCAGTGCTGGGACAAGATCATCTAGTGCCCAGGGAAAACATACCAAACTGCCCCTCCAAGATTTATAAGCATCAGGTGTCAGCAAAAATCCCCCCCCCCCCACAAAACAAATCAAGCACTAATCTGCATGCTTACCCCCTAAGCATAAAGTGCCCCTTCCTCCCAGTACAAATCTGCCCCCCCTCTGAATTTCCCCCCTGCCAGTACAAATCTGTGCCCTACCACTTCCAAGCTCTAATCTTTTCTCCAAATCCTCCAGCACCCCCCAAAAAAAGAAATCGCCCCTCCTAGCACAAATCCTCTACCCCTCAAATTACCCTTCCAAGCACCAAATTCCCCCCCTTTCCAAATCTCACCTCTCAGCCCAAATTCTCCCCACCCTCCTAGCAGAAATCCACCCTCAGACTTTCCTTCCTTGCACAAATACCCCCAATTATCCCTACTATTGCAAGCCCCCCCCCCCCCAGAAAAGAAAATTCCCATACTAGCACAAATTCCCTCCTCTTCTACCATATCTTCTACCATATCACCCACCCCCCCCCCCCAGCACAAATAAATCCTACCTTATCTCCCCCCCCTAACACAAATCCTCTTGACCCAGTACAGATTTATCCCCCAATACAGATTCCCTTTCCCCGGGCAGATTCCCCCCAGTACCGATTTTACCCCACCAGTACAGATTCCCTCCCCCAGTACAGATTCCTCTTCTTCCCCCAGTACAGATTTCCCCCACAGAACAGATTTCCCCCCACCAGTACAGATTCCCTCCCCCAGTACGGATTCCTCTTCTTCCCCCAGTACAGATTTCCCCCACAGAACAGATTTTCCCCCCACCAGTACAGATTCCCTCCCCCGGTACAGATTCCTCTTCTTCCCCCAGTACAGATTCCCCCCACAGAACAGATTTCCCCCCACCAGTACAGATTCCCTCCCCCAGTACAGATTCCTCTCCTTCACCAGTACAGATCCCCCCCCCCCACCAGTACAGATTCCCTCCCCCAGTACAAATTCCTCTCCTTCCCCCAGTACAGATTTCCCCCACAGAACAGATTTCCCCCCCACCAGTACAGATTCCCTCCCCCAGTACAGATTCCTCTTCTCCCCCCAGTACAGATTTCCCCCACAGAACAGATTTCCCCCCACCAGTACAGATTCCCTCCCCCAGTACAGATTCCACTCCTTCCCCCAGTACAGATTTCCCCCACAGAACAGATTTCCCCCCCACCAGTACAGATTCCCTCCCCCAGTACAGATTCCACTCCTTCCCCCAGTACAGATTCCCCCCCAGTACAGATTCCCTCCCCCAGTCCAGATTCCTCTCCTTCCCCCAGTACAGATTTCCCCCACAGAACAGATTCCCCCCCCACCAGTACAGATTCCCTCCCCCAGTACAGATTCCTCTCCTGTTCTGTGGGGAAAACTGTTCTGTGGGAGAAATCCTGTACTGGGGGAAGGAGAGGAATCTGTACTGATGGATGGAATCTGTTCCGTGGGGGAAATCTGTACTGGAGGAAGGAGGGGAATCTGTACTGGGGGAGGGAATCTTTTACTGGTGGGGGGAAAACTGTTCTGTGGGAGAAATCCTGTACTGGGGGAAGGAGAGGAATCTGTACTGGTGGATGGAATCTGTTCTGTGGGGGAAATCTGTACTGGAGGAAAGAGGGGAATCTGTGCTGGGGGAGGGAATCTTTTACTGGTGGGGGGAAAACTGTTCTGTGGGAGAAATCCTTTACTGGGGGACGGAGAGGAATCTGTACTGATGGATGGAATCTGTTCTGTGGGGGAAATCTGTACTGGAGGAAGGAGGGGAATCTGTACTGGGGGAGGGAATCTTTTACTGGTGGGGGGAAAACTGTTCTGTGGGAGAAATCCTTTACTGGGGGAAGGAGAGGAATCTGTACTGATGGATGGAATCTGTTCTGTGGGGGAAATCTGTACTGGAGGAAGATTTCCCCCACTATAGATCCCTTTCATCTAGTACAGATTTACCCTGTACAGATCGTTACCCCCATTACAGATTGCCCTCCTCCCTCAGTACATATTTCCCCCAGCACACATCTCCTCTCGACCCAGTACAGATTTTCCCCTAGTCCAGATCCCTCTCCCCAGTTCAGATTTCCCCCCTCCCCCAGAACAGATTTCCCCTCCCCAGTACAGATTTCCCCCATTACAGATCTCCTGTTTCAGGATACTCCTAGTTGACAAATTTTTGGATCTATTGTTGAGGTGCAATGGTGGGGTGTTTTTATGGGGGGCGGGGGTGTTATACTTTACCTGGGTATTTAAAAAAATTCTAATAAAGTGGGTGCCGAACAAACTTTGGTGAGGTTGGGCTTCAAGGCACGCCCCATATATTTTCTGTACTACCCCCCCCCCCCCCCCAATGTAGAAATCCTCACATTTTTCTTGTGCACAGCTGATATGTTATTGGAGTTGTCAGTGGCTGGTGATAATTATTCCATGACCTCATTCCATTCGAACCCCCCCCCCCCCCCATCCTCTCAACCCCCCACCCAGACAGACCTCACCTTCCTTTATCATCCGCATCTCCCAATATTACCCTTGAAACTTCTCTCTTCACCAGGAGTGTCAGCCCATTAATAGGTAAATCATTCGGCCTTTTAACATCGGAGGAGGCAGCGGACCTCCTTATCTACATCTGATCTGCAGCAAAACCAATTACAGTTTGATTTGCTGGCAATTAAATTTTAATTCTCATGGCGGGTGGGGTGGAAGGGGGGAGGGGAGCACCTGTAGATATACTTTCTGTACATTTTCTTCCAGCCTAGTTATCTAGTTATTACAGCTTCCCGCTATGTACAGACCTTCCTCTGTCTCTCTGTATAATGAATATGTCATTACCGCTCTGTCTACATCACAAATAAAAGACCCGAGAAGAGCCCCCCCTATGCACTCTACATGACTAAATGATGGGGGACTGGACTGAGATAGATAAATAGGCAGATACAGGAAGAAGGGGAAGGACAGGAGGGAGGAAATACAAAGGAAGAGAGAAAAAAGAGTGAACGGGGGAGGAATGAAGGAAGAAAAGAAGGAAAAATGGGAAAGAAGGAAGGGGGAAGTAAAAGAATGAAGAAGGAAGAAAGGAAGGAAGAACATGCAAATGAAGAGAGAAAAAAGAGCGAAAGGGGGAGGAATGAAGGAAGAAAAACAGGAAAGAAGGGAGGCAAAAATAAAAGAGAGAAGAAGGAAGAAAGGACATTCAAAGGAAGAGATAAAAAAGAGTGAAAGGTGGAGGAATGAAGGAAGGAAGCAAGCAAGAAAAGAAGGAAAAGAGGAAAGAAGGGAGGGAAAAACAAAAGAGAGAAAAGGAAAGGAAGGGAAGGAAGGAAGGAAGGAAGGAAGGAAGGAAGGAAAGAAAGAAAGAAAGAAAGAAAGAAAGAAAGAAAGAAAGAAAGAAAGAAAGAAAGAAAGAAAGAAAGAAAGAAAGAAAGAAAGAAAGAAAGAAAAAGGGAAGAGGAGAAGGAAGGACAACAAATGTAATTAAAGAGTAAAGGCAGAGGAACAAATGTCAGAAAAGGGAAAGGACAGGAGGGAGGATATACGAAGGAAGAGAGAAACAAATTAAAGGGGGAGGAATGAAGGAAGGAAGCAAGCAAGAAAAGAGGAAAGAAGGGAGGGAAAACAAAAAAGAGAAGGGAAGGAAAGAAGGAAGGAAGGAAGGAAAAAGGGAAGGAGGGAAGGAAAAAGGGAAGGAGGGAAGGAAAGACAAAAAAAAGTAATTAAAGAGGAAAGGCAGAGGAACAAATGTCAGAAAAAAGAGTGAAAGGGAAAGGAATAAAGGAAGGGAGGGAAAAATAAAAGAGAGAATAGGGAAGGAAGGGAGGAAGAGAGAACAGGAAGGAAGGGAGAAAAAAAGAAAAGAAGGACAAAATATGCCATTAAAGAGGAAAGAGGGGAGGAACAAATGTCAGAAAAAAAGGGAATGAAGTAGGGAAGGAATGAAGGAGATACAAAGAAAGAGAGAAAAGAGAGTGAAAAGGAGGGGAATAAAGGAAGGGAGGATGAAAAAAGGAAAGAGGGGAGGGAAAATTAAAGAGAGAATAGGGAAGGAAGGAAGTTAAAGAGGAAAGGGGGAGGAACAAATGTCAGAAAAAAGGGAAGGAAGTAAGGAAATACAGAAGAAAGAGATAAAAAAGAGTGAAAGGGAGAGGAATGAAGGAAGGAAGCAAGAAAATAATGAAACAAGGAAAGAAGGGAGGGGAAAATAGAAAAGAGAATAGAGAAGGAAGGAAGACAAAAGAGGTTAGGAAAAAAGGGAGGGAAGTAAGAAAGTAATAAGGAAATAAGAAGGAAGAATTGAAAAGAGGAAAGGGGAAGGAAGGAAGCTAAAAAAAATAAAAAAGAAAGAAAGGGAAGTGAAAAGAAATGAAGGAAGAGGAAGGGGGTGAATGAAAAATAGAAAAATAAGAAAAGGAGAAGGAAGGGACAGAAGAAAGACATGGAGGGGAGAAAGAAAAATAGAGGGGTCTCAAGGATTCCCCAACTAACCCCGAGACTCCAATGAAGCAATGTGGGCAGGGAGGACTATACCGGTACTTAATAATTAGGTTTAGAAACCTGGATAATTCATATTTATGAAAGCATTTATTAACAAATAAACATTAAAGACAAGAATAAAATTACAAAACATACAAACATTACAAAAAATACAAACTTGACCACAATCAGGTCACCGGTTGTGCAATCCCCATTTAGCAGACGGGGTAAATATCGGTGAAGCAATTGAAATCATGAGACCATAAGTCTCGAGTCTCGACTAGTTTCGCATTCGCTTCGTCAGGAGACGGTCTAGAGGCACAAAGTCTCTTGTTCCCAGAGAGCGGGTCCCAGTTGAACGATAAGTGCGTAAGAACTATGACCAAGTCTAATAGAACAGACCTGTATGCCCGATAGGGCCTTTAAAGATTAGAGGGGTGATGGTGGGTCCCAGGACATAGACGTCCTGTAAACCAGGAAATGCTCACAATAATGGCCAGGTAAGGAGGCCAATGCAGGAGGCTGGTAATGTATTAGTTACCAGTCAGTGGGGATAACCTTCAAGTGAGCTTTTGGTAGTTGGAGTGTGTGTATGTCCTGCACCGGAGCCAGGTCCCAGGACATACACACACTCCAACTACCAAAAGCTCACTTGAAGGTTATCCCCACTGACTGGTAACTAATACATTACCAGCCTCCTGCATTGGCCTCCTTACCTGGCCATTATTGTGAGCATTTCCTGGTTTACAGGACGTCTATGTCCTGGGACCCACCATCACCCCTCTAATCTTTAAAGGCCCTATCGGGCATACAGGTCTGTTCTATTAGACTTGGTCATAGTTCTTACGCACTTATCGTTCAACTGGGACCCGCTCTCTGGGAACAAGAGACTTTGTGCCTCTAGACCGTCTCCTGACGAAGCGAAAGCGAAACTAGTCGAGACTCGAGACTTATGGTCTCATGATTTCAATTGCTTCACCGATATTTACCCCGTCTGCTAAATGGGGATTGCACAACCGGTGACCTGATTGTGGTCAAGTTTGTATTTTTTGTAATGTTTGTATGTTTTGTAATTTTATTCTTGTCTTTAATGTTTATTTGTTAATAAATGCTTTCATAAATATGAATTATCCAGGTTTCTAAACCTAATTATTAAGTACCGGTATAGTCCTCCCTGCCCACATTGCTTCATTGGAGTCTCGGGGTTAGTTGGGGAATCCTTGAGACCCCTCTATTTTTCTATTGAACTAGGACGATGGTACACCCCCTATCTACTTTTACTATCATCAAAAAAATAAAAAGGTTTTGATCATATGGAGGGGAGAAAGGAAAGAAGGAAGGAAGAATGTACTATATAGGCAATGGAAAATAAGAATAGAAGGAAACGAAGAAGGAAATATAAGAGGGAGAAAGGAATGAAATGATAAGGAAGAAGGGAAGAGAAAGGAAGGAAAGAAAGAAAGAAGGAAAGAAAGAAAGAAAGAAAGAAAGAAAGAAAGAAAGAAAGAAAGAAAGAAAGAAAGAAAGAAAGAAAGAAAGAAAGAGGAGGAATAAGTGATAGGAGGAATGGGTAAGGAAGGAAGCAAGAAAAGAAGAAAGAAAGAAAAAAAAAAGAAAGAAAGTAGAAATAAAAGAGGGGTGGGAGATCTAATGCAGGAAGGTAGGAGGAAAATAAGGAAGGTAGGAAGAAGGTAGCAAGGAAATATGACAAGGGAGTAGAAGAAAAAAGGAGAAGGAAAATGGAGGAAAGGGAAAATGAAAGACGGAAGAGGGAAGAAAGGCTGGAAAGAAAGAGTGAAGATAAGAGTGAAGGAAGGAAGAAGGCAAGGGATGAAAAATACAGCAAGTAGTGAAAAAGGGAAGGAGCAATGGAAAAAAGAAAGAGTAAAAAAATTATAAAAGGAAAAGGTACAAAAGTGGGAAGAAAGAAAGAATAGAGAAGGTAGTAAAAGGGAGGAAGAAAGAAAAAGGGCAATAAGGACGTTATCGCTCGAAACCACATAAAAAAGCACCTTTACACAACAATGCTCTGGTAATTTACCACAATGTGCACACAATACATATACTACATGCCGAGGGAAGGGCTCTTTACTGTAATGCCCTGTACACATGATCGGTTCGTCTGATGAAAACGCATCGATGGATTTTTTCATCAGATATCTGATGAAGCTGACTTTCATCAGTCTTGCCTACACACCATCGGTTAAAAATCCGATCGTGTCCAACGCTGTGACGTAAAACACAACGGCGTGCTGAGAAAGATGAAGTTCAATGCTTCGGGGCATGCGTCCACAGTTTTTTAACCATACGAAAATTTTAAAACAGGTTCTATTTTTTTTTTTCACCGATGGGGAAAAAAACTGATGGGGGCCCACACACGATCGGTTCGTCCGATGAAAACGGACCATCGGTCCGTTTTCATCAGACGAACAAATCGTGTGTACAGGGCATTAGAGTTGTGAAAACTGTAGAAACTGGCCTTATCAGACATACTAGATTATTTAAGAAAGGAGTTACATGTGTTCTTGAAAGAAAACAAATGGTTGTCTAAATCTTTGAAAATAACACCTTTTTCCAGCCAATATTGGGGTTCAGAAAGCCTTTTTCTCTCCTATAAGCAGTATAGACCTTGATTAAAATGTATTTGTTATGATAAATGAATGTATTTGAGGCTACAATGTGATTTTTTTTTTTTGTGAGTTGAACTTGATTTACATACGTCTTTGTTCAGCTATACGTAAGCAGAGCTCGGGGGATATGCCGTGGATTCGGCGCTGTATCAGCCATATGTTATTGCGCGGTTGCTTGATTAATTCGGCCCATTAAGTCCCCACAGGAAGAGTCCGGATCTATAGTAGGATTGCTGTATGAACATGTGATTAATGAACTGGGTGTAAGTGGGGTTAATATATGAGGATGTATAGATTATACTTCACCGGGGAAGTGTGAAGGAGCTGGTGTAACCATTTGTTACGGTGTTGGGAATGGATTGCTGGCAACCAAACCCCTTCCCTCACCATTGAGGTGGAACTCCCATCCTATTTAACTATATGCCGACCAGCCGCCGCAGTTCTACGGCGGCAGGTTGGCTCTCCTGCGTGAGAGCACGTAGTATAACGTCGGCTCTCGAAGCGCCCGCTCGCTCCTGACTCCCGCGCACGTGCCCAGCGGTCGCGAACACCGCCGGGCACCCGCGATCGGTCGTTACAGAGCCGGTCCTGTCAGGGGAGAAATGCCTGACCGTCTGTTCATACAATGTATGAACAGAATATCAGTCATTTCCCCTAGTGAGGCCACCCCCCTACAGTTAGAACACACCCAGGGAACATACTCAACCCCCTCCCCGCCCCCTAGTGTTAACCCCTTTACTGCCAGTGGCATTTTTATAGTAATCAATGCATTTTTATAGCACTGATCGCTATTAAAATGCCAATGGTCCCAAAAATGTGTCAAAAGTGTCCGAAGTGTCCGCCATAATGTCGCAGTACCGAAAAAAAATCGCTGATCGCCGCCATTACTAGTAAAAAAAAAATATTTATAAAAATGCCATAAAAATACCCCCTATAAACGCTATAACTTTTGCGCAAACCAATCAATAAACGCTTATTGCAATTTTTTTATTTTATTTTATTTTTATTTTTATTTTTTTTATTTTATATATTTTTGGGGGATATATATTGTGGTAAAAAGTAAAAAATATTAATTTTTTTCAAAGTTGTCGCTCTATTTTTGTTTATAGCGCAAAAACTAAAAATCGCAGAGGTGATCAAATACCACCAAAAGAAAGCTCTATTTGTGGGGAAAAAAAGACGCCAATTTTGTTTGGGAGCCAAATCGTACGACCGCGCAATTGTCAGTTAAAGCGACGCAGTGCCGAATCGCAAAAAGTGCTCTGGTCTTTGACCAGCAATATGGTCCGGGGCTTAAGTGGTTAATAAGAGGGTGATGTTTTTGAACGAAGAGCCTTTGAAACCAGTAAAATGAACTGTTGTGGAATGTATGTTTGTTTATGAGGATCTGCTACCCTTGAAACTTCTGTATCTGTTTTCCCCGCCAGCATGTGCCAAGTGAAAGCGTAGATGCACAGAGAGAAACAGAAAGCCGCAACATGGGAGGAGGGCTTGGTTTCCCAGTTCAGGTGATCACATCTACTCTGTTGTGATACTATGAAGAATGACCGCACCCAGGAACAAAAATCCAAATCCCCACAGGTGTGAATGGACCTTAAAATGTATGAAAACCCCTCAAACTTTTTTTTGGAAATCTCATTGTATATAATTTTCTTAAGCAAATCGTTTTTTTTTTTTTTGTGTGTGTGAATTTGTTTCAAAGTTTCTTACCTGGTGATCCTGTCAGTAATAGCACCTTCTATTGCAGGCTGACAACACTAAGCCACCTCAACAATTAGCAGCAGTGTTGTCAGCCTGCCCCTGTGAGCTCTATCAGGTCGCAGTAGAGTGCAGAAAGGAGGAAGGGAGAGAAAGAGGGAGGCATAAGAATTAGAAATTGGAAGAGGAATGGAGAAAGAAAAAGAGAGCAAGGGAGAGCAGCAGAGGATGGAGTAAGAGATAGAAAGGGAGAGCGCAGAGAAGGAAGGGAGAGATAGGAAGGGAAAGCGTAGAGGAGGAAGGGAGAGATAGGAAGGGAAAGAGTAGAGGAGGAAGGGAGAGATAGGAAGGGAAAGCGTAGAGGAGGAAGGGAGAGATAGGAAGGGAAAGAGTAGAGGAGGAAGGGAGAGATAGGAAGGGAAAGAGTAGAGGAGGAAGGGAGAGATAGGAAGGGAGAGCGCATAGGAGGAAGGGAGAGATAGGAAGGGAAAGAGTAGAGGAGGAAGGGAGAGATAGGAAGGGAAAGAGTAGAGGAGGAAGGGAGAGATAGGAAGGGAAAGAGTAGAGGAGGAAGGGAGAGATAGGAAGGGAAAGAGTAGAGGAGGAAGGGAGAGATAGGAAGGGAAAGAGTAGAGGAGGAAGGGAGAGATAGGAAGGGAAAGAGTAGAGGAGGAAGGGAGAGATAGGAAGGGAAAGAGTAGAGGAGGAAGGGAGAGATAGGAAGGGAAAGAGTAGAGGAGGAAGGGAGAGATAGGAAGGGAGAGCGCAGAGGAGGAAGGGAGAGGTAGGAAGGGAAAGAGTAGAGGAGGAAGGGAGAGGTAGGAAGGGAAAGAGTAGAGGAGGAAGGGAGAGATAGGAAGGGAAAGAGTAGAGGAGGAAGGGAGAGGTAGGAAGGGAAAGAGTAGAGGAGGAAGGGAGAGATAGGAAGGGAAAGAGTAGAGGAGGAAGGGAGAGATAGAAAGGGAAAGAGTAGAGGAGGAAGGGAGAGATAGGAAGGGAAAGAGTAGAGGAGGAAGGGAGATATAGGAAGGGAGAGCGCATAGGAGGAAGGGAAAGATAGGAAGGGAAAGCATAGTGGAGGAAGGGAGAACTATGAAGGTAAAGCGCAAGGGAGGAATGGAGAAAAAGAAAGGGAGAGCGCAGGGGAGGATGGGAGAAATGGGAAGGGAAAGCGCAGGGGAGGAAGGGAGAGATAGGAAGGGAAAGCATAGAGGAAAGCATAGAGGAGGAAGGGAGAGCTAGGGAGAGCTAGGAGGCAAGAAGAAATAGGAAGGTAGAGCGCAGGGGAGGATGGGAGAAATAGGAAGGGAAAGCGCAGAGGAGGAAGGGAGAGATAGGAAGGAAAGCGTAGATGGGGAGGGGAGAGATAGGAAGAGAGAGCGCAGAGGAGGAAGGGAGAGCGCAGAGGAGGAAGGGAAAGCGCAGAGGAGGAAGGGAGAGATAGGAAGGAAAAGCGTAGAGGAGGAAGGGGGAGATAGGAAGGAAAAGTGCAGGAGAGGAAGGGAGAGATAGGAAAGGAAAGCGCAGGGGAGGAAAGGAGAGATAGGAAGGAAAAGCATAGAGGAGGAAGGGGATATAAGAAGGGAAAGCATAGAGGAGGAAGGGAGAACAAGAAAGGAAAAGCTCAGGGGAGGAAGGGAGATTTAGGAAGGGAGAGATAGGAAGGGAGAGCGCAAGGGGGAAATGGAGAGATAGGAAGGGAAAGTGCAGGGGAAGAAGAGAGAGATACAATGGTAAAGCATAGAGGAGGAAGGGAGAGCTAGGAAGGGAAAGCGCCAGGGAGGAAGGGAGAGATAGTAAGGGAGAGCGTAGAGCAGGAAGCGAGAGATATGAAGGAAAAGCATAGAGGAGGAAGGGAGAGCGCAGGGGAGAAAGGGAGAGATGCTCAGGGGAGGAAGGGAGAGCTAGGAAGGGAAAGCGCAGGGGAGGAAAGGAGAGCTAGGAAGAGAAAGCACAGAGGAGGAAGGGAGAGCGCAAGGGACGAAGGGAGAGCACAGAGGAATAGGAGAGAGATAGGGAGAGCACAGAGGAGAAAGGGGGAGATAGGAAGGGAGAGTGCAAAGGTGGAAGGAAGATATATGAAGGGAGAGTGCAGAAGAAAAAGAGTGGAAGAGAAAGGAAGAGAGGGAGAGATATAGGAAGGGAAAGAGTGGACGAGAGATAGGGATAGGCGGGATAGGAAGGAAGAGAGAGAAAGAACAGGGAGCAAGAGATTGGAAGGGAGAGAGAGATAGACAGATAGGAAGGAAGAGGAAATGAGAGAGGGAGAGAGGTTGGAAGGGAGAAAGAGGAATAGGAAGGAAAAGCGAGGTAAGGGAGGGAAAGGGTGGATGAGGAAGGGAGAGGGGGGAGGGCGAGAAAGATAGGAAGGGAAAGTGTTTATGAGGAAGAGAGAAAGGGATAGGCAAGGGAGAAAGGGATAGAGAGCAGAAGAGAGATAGGAGGAAGAAATCATAAAATAAAGAGAGAGAAGCAGAGATATATAAATTGTTAAAGAGAGGTAAGAAATAACCAGCAGAAAAAAAATTATAATAATGTTTGTTTTTCTGTCTGCCCTATAGCACCAGAAGCAGAGAGAATTCCAAAAAACAAATCCGGAAAATGATAAAAGCCAAAAGCAAATTTGAAATGAACTCTATAAGATCTTTGCGAACACAGAATGCATCTCTAATTTATTTTTATTCTTTTTTCAGGTGAAAAATGTGGAATGCGGAATTTCCCTTCAGGTAAGAGACTTGATTGTAGAGCACCTTTAAAGGGTTACTCCGCCTGCCACCTTCGCGCTTTTCAGAAATCTGGTTTTAGTCATCGCCCATTAAGTATTTGATCTTTGTGTCAATCTGGTAATGGTTCTTCAAGGGAAGGGGGGTATAAAATGTATTCAGCGGCGAGAATTAAAATTCGACGGACTGTTCTCCTCTGCGCCTTGCATCGTTCAAGTGTTTTTCCATTCCTGATGAGTGGGATCGCTTAGTTTTGCATTTTGCTAAGTGGCGCTCTTAGGAACAAGAAAGGCAGGGAAGAGATTCTGGATTTAAGTGAAGTGGAATGTTCACATAGTTAATGAGCAATGTATGGATCTTTGATGGCACTCTATAGAGTGGTAGGGAAAATTAAAGGGGCACTCCAATCAAATCATTTTTTTTTTTTTTAATTCCTACTGATTTGGAGAACTCTGTCTGATTGGCATTAATACTTACCCTGGCATTCAATCATCTGTCTTTTGCATCCTCTGTCATTGCAAGAATCGTTATTTAATAAATATCACTGAATCTGAGCATATCGAAACACAGGGGGAGTGTTCCCTTGGTCCAGCCACCAACCTTTGTAGGCTCAGAGTAGATAATTATCTAGGACTTTGCAATCATGTCCAGTAGACTGCCAACTACAATGAATTTTGTGAATCTAAGATTAATGCCGCGTACACACGATCGGATTTTCTGTCGGAAAAACCTTGGATGGTTCCCGGCGGAATTCCACTCAAGTTTGGCTTGCATACACACGGTCACACAAAGGTTCTCTGAACTTTCGACCGTCAAGAACACGGTGACGTACAACGCAACGACGAGCCGAGAAAATAAAGTTCAATGCTTCCAAGCATGCGTCAAATTATTTCCGAGCATGTGTCGGAATTTTGCGTGCCGGATTTTCCGATAAGATTTTTTTCCGTCTGAAAATTTGAGAAACGGCTCTCAATCTTTTGTTGGCGGAAATTCCGATTGGAAAAGTCCGATGGAGCCTACACACAGCCGGAATTTCCGACCAAAAGCTCACATCTGATTTTTCTTGTCGTAAATTCTGACCGTGTGTACGCGGCATTAGTGTTCCCTTGGTCCAGCCACCAACCTTTGTAGGCTCAGAGCAGATAATTATCTAGGACTTTGCAGTCATGCCAATCCACACCAGACGCCTTGGGACTGCCAACTACAATTAAAAGCGTGGTGACGTACAACACGTACGACGGCACTATAAAGGGGAAGTTCCATTTGAATGGCGCCACCCTTGGGGCTGCTTTTGCTGATCCTCGTGTTATCAAAAGTTTGGTGAGAGACGATTCGCGCTTTTCAGTCTTCGTGCTTTTCAGTCTGTTACAGCGTGATGAATGTGCTATCTCCATTACAAACAAACGGGTATGTCTTGTGCGGGACTGGGCGTTCCTATCTGATTGACAGGCTTCCGACCGTCGCATACTGCGCGTCACGAGTTGCCGAAAGAAGCCGAACGTCGGTGCGCAGGCGCCGTATAGAGCCGCACCGACGTTCGGCTTCTTTCGGCAACCAGTGACGCGCTGTATGCGACGGTCGGAAGCCTGTCAATCAGATAGGAATGCCCAGTGCTGAAGACGACATACCCGGAAGCAGCGGTGAAAGTCGGTATGTACGGGGGAAAAAAAACAGCCGATTGTCATTAGGACAACTCGGCTGAATGTAATGTTAAAAATCTATTTTTGGGTGAACTCCCACTTTAACTGAAGCAACTTTACAGGAAAAAAAAAATAGTTCACCCAGGCAAACCCCTCCCTCCCACAGAGCTGATTACTCTGATTGGCCACAGACAAAGTCGCCTGTCCTGGAGGCAACTTTAAGATGCGTTATAAGTTGCTCAAAGTCACGCTGAAGTCGCCTCCAAATCGCCTTGCAAAGTTGCGCTGTAAATCGGGTCCCCCAGCCACCCACCCCCCTGTTGACTTACCTGAGCCCTCGAAAGTCCAGCGCCGAGAATGCGCTGGCTTCTCGACCAGGCTTCTCGGCTCTTCTCGGTTCTACATTGGATAGAATGATAGCAGCGCAGTCATTGGCCCGTGCTGCTGTTAATCAACTCCAATGACGTGTGGGCCGGGGGGCGGGGTCGAGTCCTGTAGTTGGATGCCTACAGAACTCAGGAGCGCGCTCGCAAGGTAACCCCCTTGGGAGAGCGCTTCCCAGGGGGTTACCAGGAGGAGCCGAGACAGCCGCCGAGGGACCCCAGAAGACGAGGATCGGGCCACTCTGTGTAAGACGAGCCGCACAGTGGAGGTAAGTATAACATGTTTTTTTTTTTTTAAAGTGAAGCTTTAGTATCACTTTAAGGTGTATGCTATTTGTTCAAATCATCTTATTCAAGAAGACAAGCAGTGATACAGAACAATGCCGTAAAGCAAATACCTAACATTTCTTTCACAGATTTTCAGGAAACCAAAATCCCATTCATACGCAGGTTGTGCCGTATCATTTTTATTTATTTTACTACATTTTTTTTCTAAACCTTGAGAGAGGCTGAGGTCTTGTTGAGTTTGGTTCATCCTCAGAGAAGCTGCAGAACTTGGCAAGCTCTTCAATCTATCAGGCTAATCAGTTGTGTGTCTTGGCTGTATTGATTGCTATTTAACTAATGCAGCAAGTCAGCAGCCAGTTATTAACTTGTGTAATATTTTACCACCAGTACACACTACAGTCAATACATGAACTCCTGTAATCCATCCTTAGGCGCCAAACGCAGCTAACAAAACCCAATCACGTCCCCTACAAGCATCCTTCGTACCAACAGCTGCCGCAGGATCAATATATCAGCAAGACCAATTCCGCCTTCCGAAATTCTCCATTGTACGTTATGAAGCCAAGGTTTTAGACCGTCGTTTCTGTTTCTCATCACCACCCTCAGGCAACACAATCTAGTCTAAGAGTTGGCGTGCTGTGAAAACAGGTAGCGCATTCTCTTCCAGAAATTGGTAGTGCCTCGGATGTCCCCTTTGCCACAGCAACCCATTGCTACTCATTTGGGCCTATTTATAAAGACCAACAAAATAATTACTGTATTTATTGGTGTATAACATGCACTTTTTCACCCTGTGTGTGTGTGTTATACGCCGATACTACAATTTGGGCTGCCTCGGAGGGAACGGGGAGGGACGTCATATTACATACAGCGAGAATCTCCTGTTTACTCAGCGGCCTCTGTAATAGGAAGTCCCGTCTCCTCGGCTGGCATTGGACCAGTGTTCTGTCTATTATAGGAGCTGGTCCAGGAGGCGGGATTTTGTATTAAGAGGCCGCCGGATAAACAGGAGTTTCTCTCTGTATGTAATCTGATGGTGCTCATCCCGCCTACCTTCCTGTCCCCTCCGAGGCAGGAGTAATCTGAAGTGAGGCTGCAGATGGGCATTGGTCAGGCTGCATTGATGGCAATGGAGAGGCTGCAGATGGGCATTGGTCAGGCTGCAATGATGGGCAATTTTGAGGCTGCAGATGGGCAATGTTCAACCTGCATTGATGGGCAATTGTGAGGCTGCAGATGGGCATTGATCAGGCTGCATTGCTGGGCAATTGTGAGATTGCAGATGGGCAATGTTCAAGCTGCATTGATAGGCAATTGTGAGGCTGCAGATGGGCATTGATCAGGCTGCATTGCTGGGCAATGGTGAGGCTACAGATGGGCATTGATCAAGCTCTATTGATGGGCAATTGTGAGGCTGCAGATGGGCATTGATCAGGCTGCATTGCTGGGCAATGGTGAGGCTACAGATGGGCATTGATCAAGCTCTATTGATGGGCAATTGTGAGGCTGCAGATGGGCAATTCTGAGGCTGCAGATGGGCATTGATCAGGCTGCATTGCTGGGCAATTGTGAGATTGCAGATGGGCAATGTTCAAGCTGCATTGCTGGGCAATTGTGAGGCTGCAGATGGGCATTGATCAAGCTGCATTGATGGGCAATTGTGAGACTGCAGATGGGCATTGATCAGGCTGCATTGCTGGGCAATAGTGAGGATACAGATGGTCATTGATCAAGCTGCATTGATGGGCAATTGTGAGACTGCAGATGGGCATTGATCAAGCTGCATTGCTGGGCAATGGTGAGGCTGCAGATGGGCATTGATCAAGCTGCATTGATGGGCAATAGTGAGGCTACAGATGGGCATTGATCAAGCTGCAATGATTGGGCGCTGTAGGTGTGCACTCAACGCCATCTGCTGGTTGGAATATAATATCGCACCATTAGCAAGCTTCAGCATGCCCATGACTTACTGGGGCAGATCCAAGTCATAGAGATCCCTGTTGTGCAGATATGTCATGCAGGGGTGGACTGACCATTCGGGCACTCGGGCACTGCCACTAGGGGGCCCCATCAGGGTTGCCAGGCTCAGTAAAACCAGGGACAGTATGTAAAAATCTCTGAAACCGACATGCTTTTGGTGTGAAAATCCAGAGATTTTAGCTGCCCCGCACTGCCTCCTGGCGTGGTGGCCATCTGTAAGCCTGGGGGCCCCATGAGTTATCAGTGCGCCCCTGATGTCATCTATCTATCTATCTATCTATCTATCTATCTATCTATCTATCTATCTATCTATCTATCTATATATCTATCTATCTATCTATCTCTTTGGCCATCGTCTCTCTGCAACATTCAGATGTGTTTAAATGTTTCAAAAGTGCCGTCAAAATTTGGTTCTAGCAACTGTAATGTATCAAAGACATTCTAATCTGCACATGAAAAAAGCTAACCTGCTTGTTTTGCACAAAATAGAACACCACAAATTTTCATATGCTTGCTTTGATGCTTAATTCAGACACGACTATCTGTTTCACAATATGTAATTTTTCCGAGCCTTCCGCCTCGGCCCATGGGGGTGTTGGGGAACACAGAGGTCAATCAATGATTCATGATCCTATTATGAAGCTATTTTTGTAAAGATTAAAGGATTTACAGAGGAAAAAAAAAAAAAAGAAATCACGCAGTGGTCCTGATGGAAGGATTGTGTATTGATATAGTCGGCCTGGTCTGTCCTTCGAAGAAGCATTACATAAAAGGGTATTATAGCAATTGTTTGGATATGAATGCATTTGGTGGATTAACAAATAATATTACTTACGACTAAATTTCAGTGCTTTAGAGGACAGTGAAGGTTGCACGTGTTATTTAGAATTTTTTTTTTTTTTTTTTTTTGCAAGATCCAAACAGATTTAGGATCTTTTATACAAAATAATTTTGTTTTAAAATAATGAGTGGCTTTAAAGCCCAACTCAATCTAAAACTTTTGATTTGGTTATGGATATAATTAGGAGGGCTTTAAAGGCTTTTTGTGGCTGTCTGTGTGCTATTTGTGAGGATTTCCCTTACTTCCTGTCAGGACTAGTGGTGGGCAATATGGGTACAATTCATGTGTATGACCCCTAAAGTTAGCAACACGTTGGCAAATTGAGAATGTTAATGCAAAGCCTATGGCAATTAAGCAAACTGAGCCCTGATCAACCCCTGTTGGTTGCTAAAATGTCATTAGTTGGCACTCTGCTTGAGTGCTTTCGCCATATACCACTTCCTCCCAGTCTGAATATGGATATCAGATATTCCAACTGCTATCAATGACAAACAAGAGGATACTTGCTTGATTGCTGAACATGGACTGTTTATTAGAACCAAAATACAAGTCTTATATATAGTTAAAGAGGAGGTTCCGCCCTCCTGCTCATATTACTCTAACAATACACTTGTAACCAGAAACATAAATTAACATGAGCTAATTAACTAATCCCTCAAAGCAGCCAATGTGACTCTGTGCCCGTCAAGATTTAACTACAGGTCAGACTCGTCACCGAGCTTCACACAGTAGATGATACATTATCATAAGTATAAACACAGGATAGGAGCACACAATAGCAGGAGCTCCCGCAGGAGTCGGCCTGTCTTCTACATTGTACAGAGGCCAATGTGATCAGCTCTCTCAACTAACATGTTGAGTTCAGAATCAAACAAACCAAGAATAGTCCTTACATATATCCTGGGAGATATTGTGGATAAATATTACTGTCCCATTGTAAGTAATCCACAGGGTGATTTAGATATAAGAGGTGCATATAAGGGTTTCCCAACCTTTCCAAGGGATTCTAAGTTCCTCGGGCCCTCCCGTCATACATCCCAAGTCCTTTAAATTCAGCTGTCGGCTGTCCACTCTTCCAACCAGCAGCTGAATAGTACCAGGGGTTCATCATTGGTTGCTAGAATGCCACCAGCTGGTTGACGTCATTGACCAATTATGGTCATGGGCATATTTGATCAATGACATCAGCCAGTATCCCTGGGCCCATTTTCATATCCAACCAGCAGCTAAATAGGACCAGGGGTGTGTCATTGGTTGCTGGAAAGCCACAGCAGATGGCTAACGTTATTGACCAAGTATGGTAATGCACATTTTTGGCCAATGACATTAACCAGTATCCCTGTGCTCATTTCTAAATTCAGCTGTTAGCTGAATGGGACCAGGAGTGAGTCATTGGTTGCTAGAACGCTGGCAGCTGGCTAACATCATTGACCAAGTATGGCCACTGGCATATTTGATCTACAACATTGGCCAGCATCCCTGGCCCCTTATTTACATTCCACTGTTAGGTGTAGAATCTACTAGCAGGCAGCTAAATGGGGTCGGAGAAGCCTCATTGGTTGCAAGGAGGCCAACGGCTGCTATTATCCTATCTGGAGTCTACTGATCCAAGAATGTCACTAATTCATCTATTTCTTCCTCAGTGGCAGGCTGGACCACTACCCAACCCAGGAGTCAATGACATCAAGCAGTATCCTTAGGCCCGAATGGGACCAGTGGTGTGTCATTGGTTGCTAGAACGGCCAGGAGCTGGCTGAATGTCAATGACCAAGAAGGGCCATGGTCATATTTGAACAATTACATCAGCCAGAATCACTGGACCCTTATTTTGTATTCCCCTATTAAGAGTAGAATGTCCTAGCTGGCAGCTGAATGGGGCTGGAGATGCCTTGTTGGTTGCAAGGAGGCCATCAGCTCCTATCATCCTATCTTCACTCTTTAGGCTAGTCCAAAGATGTCACTAAGCCATCCATTTCCTCCTCTGTGGCAGCCTGGACCACCACCAGGAGTCAATGACATCAGCCAGTATCCCTGGGCCCATTTTTCTAATTAGCTGTTAGCTGAATGGGACCAGGGCTGCTTTGTTGGTTGCTAGCGTCATTGACCTAGTAGGGTCATGATTTTGGCCAGTATCACTGGATTTTTATTTTTTTTACATTTAGCCGTTAGGTCTGGAATATCCTATCTGGCAGCTGAATGGGGCCCGAGATGCTTGTTGGTTGCTAGGGGGCCAGCAGCTGCTTTGTTGGTTGCTAGGAGGCCAGCAGCTGCTGGCATCCTATCTGTCATCAGGCTGGTCCAAGGATGTCACTAATCCATCCATTTCTTCCTTAGTGGGCAGCTTGGACCACCATCCAACCCAGGAGTATTGTAAGCCCAGGCCGTATGAGGACTCGCCACTAGGGGGTATGTACCTTACAGCTAGGGCCAGTTAGCCCAGAAGAGGAGTGGGGCTAAATGTCTGGAGAGGAACTATTTTTCTAATATACAGTATATTGAATGTTTTTGTTGTTGTTGTTGTTTTTGCCCTTTTCACAATGCAGAGTTGGGCTTTAATTGATGCAAGCTGCTTAGAGGTCTTTCTAACAGTTCGGGTATCCTGAATGAGACATCTGATGTATGACAAACATACAGACAGAAAATCGTTATAATGTTAAAAAAAGGTTTCAATCAGATATCAGGTGAACCGTCCCAGCATGCTGATGGTAGTTTCGTATTTCACCTAGCTGTATAAACACACGTATGGATCAGAGTGGAAAAAAAAAAGCGGTACATAGGTATACTCGGTGTATCCGGTAACAGATTACAATTCTATTACAAATGAATGTATTGATCGGTGGATTATAACAGTTGTCTTGAACTGGTAGACTCTTTATCTATACTATAACCGGTCTGGGAACCACAAGAATTTCGATTTAAATGATTGGAGCAATTCATGGATTGATTCAATAAGTTCTGGATTAAAATAATAACCTCTCGAAATGACTGTCCTGCACAAGGCCTAACAAACTTTTTTTCAAGCTGAAATATATATATATATATATATATTTATATATATATAGGTGAAATTGGAGATAGGCCACAAGGGTTACTGAAGACACTTGAGTCCACAGGGGTCATTGGAGACCCAGGCGGGCACAGGGGTCATTGGAGACACTGGAGGGCATAGGGGTCACTGGAGACATGAAGTGCACAGGGGTCATTGGAGACAATGGAGGGCAAAGGGGCCACTGGAGACACAGGCGAACACAGGGGTCTTTGGAGACACTGGGGGGTATGGGGTCACTGGAGACACTGAAGTGCACAGGAGTCTTTGGAGACTCAGGAGAGCAAAGGGGTCACTGGAGACACAGGAGAGCACAGGAGTCGTTGGAGACACAGGAGAGCATAGGGGTTACTGGAGACACTGGTATGCACATGGGGTCATTGGAGATACTGGAGTGCACAAGGGTCACTGGAGACACTGGAATGCACAGGGGTCACTGGAGACATTGGAGGGCATAGGGGTCACTGGAGACACAGGAGAGCACAGGTGTCACTGAAGACACTGAAGAGCACAGAGATCACTGGAGTGAACAGGGGTCATTGGAGTCACTGAAGGTCACAATGGTCACTGGAGGCACAGGAGGACATAGGGGTCACGGAAGACACTGGAGTGAACAGGGGTCATGGGAGACACTAAAGGGCACAGGGGTCACTGAAGTGCACAGAAGGACATAGGGGTCACTGGAGACACTGGATGGAACAGGGGTCATTGGAGACGATGGAGGCCATAGGGGTCACTGGAGACACTGGAGTGCACAGGGGTCATTGGAGACACTGGAGGACATAGGGGTCACTGGAGACACTGGAGTGCACAGGGGTCATTTGAGACACTGGAGGGCATGGGGATCATTGGAGGCACATGAGGGCACATGGGTCACTGGAGACACTGGAATGCACAGGGTCCTTGAAGACACTAGAATCTCTGGAGACACAACGCTCACTGCTGATACAGGAGCATATAGGGGGTCACTGAAGACAAAGGAATTACTGGAGACACAGGAAAGCACAGGGGTCACTGGAGAAACAGGGGTCACTAGAGTGACATCATCACAGTGCTTGTGCACAGCTTGTTCAGAAAGCAGAAATAGGGGAGGGACCTATAAGGCCCCACCTACTACAGGCTGCAGAAAACTACTGGAGGGGGCGGAGACAAGACCAGTCACCCTGCACAAGGAGAGAGAGAGCAGCAGTGATCGGTCCTTATTACAGGAAGTCTCACACTGGATTACTGCAGAGATCTGGAAGAAATACACAAAGCACACCGAGATTCAAGAATACACATGACTCTTGTTTTTAGACAATATTTGCTTATCCCGGTGTTCATCTTTAACATGGATGACCCCCTTTAAAAAGCCACTTTTTGATATATAGTGGAAGTTTGTCAGTCTACTCCCTTTGTTTGTGACCCGAACACTCCCAAAGAGTCGCCCTATTTTGTTCAAGCTTTATTGATGACTGAAGTGTTTTATTAATCATCTCTTCAAAGGCTGCTTAAAATTCCTTCATGTCCTGATGGTGTTGCAGCCACCTCTGCGTTCCTCCTCGATATCACAGCTGTGAATCACTGCAGATGAAATAATATTCCCCTGAACTCACTTAGTGCGGATTAAGTGGTAGGTGAATTTTATAAAAGAGCCAGTTAATTACAACAACACGTATCTAATTAACAGTCGAAATCCTGCAGTCAGCGTGCTAATGAGTCAAGATAACACCAAAGCAATTAAAAAAAAACCCAACCGGGCTGGCTGGGGGGAAAGAATATTTCATCGGGGGTCTATTTATTACCATCTTTCAGTCTGAACAACAAGAAAACTCATTATTAAACCTCTCAGTGGCCTTTACTTACTCTTCTGTTTCTGGAGAGCTCTAAAAGGACACAGACAACGGCCATTAAAGCTGTACTCCGATCAGAAAATCATTCATAGACAGAGATTTCTCAGTAGCCATAAAGGTTATAAATCCATGTTGAGTGCCCCAAAGGTCTTTGCAAACCTAACTATTACTTTGGTAAAAATAGGGATGACATCATCACTGTTTGTATATAGCCAGTGCAAAGAGCAGAGCTGAGGGAGGGACCCAGCAGGCCCCACCCATACAGGGTGCCTGCAGAAAACTACAGGAGGGGGAGGAGACAAGACCAGTCACCCTGCACAAGGACAAAGTGTAGCACTGAGCGGTCTTTATTACAGGAAGCCAAAGTCTCACATTGGATTTATTCACAGATCTGGAAGAAAAGGACACCAAGATTCAAGGAAGAATACACGTGACTCTTGTATATAGACAGTATTTTCTTATCCCATAGTTTAGGCTTGGATATACAGTATACTGTATTTCCCTAATGAAGCTGTATTTGTAGGGCATATTATTGTGAAGCAGCAACAAATATAGTCAGTGACCGGCCAGTTCATTTTTGCCTTGTTTCAGCCTAAAACATCATTCTGATGATATTGCTTCACGAGTATGTGATTATGTTATAAGGGTGGTTGGAGGAAGCAGTTTTTTTCCTTCCTTCATTCCTCCTTTCCTTCCTTTCATTCTTCTTTCTCCCCCACCTTCCCTTCTTTCATCTTCCTCCTTTACTTCCCCACTCCCTCTCCTCCATTCTTTCTTCCATTTTTTCATCTTATTTTCCATTCCCTTCTTCTTCCCCCTTTTGTCTTCTTTGCTCATCTCTTCCCTTGTTCCCCCTTTTTCCTTCTTTCCTCATCTCTTCCCTTCTTCCTCTCCCTCTTCCATTTTCTCACCTTCTCATCTTCTTTTCCCTTCCCTTCTTCTTCCCCCTTTTCCCTTCTTTCCTCATCTCTTCCCTTCTTCCTCTCCCTCTTCCATTTTCTCACCTTCTCATCTTCTTTTCCCTTCCCTTCTTCTTCCCCCTTTTCCCTTCTTTCCTCATCTCTTACCTTCTTCCCCCATTTTCCTTCTTTCCTCATCTCTTCCCTTCTTCCCCCTTTTCCCTCCTTTCCTCATCTCTTCCCTTCTTCCCCCTTTTCCCTTCTTTCCTCATCTCTTCCCTTATTCTTCCCCCTTTTCCTTTCTTTCCTCTTCTTCCTTTTTTTCCTCCACCTCTTCACTTCTTTCCACTTCCTTCCCCTTCTTCTTCCCCATTCTCTACTTTCATCCTAGCCCATTAATCTTCTCTTGCCTTCTTTCCTCTTCTCCCCCCCCCCAAACTTGTAAATTTTTTATCTCTTCCTCCCCTACTTTCTCCCCCTCTTTCTCCCCCTCCTCCCTTCATTCCTCTTCTACCCTTTCTTTCTCCGCTTTCTCCCTTATTTCTGTGTTCCGGTTTCCTCCTCTTCCACTTCACTTCTTTCCTATTCCTACCTTTCTTTACCCCCCATGTCCCTCTTTCATCTTTCTCCATTTATCCCACTTCCCTATTTTTCTCTTTTTTTCATTTCTTCTTCACCCTCTTTGCTGCTTTCCTATTCCTCTCTTACTTTGCTTTCCTATTCCTCTTACTTTCTCTCTCTGCTTTCCTCTTCCCTTCTTACCTCGTCTCCCTCCCTTTTCCCTTCTTTTCTCTTTCTCCATTACTTTCTCAACCTCCTCCCTTCTTACCTCCTTTTCCTCTTCTTCCTCCCTCTATTCCTTTCTTACCTCTTCTTCCTTTCTTTTGTTCTTTCTCCCCCCCCTCCTTATTATTTCTTCTTTCATCCTCTCTTCCTCTTCTCTTCTTTTCTTTCCTATTCTCCCCTTTCTTTCTTCCCATTCCCCCTTATTTTTTCTTTCTCCCTCCCTCTCTTTCCTTTTCTATTCCTCCCCTTCTTCTTCCCCATGTTTCCTTTCCTTCTTTCCCTTTTCCCTGTTTTTCTTCCACCTCTTTCCTTCTTTTCTATTTTTCTCTTTCTTCCCCCCTTCTACCGTTGTTTCTGCCATCTTCCCCTCTACCCTTCTTTCCTCCCCCTCTTCCTATTTCTAGTCATCTTTCATTTTTTTCCCTTTCTTCTTCTTCCTATTTCTCTTCTATTTCCACCCTCCATCATTCTTTCCTCTCCCTGTTCTTATTTCTCTTCATCTTTTTCCCTTTCTTGTTCTCCCTCTTTTCATCTTTTCTTTTCCTCTCTTTCTCCCCCCACCCTTCTTTCCTCTTCCTTCCCCTCTACCCTTGTTTCTTCTTCATGCTCTCATTCCTCCTCATCTTTCCTGATTTCCTTCTTTCCTCTCCCTGTTCTTATTTCTCCTTATCTTTTCCCTTTTCCCCCTTTCTTCTTCTCCCTCTTTCCTTCTTTTCTACCCCCCCCCCTTCTTTCCTCTACCTTACCCTCTACCATTCTTTCCTCTTCCTGTTCTTATTCCTCCTCATCTTTCTTTATTTCCCTTTTTCCTCTTCCTGTTCTTTTTTATCATCATCTTTCCCTATTTCCCTTTCTTCTTCCCCCTCTTTCCTTCTTTTCTACACCTCCCCCCCTCCTTTTCTCTTCCTTCCCCTCTACCCTTCTTTCCTCTTCCTGCTCGTATTCCTCCTCATCTTCCCTTATTTCCTTTTATCCCTTTCTTCTTCCCCCTCTTTCCTTCTTTTCTACACCTCCCCCCTCCTTTTCTCTTCCTTCCCCTCTACCCTTCTTTCCTCTTCCTGCTCGTATTCCTCCTCATCTTTCCTTATTTCCTTTTATCCCTTTTTTCTTCCCCCTCTTTCCTTCTTTTCTACCCCCCCCTTTTCTCTTCCTTCCCCTCTACCCTTCTTTCCTCTTCCTGTTCTTATTCCTCCTCATCTTCCCTTATTTCCTTTTATCCCTGTCTTCTTCCCCCTCTTTCCTACACCCCCCCTTTTTCTCTTCCTTCCCCTCTACCCTTCTTTCCTCTTCCTGTTCTTATTCCTCCTCATCTTTCCATATTTCCTTTTATCCCTTTCTTCTTCCTCCTCTTTCCTTCTTTTCTACACCTCCCCCTTTTCTCTTCCTTCCCCTCTACCCTTCTTTCCTCTTCCTGCTCTTATTCCTCCTCATCTTTCCTTATTTCCTTTTATTCCTTTCTTATTTACCCTCTTTCATTCTTACCTCTTCTTACCCCCCCCCCCTCTTCCTTTCTCCCTTCTTCCCTCCTCTCTTCGTTCTTTCCTTCATTTTTCCTCAACCTATCCATCCTTCTTTATTAGTGTCAAGTATGAGTCAAGCATCTTAGACTTTAACATGAAACGACAATACTTCATCTATCACTTGGTATCCGAAGAATGGAGTGGAAGGCTCCCTGCTCACAGTTCTGGTTTGTAGAGGGAACTTTCACCTTCATGGATGCTGTAAGGGAATGCTAGCTATGTTATTTATCCTTGAAAAGGAGACATTGACCATAGTTTGTATTGTGGTGGGATATGACTGTTCCAGGAACTTTGGTGATCACAAATGATTCCTTTAATAAACGTACGAGCAAAGAATTGTGTCATTTTATGTATGCTTACACCGAGGTTCACAACAGCCTTGCTACCGTCATTCCGATCCGATGACAGGTAGAGTCTCGCTGATGCTATCTCCTTGACATTTAGAGACACTCTGCCATTCTCTATTCGCCCCCTTTTCAAAAATGTTTTTTATCTTTTTTTTTGCCCCCTTTTTTTGCCCTCAAGCCTCTACTCTGATCCCACATGGACCTATGTAGCCAAGCCTTGGATCCAATCCTGCGTAGACCTATGCGGTCATGCCTTGGATTTGATCTCACATAGACCTATGTGGCCAAGACACAGATCCAATATTGAATGGATATATGTAGTTGAGCCTTAAATCTGATCCCTCATAGACCTACAGTATGTGTCCAAGCCTTGGAGCTGATCCTGAATGGATCTATATGGGCAAGCCCTGGATGTGATCTTGCACGGACCTATAGGGTCAAGACACAGATATGATCCTGCGTGGACCTATGTGGCGAAGATACGGATCCAATCCTGTTTGGACCTTTATTTTCAAGCTTTGGTTCCAATCCTGCATGGACTTATGTAGTCAAGCCTCCTCTCTGATCCTACATGGACCTATAAAGCCATGCCTGGATCCGATCCTGTATAGTGGCTGTGCCTTAGATGTGATCTGGCATGGACCTGTGTGGCCAAGACACAGATACAATCTTACAAGGACATAGTTAAGCCTCAGCTCCAATCCCATCATAAACCTATGTGCCCGAGCCTTGGATCAGATCCAGCATAGACATATGTGGCATAAGCCTTGGATGTGATGCTGCATGGACCTATGGGGCTAAGACACAGATCTGGTCCTGTATCAACCTATGTAGTCAAGCCTTTGCTTCTTTGGACCTCATGGACCTAGGTGGTCAAGCCTTTACTCCAATTCAATTCTGCGTGGACCTAGGTAGCCATATCTCAGATCCGATCCTTCATGGAACTATGTAGCCAAGCCTTGCGTATGATCTTACATGGGCCTATAGGGCCAAAACACAGATCTGATCCTGTATCAACCTATGTAGTCAAGCCTTGGATCCTTTGGACCTCATGGACCTAGGTGGGTAAGCCTTTGCTCCAATTCAATTCTGCATGGACCTATGTAGCCATACCTCAGATCTGATCCTTCATGGAACTATGTGGCCAAGACTTGCGTATGATCTTACATGGGCCTATGGGGCAAAAACACAGATCTGATCCTGTATCGACCTATGTAGTCAAGCCTTGGATCCTTTGGACTACATGGACCTAGGTGGTCAAACCTTTACTCCAATTCAATTCTGCATGGACCTAGGTAGCCATACCTCAGATCTGATCCTTCATGGAACTATGTGGCCAAGCCTTGCGTATGATCTTACATGGGCTTATGGGGCCAAAACACAGATCTGATCCTGTATCGACCAATGTAGTCAAGCCTTGGATCCTTTGGACCTCATGGACCTAGGTGGGTAAGCCTTTGCACCAATTCAATTCTGCATGGACCTATGTAGCCATACCTCAAATCTGATCCTTCATGGAACTATGTGGCCAAGCCTTGCGTATGATCTTACATGGGCCTATGGGGCCAAAACACAGATCTGATCCTGTATCGACCTATGTAGTCAAGCCTTGGATCCTTTGGACCACATGGACCTAGGTGGTCAAACCTTTGCTCCAATTCAATTCTGCATGGACCTATGTAGCCATACCTCAGATCTGATCCTTCATGGAACTATGTGGCCAAGCCTTGCGTATCATCTTACATGGGCTTATGGGGCCAAAACACAGATCTGATCCTGTATCAACCTATGTAGTCAAGCCTTTGCTCCTTTGGACCCATGGATCTAGGTGGTCAAGCCTTTGCTCCAATTCAATTCTGCATGGACCTATGTAGCCATACCTGAGATCTGATCCTTCATGGAACTATGTGGCCAAGCCTTGCGTATGATCTTAAATGGGCCTATGGGGCCAAAACACAGATCTGATCCTGCATCGACCTATGTAGTCAAGCCTTGGATCCTTTGGACCACATGGACCTAGGTGGTCAAACCTTTGCTCAAATTCAATTCTGCGTGGACCTATGTAGCCAAAATCGTGGATGTGATCTCACATGGACCTAAGTAGCCAAGAGAAATATCGGATCCTGCACGGGCCTATGTAGTGAAGCCTCTGCTTTGATCTCGTGTGACCCTATGTGGCCTAGCCACCCATCCCAGCCCTCATACAATTCCACTGATTTGCCCCCTGGATGTTTTCATAGATAAAAACAATTTTTTCCCTCCATGACTCCTCGCCTTCAGAGCGAGAGATGTAGCCGAACATCAGAGGAGAACTGCTGCCTATTTCCCGGCTAATGTAAAATAAATGTATTTTGGAAATTGCCGTGCAGTCCTCACTATTTTCCATTCTCCTCTCTTTTAGGAAATTACTGAAGTGTAGCAAGCCTGTGATAGTCTAATGCTGTATTTCTGCATGTGGAAAATTGCTTTCACCCTAACTGCCTCCAACAGGTGGAAGGAAAGTCTCATAGAGGAGCCGGCGCTCAGGGCTTACTTATTAACGTAGTGCAAGGAAATGCCACGTGTAATCACCCAGAGCAACCAATCAGTGTCAGCTATTATCAGCCATTATGCAAAACGCGTCGATCCACAGCAACTTCATAGAAAAAAAAAAATTAACCCCTTTCCACCAGCCGTATGCATATATATGGCAGCAAGGGGGTTAGCCGTATCCAGTGTTGCCATATATATTCATCGCTCGCTTCTTGTGCTAGGAACATGCTCAATCGTGTGTGTTTTGGAGCCACCCATTCAGGTCAGAGATTGTAAACGATGAGAAATGAGTGAAAGAACAAATTCTACAGCGTCCCTTTAGATTGGCATGTTCTTCCCCTGCTGGCCACTGGGTGGCGTAGATAGACTTTAGCTGGGCTGTGCTGATTAAGGATGAGCTCCGGCGTGTTCGCATAGAACACGTGCAGAGCCCGCCAGGAAGTCGGCACCCGCGCTGCGCTAATCACAGCCAGGCAGACATTTCCCGATCTCTGCAGCCGAGCATCGGACAATGTCTGCCTGGCTGTAATTAGCGCAGCGCGGGTGCCGACTTCCTGGCGGGCTCTGCACATGTTCTATGAGAACACGCCGGAGCGCATCCTTAGTGCTGATCAGCTGCTTGATTACTGTTCCAAAAGCACGTCTGAAAATGTAATCAAGCAAATGATGGGCAGACTGCGTAGTTAGGGCCAGATTCAGGTACCTTTGGCGTATCTCTGCGGCGGCGTAACCTATCCGATTTAGATTACGCCGCCGCAAGTTTTTCAGGCAAGTGCTTTATTCACAAAGCACTTGCCTGTAAAGTTGCAGCGGCGTAGCGTAAATCACGCGGCGGAATTCAAATTCGGCAGGTAGGGGGCGTGTATCATTTAAATGAAGCGCGTCCTCCGCGCCGAACGAACTGCGCATGCGCCGTCCGTAAAATGTCCCAGTGTGCATTGCTCCAAATGACATCGCAAGGACGTCCTTGGTTTCGACGTGAACGTAAATGACGTCCAGCCCCATTCACGGACGACTTACGCAAACGAAGTAACTTTTTAAAATTTTGACGTGGCAATGACGGCCATACTTAACATTGGCTGCGCCTCATATAGCAGGGGCAACTTTATGCCGGGAAAAGCCTAACGTAAACGTTGTAACTTTACTGCGTCGGCCACGCGTACGTTCGGAACGTCGCGTATCTAGATAATTTGCATACTCGACGTGGAAATCGACGGAAGCGCCACCTAGCGGGCAAAAAAACAATTGCAGTTTAGATCCGACGGCGTAAGAGACTTACGCCTGTCGGATCTAATGGATATCTATGCGTAACTGATTCTAAGAATCAGGCGCATAGATACGACGGCCCAGATTAGGACTTACGACGATGTACATGGCGCTGCGCCGTCGTAAGTCCTTTGTGAATCTGGGCCTCAAAGTCTAAATCAGTGGTCTCCATACTGCGGCTTGGGGGCTAGATGCAGCCTTTTACTTGTCCTGGCCCTCTGTATCTCTAGTATCTCTGTACCTCTGTACCACTGTTCCTCTGTATCTCTGTACCTCTGTATCTCTGTACCTCTGTATCTCTGTACCTCTGTATCTCTGTACCACTGTACCTCTGTACCCCTGTATCTCTGTACCTCTGTATCTCTGTACCTCTGTATCTCTGTACCACTGTACCTCTGTACCCCTGTATCTCTGTACCTCTGTATCTCTGTACCTCTGTATTTCTGTATCTCTGTACCTCTGTATCTCTGTACCACTGTATCTCTAGTATCTCTGTACCACTGTACCTCTGTATCTCTGTACCACTGTATCTCTGTACCTCTGTATCTCTGTACCACTGTACCTCTGTTACTCTAGTATCTCTGTACCACTGTACCTCTGTATCTCTGTACCTCTGTACCTCTGTACCTCTGTACCACTGTACCTCTGTATCTCTGTACCTCTGTACCTCTGTATCTCTGTACCACTGTACCTCTGTATCTCTAGTATCTCTGTACCACTGTACCTCTGTATCTCTGTACCACTGTACCTCTGTACCTCTGTACCTCTGTACACTGTACCTCTGTATCTCTGTACCACTGTACCTCTGTATCTCTGTACCTCTGTACCACTGTACCTCTGTATCTCTGTACCTCTGTACCACTGTACCTCTGTATCTCTGTACCTCTGTATCTCTGTATCTCTTGTATCTTTGTACCTCTGTATCTCTTGTATCTCTGTACCTCTGTATCTCTTGTACCTCTGAACCTCTGTACCTCTGTATCTCTGTACCTCTGTATCTCTGTATCTCTTGTATCTATGTACCTCTGTATCTCTTGTATTTCTGTATCTCTGTACCTCTGTATCTCTTGTATCTCTGTATCTCTGTACCTCTGTATCTTTGTATCTCTGTACCTCTGTATCTCTTGTATCTCTGTACCTCTGTATCTCTGTACCTCTGTATCTCTGTACCTTTGTATCTCTGTACCTCTGAACCCCTGTACCTCTGTATCTCTGTATCTCTGTACCACTGTACCTCTGTATCCCTTGTACCTCTGAACCTCTGTATCTCTGTACCTCTGTATCTTTGTATCTCGTGTATCTCAGTACCTCTGTACCTCTGTACCTTTGTATCTCTGTATCTCTGTACCTCTGTATCTCTGTATCTCTGTATCTCTGTACCTCTGTATCTCTGTACCTCTGTACCTCTGTATCTCTGTACCTCTGTACCTCTGTACCTCTTGTATCTTTGTACCTCTGTATCCCTTGTACCTCTGAACCTCTGTATCTCTTGTATCTCTGTACCTCTGTACCTCTGTACCTCTGTACCACTGTACCTCTGTATCTCTGTACCTCTGTACCTCTGTACCTCTGTACCACTGTACCTCTGTATCTCTGTACCTCTGTATCTCTGTACCACTGTACCTCTGTACCTCTGTACCACTGTACCTCTGTATCTCTGTATCTCTGTACCTCTGTATCTCTGTACCTCTGTACCTCTGTACCACTGTACCTCTGTACCACTGTACCTCTGTACCTCTGTACCACTGTACCTCTGTACCTCTGTATCTCTGTATCTCTGTACCTCTGTATCTCAGTACCCCTGTATCTCTGTACATCTGCACCTCTGTATCTCTGAGCACCTATCTGCTCATCTATTTCCATGCGTTGTGCGATGTGACAGGCATACACGATGCCGCACTCCCTCTATCAGTCCCTGTAGGCCTGTGCTACATAAAGCCACATGGCATATTTAACCAGCGCTATGATCTATTCCTGCACAGCCTCCGGAAACTATTTCTCTACACAATTCCCCTTACTGAAGAAATATGGCCGACCTCTGACCCGCCTGCGGAAAAAGACGCCGGCCAGAACAACACGCGGCCAATTAGGTGGAAGGAGAGCGCCGGAATCTGCAATAATGGCTAAAATGTGAGCGGAATATTCCTGGGATAGAAGGATGAACACTGACACCCCCCAATGAATGGAGACACCTATTAATAAGATAATGGGGTACCATGGAGTTCATCTCACTGCGTCCTGGAAGAGGTGGGTGACCATGACGGATCATTCCGGGCTTAGTATAAATCAAAGGAGAGAAATAAGTATCACTCACATTCGACTGTCCACCATATCTATCTATTTAACCATT
Source organism: Rana temporaria (assembly GCF_905171775.1). Classification (NCBI taxonomy): domain Eukaryota; kingdom Metazoa; phylum Chordata; class Amphibia; order Anura; family Ranidae; genus Rana; species Rana temporaria. Next base: position 528,978,572 of record NC_053490.1, on the reverse strand, counting down.
TCAGCCCCGAAAAAGATTGTACCCCCTTCCTGACCAGAGTACTTTTGCGATTCGGCACTGCGTCACTTTAACTGACAATTGCGCGGTCGTGCGACGTGGCACCCAAGCAAAATAGAGCTTTCTTTTGGTGGTATTTGATCACCTCTGCGGTTTTTATTTTTTGCGTTATAAACAAAAATAGAGCGAAAATTTTGAAAAAAAAGCAATATTTTTTCATTTTTGCTATAATAAATATCTCCCCAAAAAATATTTATATATAAAAAATTTCTTAGTTTAGGCCGATTCTTCTACATCTTCTACATATTTTTGGTAAAAAAATCGCAATAAGCGTTTATTAGTTGGTTTGTGCAAAATTTTTTGCATCTACAAAATAGGGAATAGATTTATGGCGTTTATATTAATAATTTTTTTTTTGTTAGTAATGGCGGCGATCAGCAATTTTTATCGTAACTGCGACATTATGGCGGACACATCGGACACTTTTGACACTATTTTGGGACCATTGTCATTTATACAGTGATCAGTGCTATAAAAATGCATTGATTACTGTGTAAATGACACTTGCAGGTAAGGGGTTAACACTAGGGGGCGCGAGGAAGGGGTTAAGTGTGTCCTAGGGAGTGATTCTAACTGTGTGGGGGCTGGGCTACAAGTGACACGACAATGATCACTGCTCCCGATGACAGGGAGCAGTAGATCAGTGTCCCGTCACTAGGCAGAGCAGGGAAATGCCTTGTTTACAGAGGCATCCCCCCCTTCTGCAGCTCCATGACACGATCGCGGGCACCCGGTGGACATCGAGTTTGCAGATCTCACAGGCACGGTCACAGAGCACGTGGCGGGCGGGCGCGCCCACACGACGAGAAATTCAAAGCAACGTACAGGTACGTTGCTTTGCACAGCCGTGCCATTCTGCCGACGTATATCCGCGTTCGCCGGTCGGCAAGTGGTTAAGATTCTAGCTACAGTGCTGTGAAAAAGTATTTGCCCCTGATTTTTTTTGCACATTTGTCACACTTAAATGACTCGGATCATCAAACTAATTTTAATATTTACACAAAGATAACCCGACTAAATCTAAGCAGTTTTTAAATTATTATTTCATTTATTAAAGGAAAAAAGCTGTTAAAACCTGCCTGGCCCTGTGAAAAAGTAATTGCCCCCTCCCATGCTGAATCATGAATGAACTGTGTGATTAACCACAATATTTTGGGAAAGCCGAGTTAAATTTTACTTGCCACACCCAGGCCTGATTACTGCCAGACCTGTTGAATCAAGAAATCACATAAATAGAAACTGTCTGACAAAGTGAAGCACGCTAAAGCCTCGTACACACCATAGGTTAACCAGAGGAAAACGGTCTGAAGGACCGTTGTCCTAGGTTAACCGATGAAGCTGACTGATGGTCCGCCGCGCCTACACACCATTGGTTAAATAACCGATCGTGTCAGAACGTGGTGGCGTAAAACACAACGACGTGCTGAAAAAAAAACCCGAAGTTCAATGCTTCCAAGCATGCGTCGACTTGATTCTGAGCATGCGTGGATTTTTAACCAATGGTTGTGCCTACTAACGATCGGTTTTGACCTATCGGTTACCAATCCATAGGTTAATTTTAAAGCAAGTTGTCTTTTTTTTTTAACCTATGGTTAAATAACCTATGGGGCCCACACACGATCGGTTTTGACCGATGAAAACAGTCCTTCAGACCATTGTCCTCTGGTTAACCTATCGTGTGTACGAGGCCTAACAGATCCCAAAAAGCCACACACATCATGCCACAGTCTTAAAAAAAATTCAAGAACAGATTAGGAACAAAGTAATGTACATGTATCGGTCTAGGAAGGGTTCAAAAACCATTTCTAAGGCTTTTGAACTCCAGTGAACCGCGGGTGGAGTCATTATCTACAAATGGAGATAACTTGGAACAGTGGTGAACCTTCCCAGGAGTGGCCCGCCTACAAAAATGACTCCAAGAGCACGACGACGACTCATCGAGGAGGTCATAAAAGAACCCAGAACAACATCTAAGGAACTGAGGGCCTCACTTGCCCCAGGTAAGATCGGTGTTCATGATTCACCAATAAGAAAGAGACGTGGCAAAAATGGCCTCCATGGGAGCGTTCCAAGGCCAAAGCCACTGCTGACCGAAAAGAACACAAAGGCTCATCTCACATTTACCAAAAAAACATCTGGATTATCCCCAAGACTTTTAGGCGAATATTCTGTGGACTGATGAAACAAAAATGTAACTTTTTGGAAGAGAGAGAAAAGCTCTTTGCCTATCTCGGTTGCTGTCACACTCGGCTCATCTTCCCGGCATTATGCGCATACATCGGGATTTTATTTGTCTGGGAAGAGCGCAAAACCCTCAACTTCTGTTTTACCCAGTTACGTCATAAGCAACTTAAACTGTAAGGAGAATATAGAGCATCTGTCGGATTTTCTCTGCCGTCTTCGGCAAAGCCGGCATCTGATGTTTCCAGGGAATTAGCTTCTTCTACTGCCAGAATGCTGATGCCGTCAGTCAAGCCTATATTTAACGTTTATGGTGTGTTTGGGAAGGGACCTTCAAGAATATCTTTAGGCATATCTCCCAACTGTCCCTGATTTCGAGGGACTGTCCCTGATTTGGAGCAAAGTCCCTCTGTCCCTCTTTCCTCCTCATTTGTCCCTCATTTTGGTCTGATTTCTATAGTTGTATATAAAATGCACTTTTTATCTATTTAAAAAGTATTTTCCAGTGCTAAACCTTTCGTCTGATTTCTAAATTGCTGCATTTGTAAATTCCAAGAGCCAATAAAAAGGAATAATAGTGGTAAAAAAAGCACTCGTGGGTTTAACCGATCTTGTTTTTTTTGTACAATTCTCCTTTAAGGGGGCATGGCAAGGGGTGTGTCTTATGCCTCCATACTTTTGCTGATAGGTTTCCCTCGTTCCCATCTCAGAAAGTTGGGAGGTATGCTTTAGGGGCCCTGCAAAACCAATCCATGGGCGGCTAGCCTTGTCCAGGAAACAATATAACAATGTTGAGTTTACAACAATGTAACAATGTTGAATACAGTGGAACCTCGGTTTAAGAGTAACTTGGTTTGAGAGCGTTTTGATTTGCGAGCAACTTTTTATTTTAAATTCTGACTCGGTTTGCGAGTGTTGACTCGCAAGACGAGCCGAATTCAAGCTAAATAGGCCTGCAGTACCTCATTTGGCCTGAGATAAGGGGGGCGCAGAAGCCGAGCAGAGCCGGAAATAGGCCTGCAGTACCTCATTTGGCCTGAGGTACGGGGGCGCAGAAGCCGAGCAGAGCCGAAAATAGGTCTGCAGTACCTCATTTGGCCTGAGGTACGGGGGGGGGGGGGCACAGGAGCCGAGAAAAGCTGAACATTGGCCTGCAGTACCTCATTTGGCCTGAGGTACGGGGGGGCACAGGAGCCGAGAAAAGCTGAACAGTGGCCTGCAGTACCTCATTTAGCCTGAGGTACGGGGGTGCAGGAAACGAGCCGAAGTGTCCTAAGGCCTTTTTCGGACGTTTTCAACGCTCTCTGGCGCCCCCCCCACCCCGGGCCGCATTCGGTATCGCATCCCATTGAAGTCAATGCGGAAAAAATCATTTTCATTTGCATTGACTTCAATGGGAAAACTCGCTTTGATATGCGAGTACTTTTGATTACGAGCATTCTCCTGGAACGGATTATTATTATTATTATACAGGATTTATATAGCGCCAACAGTTTACGCAGCACTTCACAATATAAGTCAACTGTATTACCCATTGCAGCCAGATAGTCCCCATTTACAGGTGAACATGTTTTCATTTTTTTTGTTTTGTTTTAGCCTATGTAAATCTAGTCACACTAGGAGAAGAAGGAAAGGCAAGAAATTACAATAAAATGCGTGTAACATGTGTTTTCAGGTATCTCTCAAGCATTTTAGACTTTCCCATAGATGTCTATAGGAGCCAAAAACGTGAAACTCTGCCTCAGGAGGCTCATGTAAAATGTGATTTTAGGTACATTTAGGTACGCAGCCAATGTTAAGTATGGACGTCGTTCCCGCTTCGAAATTTGAATTTTTTTACGTCGTTTGCGTAAGTCGTTCGCGAATAGGGCTGGACGTAATTTACGTTCACGTCGAAACCAATACGTCGTTGCGACGTCATTTGAAGCAATGCACACTGGGATATGTACACGGACGGCGCATGCGCCGTTCGTAAATCAGGTCAATCACGTCAGGTCATCATACATTAGCATAAAACACGCCCCCCCTTCCACATTTGAATTACGCAGGCTGACGCCGGCCCCAATTACGCTACGCCGCCGCAACTTACGGAGCAAGTGCTTTGTGAATACAGCACTTGCTCCTGTAAGTTACGGCGGCGTAGCGTAAATACGATACGTTGCGCCGCCGTAACATTGCGCGCCCCTACCTGAATCTAGCACACTGACAGTGAAGGGGATAACCACTAGGGGGCGAGGAAAGGGTTAAGTGTGTCCTAGGGAGTGATTCTAACTGTGTGGGGGCGGGGGCTACATGTGACATGACACTGGTCACTGCTCCCGATGAGAGGGGGCAGTAGATTAGTGTCCTGTCACTAGGCAGAACAGGGAGATGCCTTGTTTACACAGGCATCCCCCCGTTCTGCTTCTCCCTGATACAATCGTGGGACACCGGTGAACATCGAGTCCGCGGGTCCCGTTACTTTGCGCAGCCGTGCCATTCTACATATCTACATGACGGGGTCGGCAAGCGGTTAATAAACAAAATGAGTGCCGTAGCTTCTTTGTATTTCTTTTTCTGTTGGATCCAGCTGACGGAAACCAAGTTGGACTGGTGGGAGCGCCTTATATTTCTATGTAAGAAATATATACATATATACTTTTTTTCAGATTTAATTATTTAGTTTTCGAACATAATACATAAACATATATACAGTATCTCTCTCTCTATATCATAAATATATTCCCTTTAAGCTCCCTCTTTACTCTCGGTGGGCTTTATTCCTTTGCGTCCGAGGAGGCCCTCTACCTCCAGCCGCTGTTGTACAAAACAAAACCCTTCTGTTTACAAGGCCTTATCACTTATTGATAGAGCCAGAGGCTACATGTCTCCACTCTCATAATTAATAAGCTCATTGCTCCGGGCATAGGCTGCGGGGGTATAGCAGGAGCAGCGTTCAGCTATCACAGCTATGCAAACATGGCTCTACCACCCGACCCTTTTCATTCCTGGGCTGGAGACTGAAGTTTTTTAAGGTTTTTCTCTTGGATTGAGCAGTGCTGATCTTGCTTGTTTAGGTTTCCTGCCCTAAAGGCAGTCGAGAGCCTCGGGGGTGGGTTTTAGTGCCTCGGGGGTGGGTTTTAGTGCCTCAGGGGCGGGTTTTAGTGCCTCAGGGGCTGGTGCCTTATCTTTAATCTTGACCACGTTTCATACGTCCTCCAAAGTCTAAATTCGCTTGCTCTCTCTATCCCAGTGTTTCCCAATCTTATCTTCAACGTACCCCAAGGGAATTTCCCTTATGCCTTGTACACCCGAACGGAATTTTCCGATGAAAAAAGTCAGACGGAATTTTTTCATCGGATATTCTGACCGTGTGTGGGCCCCACCGGACTTTTTTCTTTCCGTCGGAGTTTAGAAATAGAACATGCAGGGTGCCCAAACTTTTGCAGACGCCATTTTTTTTTTGTTTTCTGTAATTTTGAAAGTGTAAATGATGGAAATAAAATCTAACTTTTTTTGACATATTATAAAAATGTCTAATCTGTTATTTGATGCCTTTTGGAGATTTTTCCATCTTTCCTTGGCTTCGTTATGCACATTAATACAAATTTTTACCTGGGATGCCCAAACTTTCGATCCCCGCTGTGTGTATATATATATATTATGGGCCAGATTCTCAAAGGCGTTACGACGGCGCAACACCATTAGCGCCGTCGTAACTCCTCATCTGGCCCCGGGTATCTATGCGACTGATTCTTAGAATCAGTTGCGCATAGATAACCATTAGATCTGACATGCGTAAGGTTACGCTGTCAGATCTTAAAAGTAATATTTTTTCCCGCCGCTAGGTGTCGCATCGTCGTTTTCCCCGTCGTCTATGCAAATGAGGTAAGTATGCGAGATTCCCGAACCTACGCGCGTCCGACTCTGAGAATTTACGTCGTTTCCGTAGCGTATGCGACGCGTAAGTTTGCCCCTGCTATTAGCAGGGGCAACCAATGTTAACTATGGCCGTCGTTCCCGTGTCGAAGTTTAAAAAAAATATGTCGTTTGCGTAAGACGTCCGTGAATGGCGCTGGACGCCATTTACGTAAACGTCTAAGCAAATGACGTCGGGGCGACGTCATTTAGCGCAATGCACGTCGGGTAATTTACCCGACGGAGCATGCGCAGTACGCTCGGCGTGGGAGCGCGCCTAATTTAAATGGTGCCCGCCCCATTTGAATTGGGCGGGCTTGCGCCGAGCGAATTAACGATACACCGCCGCAAGTTTACAGGTAAGTGTTCTGAGAATCAGGATGTAAACCTGCGGCGGTGTAGCGTACAGCACATACATTACGCTGCCCAGGAGCAACGTTAATGTATGAGAATCTGGCCCAATATATATATATATATGCAGAATTGTTTGTTTTATGTATACTTTTGTACATTTCTTTTTCCAGGTTCCTAGTCATTACCTTGAGATAAAAAGCTTGTTTAGAATTTTTCCGAGGCCCCCGGCCTTTTGACAATTGCACATAATACCCTTATGTTGATCGAATTCTTTCTCCAACAAAGGAGAGGAGGGGAAAAGAAAATAACGAGGATGACAAAAGACGAGCGGGGTTCGGTTGGGTTAGAGAAGCAGAAAGCTTGATAAGGTCAGGACGGGGAGTACAAACTGTTCTCTGCCTGGATGCCTCCGCTGCGCACATCCAAACACAACGGGTCAAGATCTGACGGCAGGTTTTGTAATGTTGTTTTGTAGCAGCTGAGCAAGTGCTGTTCAACCGGCGGAACACGAATTCCTGACACAGGAGGCTGCCGGAGAGAGTCGGACAACGGCGGCAAAAAACATCGTCTGTGCGCGAGGATGGACAGAACGCCAAGAATCCGACTAAAGACTGCGGGCCAGATTCTCAGAAGAGTTACGACGGTGTATCTCAGGAAACATCGTTGTATCTCTGTTTTTTGACCCGCCTATCTATGCGAGTGATAGATACGCTGTACATCCGACAGGTGTAAGTCACTTACACTGTCGGATCTTAAATGTAATTCTCCGCCGGCCGCTAGGTGGCGTTTACGTTCAGGTCTCATTTGTTTATGCAAATGAGCCTGATACGCCGATTCCCGAACGAATTTGCGTCGCGTAGCCGTCGCTTACGTCATTTGCCTAAGCGTAAGGTTACCCCTGCTATATGAGGGGTAACCTTACGCCAGTCCGCCGTATGCCATGTTAAGTATGGCGTCGGGTCCGCGTCGTCTTTTCCCGTCGGGTACGTTGTTTTCCTAAGTCGTTCTTGAATACGACTTTACGTCAATGACGGACACGTCGGCGTCATTGACGTTTTCCGTCGAGAACTGGAGCATGCGCACTGGGCTATTTTAAGCCCGGCGCATGCGCAGTTCGATCGGCACGGGGGCGCGCTTAATTTAAATACAAGCCGCCCCCTTTGAATTACGCGGGGATACGCCAAGCCTTTTACACTATGCCGCCGCAAACTACGGAGCAAGTGCTTGAGGAATACGGCACTTTCTCCAGTAAGTTGCGGCGGCGTAGTGTAAATGGCTTACGCTACGCCCGCGGCAAAACTACGAGAATCTGGCCCTGCGACTTCACCTCTTAAAGGTACACTCCAACTTTTTCCTATGACTTTGTCAGCTCTAGCATAAAGGGGCTTTTTTTTAGATGTTTCATACGCCTTCTTTAGTATTTAGCGTGATCATAACTAAAATAATGCAATTGCGTAAAGAATGGTCAACTAGAACTATGACATTCTATGGTGAAATGTGTGTATTCTGTTAGCAGTTGAGACTCTAACCTCTTTTCCACGCAAATTCCTTGACTATCTGTATCTGCTTTGCTGGCCAACAAAAGTTTGTTTTTTATGAAAGAGCTCAATAGCTCAAGATTTAAATGGACATACAAGTAACCGAGTCAGAGATGTGACTCCTATTCCTCCCTTCCCAGGTCTGTCTGCCTGATGGTTCTTTTACTAACAATTATAGAGTGAAAGTCTGAAAGGAAACCTCTGCTGCTACCATTGTCAGGACCTGGATTGTCTACTAGTGGCACTGTGGTTCCTTGGGTGGAGGGTAGTAGTTACAGTGTCCACCAGCAGGTGTCTCCCCGACAGCAGATCCCAGTAATTAGGCTTCACCTGGTGCTGGCTGCTGGAAAGGTATTACGTTCCTCTTTTCTTTGTGATGGCTGCTGCGATATTATTTAATTCCTCCTCTACTCGTGCTGGCTGCTGGGATGGTATTCAGTTCCTCCTCTACTAGTGCTGTCTGTTGGGGGGGGGTATGTAGTTCCTCCTCTACTAGTGCTGGCTGCTGGGAGGGTATTTAGTTCCTCCTCTACTAGTGCTGTCTGCTGGTAGGGTATTTAGTTACTCCTCTACTAGTGCTGGCTGCTGGGAGGGTATTTAGTTCCTCCTCTACTAGTGCTGGCTGCTGGGAGGGCTAATGGTTGGCAACAAGTGGTTGCAGGTTGGAATCAAGCGAACGTGTAGTCAGTAAACAAGCTAAAGGTCAGTAACTGTTGGTTACAGGTAGGGATCAAGCAGAAACATAGTCAGTAAACAAGCTAAAGGTCAGTAACAGGTGGTTGCAGGTTGGGTTCAAGCAGAAGTGCATATGAGGACCAAGCTGAAGGTCAATAACGAATGGTTGCAAGTTGGGATCAGGCGAAAGCAAAGCCGAGGAACAAGCCAAAGGCATATCATCGGAAAATAAAATTTTATATTGACTTGGCTGAATGTAAACTTAAAAATATCTGGTTATGGGGAACAGCTGTTGGCGAATAGGGGCCAATGTTTGTTTTTTTTCTTTAACGACTTATGAATGTGGCCCCTTCATGCTACCAGTGCTTAGTATTCAGCAGTGGAAAATCAGAAGACGTGCTAACCCAACCTAGGAACAGACACGGATTTCAAAATTAGCTCCACCATAAATTGATCATCTGTACCTCCTACAGTTTGGGGTTCATGCGTCACGCTTGCCTATCACGTCCTTTATTCTCTACACTCACTCTATTTAATATTTTACTGTGTTTCCATTTCTACCCAGCATCCTCTCCCTCCCCCCCCACCCAGTATATAGCGGGAGCTGACAACCTTGAAATGATCTATTTAGTTTGCAGATGTGTGCAAATATTTAATGAATTTTCTCTTTTTAATGCGGGAAGCAAGGACGGCCACTGAGGAGTCACGCAGAGTTCAGCAATCAGATTTTTAGGGATTTGAAAGCTCCGTGTTGGACTTTGCTTGTGTAGGGCTTTTCTTTTATATCGGGATCATCAGTTTTCCTTCCATCCTCTTTCACTTATTTTCTACCTAAGCGGCTTCAGGTTTGGATAAATTGTATTTATAATGTGCGGAATTATGGGGACATAGGAACCAGATCATGGGCTCTATTGTTGGACGGGTGCAGCTACTAAAAGGGGAACTGTCCTGCTACAAATACGGCTGCCATTGCAACCCCCCCCCTGTTTTTAAAGCATATGTAAATCCCAAAAATTTGATATGTTGCAGCTTATCAGTCCCTATATATGGTGGTTGCATTTTCATAGATGCCAACTGTTCCGGGTTTTCTGGGACAGTCCCGCATTTCAGATCTCTATCCTATTGGCTGAAAACAGATCACGGGGGTACAGAACAAACTACACTAATGTGATCCACAGGAGAAGTACAGCGAAAAAAAGCTTTGGCTTTACTTCTCCTTTAATTGAGGGAATTTTCAGGAATTAGTGGTTGCATTTGCATAGATGCCAACTGTTCCGGATTTTCTGGGAAAGTCCCGCATCTCTGTCCCAATGATGCTGTGTCCCAGGCTATGACCTGAGATCAAAGAATAATCATGAGCATGCATAGTAACTCAACAAAGGGTATCAACTGAGGCGATTGCAGCCACAAGTTGGCACTTTCTTCAAGGTTATGAGTAGGAATGCAGCAGAAAATGGATGTGCCGTGGGTTATGAATGTCCAGAATGTGGGTATGTTAAGAGTGGGTCTTGGGCAGGGGTAATGGTGTCTTGGAGACTGGGACTGATATGTTTTTTTTTTTCTCGATTTTTTATTTTATTTTTATTCACTTGGTGGTCCTGAAAATACCATACTCCCCGCCCCTTTGTGGCTACACTCACTCCTTAACTGTATTTAGAGGGGCAACCAGGGGTGTATTTAGGTTTTGTGCTGCCCTAGGCCTGACTGAACTCGTGCACCCCCTAATTTAAATATGACCCACCCCTTCCTGTCAAGGCCACACCCCTTGCGGGTTAAGACCCACCCTGAAATTTTCAAGTGGGGACACTAGTCCTGATGGCCTGGGGGGGGGGGATGGATTCCCTTAATTTGCATAGATTTCCTCTCACTTCCTGTTTGGCTATGGGACAGGAAGTGAAGGGAAATCTCTGCAATGGGGCAGGGATGGTAAAAAATTTGAAGCGACAGCCCCCCCCCCCCCCCACCACAGTTGCAGAATGCCAACCGCCCACATACTGGAAGCAGTGCGGCTGATTTATAGGGACGCTAAACTAATTTGCCTAACAGTGTAGTGCAAGCCGGCGGGGACACTGTCTGTGCTTCCCCCCTGCAAAGTGCTGCCCTTGGCCTGGGCCTTGTTGGCCTAGGCCAGGATACAGCATTGGGGGCAACCATGGTTGTCATACAGGCTAGACTTGTCTTCCTTTGTTTATCTCAGCTTCATGGTGGATTCATGGAATTAACAGTTTACAAAATACAAAAAAGGGTTCTTTGTGCTTTCTTTTATGCTCACATGAGTTGACAAGGACACTGCATTTTTAGCAAGCTCAGTACGTATTCTCTGTACTTGTTAAAATGTTCTAAGACTGACGAAGTGAAAATGAATGCGATTATCATATCTATGGACAGCTAAGCTCCAAATACATCGATTTGTTTTAGGAAACCCACACTTCCTTTAGTGTTGATCTCCATGGTCCCCCCACTGGACTCACTGTTTTCTTCCTCAGACCTTACATCATCATCCTCTCTCCTTCGGTGGTGTGATGTCAGAGGGAGGAACCAGTGACTGACCTCAACCCCACTAAACACTTTTGGGATGGACTGAAAATCCGATTTCTAGCCCAATCTTCTCGATCAACATCAGTACCTGACCTCACAAATGTTCATTTGGCTGAATGGGCACAACCATGGCCGAAACTAGCGGGAATTTTGGGCCCCTTACACAGCTTCAGGCATGGCCCCCCCTGGAGCAGAGATCTGGGGAGGGGGTGCTGCCCCCGCAAGTTGAAAAGCGGGGGGGGCGTCGCAAATTTAGTTGAGAATGGGGGGGCTGCCGCGAATCGAGAAGCAGGGGGGGCTACCGCCGCAAATTAAGGTCGGGGGGGGCTTTGGGTGCTGACGAAAAAAAAAAAAGGGGGATGCCATCCGGGGCTCTGGGGACCACAGGCCACTTAGAGCTCAGGGGGGGTGGGCTTTGGGTGCTGACAAAAAAAAGCACCAGGATCCTTAGAGGTCGGGGGGGGGGGGGGCATTGGGTGCTGACGAAAAAAAAAATGTAAAAAAAAGGGGGAGAGGTTAGGGGGGCTTTGGGTGCTGACAAAAAAAAATAAAAAAGGGGATGCCATCCGGGGACCTGGGGACCACCGGTCCCCTTAGGCCCCGTACACACGAGAGGATCGATCCGCTGGAATTGATCCGCGGACCGGCTCCAGCGGATAGATCCCTTGGTGTGTACGATCCAGCGGATCTGTTTCCGTGGATTTTTGTCCCCGGGGATGGATTTCCAGCGGATAAAAATTTCTTGACATGCTAAGAAATCTATCCTCTGGAATCCAGTCCAACGGATTGATCCGCTGGTCTGTACAGACTCACCGGATCAATCCGTCCGAATCCATCCCCCGCATGCGTCGTAATGATTCGACGCATAAGTGGAATTCCTTATATGACATTGTCGCGCACGTCGCCGCGTCATCATCGCGGCGACGGCGCAACACGTCACCGCGGACGGAATTCCGCAGGGATTTTGATCTCACGGTTAGTACAACCATGGGATCAAAATCCGCCAGAGGATTTATCCGTGGAAACGGTCCCCCGGACCGTTTCCGCGGATAAATCCTCTCGTGTGTACTAGGCCTTAGAGGTCAAGGGGCTTTGGGTGCTGATGGAAAAAAAAATTCCCAATTTTTGTTTAAAAAATGGGGGTGCCATCTCGGGCCCTGGGGACCACCGGGCCCCTTAGAGTTGGGGGGGTGGGTTTGCTAATGAAAATTTGTATTTATTTTTTTAATTAAAAAAAAGGGGGAGATGCCCTGGGGACCATCGGGCCCCTTACAGGTGTACTGCCTGTACCCCCCTGTCTTAATGATGGGGCACTGCCCAGGGGCCCCAGCTGCATGAGGGGGCAATTGCACTTTCCCCAAAGCAGCTGGTCTTTGAGCCCCGAAATTGGGGGGCCCATGATGGCACTGAGAGTGATAGATACACAGGGGAGGCAATCTACCGCCTACCTACTTGATGTCTGTTTACCTGCACTGTCATCATTGTAGGGGCCCCAGAGCATTACTTTGCCCAGGGGCCCATGATGCTATTAAGACGGCCCTGGCTGGGGGGCCCGAGAGTGCAAGGTGTTTTTTCACCTTAATGCATAGGATGCATTAAGGTAAAAACACGAAGCTTTACAACCCCTTTAAGTCTGAAGGACAGTAAACTAACCCTTTGTTAAGAAAGTTTGGAGACCCCTGATCTATACCATTCCATTGTCTTTGTTTTTGGAGATGGATAGAACCTACTGAGAGTTGTGACTCTCAAGTCTTTGAAAAGAAGAAACGAAAAGATTAATTGCTTTTTAAATATAGTATTAAAAAAAAAAAAATCTGACTTTTAAGACACTCTAAGTACTGTCAGAAGAATATTCCACTTACTTCTCACATACTAAACTCTCAAAGCTGTTAAAACTCATATCACAAGTTTCATTGCTTCATGGAAATGTTTGAGGCCTTCAGCTGCAATTAACTCCGAGCAAAACGTTAATGAAAACGCAATTTCAGGCAACAAATGAAATAAATCAATAAATGTCTAATGATTCCAAGCAAGAATTGTAACTCAATTTAAATTGTTAAGTTTGACAGACCATTCGGAGTTCTAGGAAACTCAGTGCCGTCAGAATCCATGGTGGATGGGTGGGGTCTGCGTCCTAATGTAATGTTCCCTCTCTTATCACTCGTTGTATCACCAGATACCCAAAAATTACCAAAAATTACCAAAAATTCCAAGGAAGGTTTGCATCTCATTGGTAGTGGCGATAAACGTCTCAGAGTCCACAGTAGGCGTGATTGGGAATACCTGTCCATGATTATATGAAAATCAGCATCAGGGGTTCCCGGACTACACAAGCTTTGAGCCAGTAGATTGTGCCCCCGGTATTTCGAGGCTTAAAGTATACCGTATTTATCGGCGTATAACGGCACACTTTTTCCCACGTAAAATCAGGGGAAAATCGTGGGTGCGCGTTATACGCCGTTCCCCGCTGTCTCTGAGCGTACTGCGCACTCGGCTAGGCTCGGCCACGCTCGGCTCCTCCTGCAGGACCGCGAGAGAAGCCGAGAGGAGCCGAACACACAGGAAATCCGGCTCTGTACAGCTCGGCTGAGGCTCCAAACTCAAAAATACAATGCTGCAACCTTGGGCAAGATGGACACCTCCAAAGCCGCAGACGGACGCCGGACAAGGCCGCCGGGCAAGACAGCAGACGGACACCGACAAGGCTGCACCGATGAGCATTCAAAATTTAATTTTTTTTTTCCTTAAACTTCCCTTCTAAGCTTGGGGTGCGCGTTATACGCTGGCGCGCGGTATACGCTGATAAATACGGTATCTAAACCCAAGAACCAAAAATTTGATATATTGCAGCCCCCCCCCCCTCAGTCTCCTCCATGTCCCGGGCTTCCCATGCGTCTCCTCGACCGTACATCTCCTCCTCATAGGCCAATAGGATGGCTTCTCCTTTTGGCCAATCGGGAAATGGCTTCCTGATTGGCTGATGGGAAAATCAGTCTGATAATTGTGAATAGTCATTTGCTATTATTATTATTATTATTATTATTATTATTATTATTATTATTATAATTTGTATTATTATAATTATTGTTATTATTATTATTATTATTATTAATAATTGTATTCATATTATTATTATTATTTTTATTATTATTATTATTTTTATAATTTGTATTATTATAATTATTGTTATTATTAATAATAATTGTATTCATATTCATAATATTATTATTATTATTATTATTATTATTATTATAATAATAATAATAATAATAATAATAATAATAATAATAATATTTTAATACAATTGCTATTAAAAATAACAATAATTATAATAAGTATTATTATTATTATCATTATTATTATTAATATGATTAACAATAATAATAATAATAATAATAATAATAATAATAATAATAATAATAATAATAATAATAATACAATTACAATTACTATTAAAAATAACAATAATTTTAATAAGTATTATTATTATTATTATTATTATTATTATTATTATTATTATTAATATGATTAACAATAATAATAATAATAATAATAATAATAATAATATAACTAGTATTATAATTATTAATAATAATTGTATTATTATTATTATTATTATTATTATTATTAATAATAATAATAATAATAATAATAATAATAATAATAATAATAATAATTTGCTTTTATCATTTTTCTTTACTGTTATCATTTTCTTCACTTTTGTTGATTATTTCTCAGGTTTATTTGTGGACTTTTCCCCGAATGTCATCTCATCACAGTTGCTGTCAGCTGATCTTTGCCATATGTCAGGGCAGGATATTGCAGGAAACGTTGTCATATTTTACAGGAACAGACAGACAGTACTTTATACTGTATATTAAAAAAAAAAAAAAAGTCTTCTGAGTCCTGACTTTTCAGCAGCTGTTTATTTTTTTTCCCTAAGAAGAATGATCCTGTAATCTACTTTTACTTTCCAAACTGCGCAGGGATTACCGAATCTGACGGTGATAAGAAAATGAGAGCCTTTCAGACATGACTTCCCACTTCCAACAAGTGCGCCAGAGGAGGGAGGATATTGAAACAAAAAGCGCTGAGCTCCTCCAGGGTAACAATCGCATGAAAGCTAAAAGGATACAAAGTAATACAAGCTGTAAAACCACCCTAGATTACTAAACTAGCACATCGCCTCTTTAGAAAAAACAGTGATGGTAAAGTGATTCCCTTTATTTTATCATGGGAAAGGAACAAGAATAGAAAAGGAAAAGGAAAGGAAATTAAAGTTAAGAAGAGAGGAAAGGTAAGGAGAAGAGAGGAAAGAAAAGGAAAATAAAAGGTAAGGAGAAGAGAGGAGAATAGAGGAAAGGTAAGGAGAAGAGAGGAGCATAGAGGAAAGGTAAGGAGAAGAGAGGAAAGGTAAGGAGAAGAGAGGAGAGGAAAGGTAAGGAGAAGAGAGGAGAAGAGAGGAAAGGTAAGGAGATGAGAGGAGAAGAGAGGAAAGGTAAGGAGAAGAGAGGAGAAGAGAGGAAAGGTAAGGAGATGAGAGGAGAAGAGAGGAAAGGTAAGGAGAAGAGAGGAGAAGAGAGGAAAGGTAAGGAGAAGAGAGGAGAAGAGAGGAAAGGTAAGGAGAAGAGAGGAAAGGTAAGGAGAAGAGAGGAAAGGAAAGGTAAGGAGAGGAGAAGAGAGGAAAGGTAAGGAGAAGAGAGGAGAAGAGAGGAAAGGTAAGGAGAAGAGAGGAGAAGAGAGGAAAGGTAAGGAGAAGAGAGGAAAGGTAAGTAGAAGAGAGGAAAGGTAAGGAGAAGAGAGGAGAAGAGAGGGAAGGTAAGGAGAAGAGAGGAAAGGTAAGGAGAAGAGAGAAAGGGTAAGGAGAAGAGAGGAAAGGTAAGGAGAAGAGAGGAGAAGAGAGGAAAGGTAAGGAGAAGAGAGGAGAGGAAAGAGGCGATTTAAGAAAAGGAAAGGAATGTAAAGGAAAGGGGAAGGGAAAGAAAGTGTAATGTAAGAGAAAGGAAAGGAATGTGAGGAGACGAAAAGGAAAGAATGAAAAAGAAATGAAAAGGAAAAGGGTTTATAATGTAAGGAATAGACAAGGAAAGGTAAGGAAATGAAAGGATAATATAAGGAAAAGAAAAGAGAAAGTAAAGAAAAGAAAAATGAAAAGGAATAGGGTTTATAATGTAAGGAATAGACAAGGAAAGGAAATGAAAGGAAAGTAAAGGATAATATAAGGAAAAGAAAAGGGAAAGTAAAGAAAAGAAAAATGAAAAGGAATAGGGTTGGTTAAAACAAGGAAAAGGAAAAAAGAAAGGGAAAAGGAAAAAGGAGAGGAAAGGGAGGAATAAAAGCAAAAGAATGTTAAGGAAAGAAAAAGGAAATAGGGAAGGAAAGGACAGGCAAGACAAGGAAAGGAAAGGAAGATTAAGAGGAAGGGAAAAGCAATGAAAGCAAAAGAATGGTAACGAAAGGAAAGGGGAAAAGAAAGGAAAGGAGAGGAAAGGGAAGTTAAAAAACGGAAAGGGAAGTTAAAGAACGGAAAGGAAAGGGAAGGAAAGGAAGAGGTAAAAGAAAGAAAATGAAAAGGAAGGGAGAGCAATACAAGCAAGGAATTTTAAGGAAAGGAAAAAGAAAGTGAAAGGAAAGGGAAGTAAAAGAAAGGAGGTGCAAGTAAAGGGAAGGAAATGAAAGGAAAGGAAAGAGGAGGAAATGAAAGAGAAAGAAAGGAAAAGGTAAAGTGCAAGGAGAGGAAAGGAAATGACAATGAAAAGAAAAAGGAAGGGAGAGGAAAACAAGCAAAATAATGTTAAGGAAAGGAAAGGGGAGTAAAGGAAAGGGAAGGACAGGAAAGGAAAGGAAAGGAAAAGGTAAAGGGCAAGGAGAGGAAAGGAAAATTACAAGGAAAACGAAGGGAGAGGAATAAAAGTAAAATAATGTTAAGGAAAAAAAATGGAAGGAAGGGGAAGTAAAGGAAAGGAGAGGAAGGAAAAGGAAAGGGAAGGGAAGTGAAGGAAATGAGAGGAAAAGAAAGGAAAGGAGAGGAAAGGAAAGAGAAGGAAATAAAAAGGTAAAGGGCAATGAGAGGAAAGGAAAGGAAAATGAAAAGAAATAGAAAGGGAAAGGGATACAAGCAAAAGAATGTTAAGGGAAGTAAAACGGAAGGAAAAGAAAGGGAAGTAAAGGAAAAGGAAGGAGAGGAAAGGAAGGGAAATGAAAAGGTAAAGGGCAAGGAAAGGAAGAGAAAATGAAAAGGAAAAGGAAAGGTAGAGGAAAAAAAGTAAAATAATGTTAAAGAAAAAAAATGGAAGGAAAGGGAAGTAAAGGAAAGGAGAGTAAAGGGAAGGGACGTGAAGGAAAGGAGAGGAAAGGAAAGAAAAAGGTAAAGGGCAAGGAGAGGAAAGGAAAATGAAAAGAAAAAGGAAGGGAGAGGAATACAAGCAAAAGAATGTTAAGGAAAGTAAAACGGAAGGAAAGGAAAGGGAAGGAGAGGAAAGGAAAGGACAGGAAAGGAAAGGGAAAGGGATACAAGAAAAAGTATGTTAAGGGAAGTAACAAGGAAGTAAAGGGAAGTAAAGGAAAGGGAATGAGAGGAAAGGACGGGAAATGAAAATGTAAAGGGCAAGGAGAGGGAAGGAAGAGAAAAGGAAAGGGAAGGGTAGAGGAATAAAAGTAAAATAATGTTAAGGAAAAGAAAATGGAAGGAAAGGGAAGTAAAGGAAAGGAGAGGAAAGGGAAGGGACGTGAAGGAAAGGAGAGGAGAGGAAAGGAAAGATAAAGGAAGGGAGAGGAATACAAGCAAAAGAATGTTAAGGAAAGTAAAACGGAAGGAAAGGAAAGGGAAGGAGAGGAAAGGAAAGGAAAGGAAAAGGTAAAGGGCGATGAGAGGAAAGGAAAAGGAAGGGGGAGAAATACAACTAAAGGAAAACAGAAGGAAAGGAAATAATATGGCAAATTTCTAGGCATACTTAAAACAAAGAATAAAAAGAAATGAAAGGAAAGGGTTTACAATGTAACAAATAGACTAGAAAATGAAAGGAAATGATAATGTAAGAAACAGAAAGAAGAAAGAAAAGAAAAAGGGAAGTAAAGCAAAGGAAATGAAAGGAAAGGAAAGGAGAGGGGAGGAAAAGAAAAGGTCAAAGGGCAAGGAAAAGGAAAAGAATATTAAGGAAAGGAAAGAAATGTTAAGGAAAGGGAATGAAAATGAATACCCAGACAGAGCAGTGCACATGATTGCGGGAACTCGAATGTTGTTTTATATAGTATACTTGTTTATTTATTATTGTAACATTTTATTATTTAATGGGAACGTGTCAGGAGAAATATACGGCGCTGTCAGTAACGGCGGAAATCTCGTACTCTGTCACCCTCAACCTTCTTTCACTACTTGCTGTGTAAATGACCCAGAGGAAGCAAGCAGAGCATTCACATTCCGAATAAGACATAATAATAATAATAATAATAATAATAATCATAATAACTACGATCATTCTGATTATTATTATTCATTGCATGATGATAGTGCTCACTCAGGACAGCGCTTTATGAAGCAATGATGCCATCTAGATCATAAATACAAAAAAAACAAAAAGAAAACACGCCATTATTTGGTTCCCGGAACATTGCGTGGGTCTGGGGCTCTTTAGTTTCTTGCCATTTTATTTGTGGTTTCTTTAATGCAATGAGGGCGGTGGGGGGACGTAGAGAGGAGGATTCTGGGACGGTGAACGTCTGCCCTGGGGTGGCAACGGTCCACTTTAAGTCATTTTCTCGCGCTGCCCGATATTCATTTTTTTTATGCAAAATTAGGCAGAAAAAAAAAAAAAAAGAAAAATCCCATTTCCACGAGCGGGGATGATAATTTTGTAGAATATGTCACTGGTAACGGCCCTAGATGGAGACAGATGCCGCCCCCGCTGCTTTAGCGTGAAGGATTTACCCCGCCGCAACTCCTTCAGCGCCTAAAAAAAAAATGACAAAGACGGAGCTAATAATTTAAAAGCAAAGGTTACTAGGTGGCTGCGGCGGCGGCGGCGTCTGTTCCCTCATCCGGCGTGGAGAACTTCCCATTACAGATAATGTGATTTGCAAGGCCTTTCCATCTCTTAGGCAATCGGAACATAAAAATCAGGAGGAGAAACAAAGGAGGAAATGTCTAATCAAGATTCTTACGCAATTATCACCACAGGGGGATCGTCGCCCGCGCCTCGCTCTCCCGGAGAAAATGACTTACGACCCCCCCCCACCCAACCGCCGCTCCTCCCGACAAAACCCATTCATTTTATCTGCTAAAAGTAGGACCATGGGCCATCATTTTGGGGAGATATAAAGGAATTTTTTTTTTTTTTTTATTCTCCGGGAGAGAGGTATAAATTTGTGGGACTGTCAATAACCCAGAGAAATGAGACGAGAACGAAAAAATTCAGATGTTCCCTAAAGCTGAAGAAAGAGAAGTTTGGAGACGGATCTGAAGGGGGAATCGCTGTCCTGTGTGGTTTTCTTATTGAAATGATGATTGTGATTTTTTTTTTTTTTAACTCCTGAGACAAAGTTTATTCTACTTTTAGATCATCTCATCTTTGTTTCATCTTCATTGTGTTCCTGCAGACAGGGATGGAATGGCCATTGGGACTACAGGGAGTTTCCCGGTGGGCCGGTGGCTCAGTGGGCCGGCTTCAGTGACAGCGGACCGCTGCCCCCCTGCTCCTCTGTCTCTCCCTTCCCGCAGCGCTCACATCCTCTCCCTCCCCGCAGCACTCACCTGGGGGGAGAAAAGAGGCAGGGGAAGGACCAGAGGAGCAGGGGGGATGACAGAGGAGCATGGGGGAGGGGACAGACAGTTGACTCAACAGCTATGGCCTGGGAGTTTCTCACTTCTGCCTAATCTTGTCCCATAAGGGGGGCAACGAATGGATTTTTTGCCACGGGTAAAATAATGTCTAGCTTCCCCACTGGTACTGCCTATAAGAGTACCAGCCGCTCTACTCTAATAAAGTAGAACGGCTAGTGGCTAGTGAAGGGGGAGAGGGGGCTTGGGTGGCCGGGGGAGGCGGGAGTTGTCTGGCCGCCATGGGAGAGACCTGTCAAAGTGGGCCAGTCTGGATGAAGTCCAGGGCCAAATTTTTGTCCCAGTCCAGCCCTGCCTGCAGATTTTCCAAGCCCCCGGTGTCCTTCCCCTACACAGCGATACTCAACAAGGGAGAAGGATCTGGAATGCAAAATATTGTACCACCCGGGGCCTACAAGAGCTTATCAAACAGAAGCAGAATACATTCATATACACGGTAGATGTTATTTTTTATTTAAATTTTTTTTACATGGAAAAGTTCTCAATTCTTCCAAGTAGCAGAAGAACTGGTAAAGTGAGGAAGCTCCAACATCTTAGAGGAACTTAGAAATATTCTCAGTAAGAGACCCACAGAAAGGAGCGAAACCCCATCTGATTCTTTGTTGTGCATAAAAACATGAATGAATGAATCAGGTGTTATTTGCTCCCTTTTAATCCCAGTATAGGTTCTTCTCTCCCATCCCTTCTCCTTTCCTTTCCTACCCTCCCTTCCCCTCTCCTCTCCCTTTGTTTCTCCCCTACTTTCCTCCCCTCTACTCCCTTCTTCCCTCCCCTCTCATCTCTTTTGTTCCCTTCCCTTCTCCTCTCTCCTTCCCTCCCTTCTTTCCTCCTCTCCCTTCTCCTTTCCCCTCCCTTTCCTTCCTCTTTCACTCCATTCTGTCAACTTATCTTACTATTTTAAATCCTTCTTCCTCCTTCTCTCCATTTTTCTTCCTCTTTTTTCTTGTTATTTCCTCCATCTTCCGTTCACTCTTCTCCTGTCCCTTCCTTCTTACCTCCCTTTACCCTTCTCCTGCCGTTCTCTTCCTTCCTTTACCCTTCCCCTTTTCCTCTCTTCCTCCCTTCCTTTACCCTTCTCCTGTACCTCCCATCCTTCCTTTCTTTACCCTTCTCCTGTACCTCCCGTCCTTCCTTCCTTTACCCTTCTACTGTCCCTCTCTTCCTTCCTTCCTTTACCCTTCTCCTGTCCCTCTCTTCTTTGCTTCCTTTACCCTTCTCCTGTCCCTCTCTTCTTTCCCTCCTTTACCCTTCTCCTGTTCCTCTCTTCTGTCCGTCCTTTACCCTTCTACTTAGTGTCCCTTGCTTCTTTCTTTCCTTTACTCTTCTACTGTCCCTTTCTTCCTTCCTTCACACTTCTCCAGTCCCTCTCTTCTTTCCTTCATTTCTTCCTTAACTCTTCTCCTGCCCCTCTCTTCCTTCCTTCCTCCCTTACTTCACCCTTCTCTTGCCCCTCTTATCCTTCCTCCTTTCCTTCACCCTTCTCCTGTCCCTCTATTCCTACTTTCCTTCAACCTTCTCGTATCCCTCTCTTCCTTCCTTCTATCCTTCACCCTTCTCCTGTCCATCTCTTCCTTCCTTCCTTTCACCTTCCCCTGTCCCTTCCTTCCTTCAGCCTCCTCCTGTTCCTCTTTTCCTTCCTTTCTTCACCCTTCTCATGTCCCTCTTTTCCTTCCTTTCTTCAAGCTTCTCCTGTCCCTCTCTTCCTTCCTTCACCCCTCACCCTTCTCCTGCCCCTTCCTTCCTTCACCCTTCTCATGTCCCCCCTTCCTTCCTTCCCTCCTCCCTTCCTTCCTTCACCTTTTTCCTATCCCTCTTTTCTTTCCTTCCTTCCTTCCTTCCTTCACCCTTCTCATGTCCCTTCCTTCCTCCCTCCCTTAACTCTTCTCCTGTCCCTCTCTTCCTTCCTCCCTTCATCCTTCTCCTGTCCCTTCCTTCCTTTCTTTCATCCTTCCTTCACCCTTCTCATGTCCCTTCCTCCCTTAACTCCTCTCCTGCCCCTCTCTTCCTTCCTCCCTTCATCCTTCTCCTGTCCCTTCCTTCCTTTCTTTCATCTTTCCTTCACCCTTCTCATGTCCCTCTCTTCCTTCCTTTACCCTTCTCCTGTCTCTCCCTTCCTTCACCCTCCTCATGTCCCTTCCTTTCTCCCTCCCTTAACTCTTCTCCTGTCCCTCTCTTCCTTCCTCCCTCCCTTAACTCCTCTCCTGTCCCTCTCTTCCTTCCTCCCTTCATCCTTCTCCTGTCCCTTCCTTCCTTTCTTTCATCCTTCCTTCACCCTTCTCATGTCCCTTCCTTCCTCCCTCCCTTTACCCTTCTCCTGTCCCTCTCTTCCTTCCTCCCTTTCTTCACCCTCCTCATGTCCCTTCCTTTCTCCCTCCCTTAACTCTTCTCCTGTCCCTCTCTTCCTTCCTCCCTTCAGCTTTCACCTGTCCCTTTATTTCTTTCTTTCATCCTTCCTTCACCCTTCTTCTGTCTCTCCCTTCCTTCCTTCTTTCCTTCCTTTCCCTCTTGCTCCCTACATTCCCCTCTTCCTTCCTACCTCCCTCCCTTTTCGTCTCTCCCCCTCTCCCTTTATTTGTCTTGCTCCTCTGCTGAGTGAAGTAATAATTTGTATGACAAAGCCTACAGACATGTTGGGTTTTTGATAGATGATTTGTTACATTAAACAAAAGGTGTGTGTGATGACTTCTAAAAAGGTGAAAATATGAAGGTGTGAAAGCGGCATTGATTACCATCCCATTTCCATCTTATTAGAAACAAATCTGATATTTATATAAACAGAAGGAGAATTGAACCAACACATTCAACACGACCGGAAGAACGAATGCAGCGCATTCTACATCTCCTCCATACAATGACAATATAAACCATTCCACTCCACTTCTCTCTATAGTCTCTCTTCACAGAGCTGAATAGATCTCTGATTAGAACTTTGGCTCCATTCACATCTCTACCTTCCCGGGGCGCATGCCGAGGCCGGAAACGTGCTTTGTGCTTGTGGCACCATTACATGTTAAGATAGATAGATAGATAGATAGATAGATAGATAGATAGATAGATAGATAGATAGATAGATAGATAGATAGATAGATAGATACTGTAGGTAGATAGATAGATAGATAGATAGATAGATAGATAGATAGATAGATAGATAGATAGATAGATAGATAGATAGATACTGTAGGTAGATAGATAGATTGAAGAAAGATAGATAGATAGATAGATAGATAGATAGATAGATAGATAGATAGATAGATAGATAGATGGAAGAAAGATAGACAGATACAGTATCACACTTTTCTTCTATCTTTCCATGTGACAACACTGAAGAAATGATACTTTGTATCTACAATGTTGTGTAGTGAGTGTACAGCTTGCCCAAGAGGGTTAAGGCAGTGCAGGAAAATAATGGCGGCCACACAAAATATTGACACTTTGGGCCCAAGTTGGACATTTTCACTTAGGGGTGTACTCACTTTTGTTTCCAGTGGGTTTAGACATTAATGGCTGTGTGTTGAGTTATTTTGAGGGGACAGCACATTTACACTGTTATACAAGCTGTACACTCACTACACAACATTGTAGCAAAGTGTCATTTCTTCAGTGTTGTCACATGAAAAGATAGAAGAAAATATTTACAAAAATGTGAGGGGTGTACTCACCTTTTTGAGATACTGTATCTATCTATCTAACTTCCTTCCTCTATCTATCTATCTATCTATCTATCTATCTATCTATCTATCTATCTATCTATCTATCTATCTGTCTATGTCTATCTATCTATTCTATCTATCTATCTATCTATCTGTCTATGTCTATCTATCTATCTATTCTATCTATCTATCTATCTATCTATCTATCTATCTATCTATCTATCTATCTATCTATCTATCTATCTATCTATCTTAACATTTAATGGTGCCACAAGCACAAAGCATGTTTTTCTGCCTCTGCATGCATTCCCGGGAAGGTAGAGATGTGAATGGAGTCTAAGTTCTAATCAGAGATCTATTCAGCTCTAGATAGATAAAGGAAGAAAAAAAGAAAGAAAGAAAGAAAGATGTTCCTTCATGGGTTGTAGGCAGCATGAAGAAAAATAGATAGGCCCGGATTCACATATTTATGCTGGCGTAGCGCATTTTACGCTACGCCGGCGCAGCGCACAGAGGCAAATACTGGATTCACAAAGCACTCGGCGTAAGCCAGCATAGGTGGAAGTGGGCGTGAGCCATGCTAATGAGGCGTGACCCCATGCAAATGATGGGCCAAGCGTCATAGAAGTACTTAAAATGAAATGCGCTGTCCCATGGCCATCCCAGTGCGCATGCGTGGAAACAACTGCCTAAGCTAACAATCACGTCAAAACAACTGCCTAAGATACATCGAATCACTACCTACGACATGAACGTAACCTACGCCTAGTCATATTCACGTACAACGTAAACGACAAAAGATACAACGGCTTGTGTTCCCTGGTCCATACCTTTGCATGAGTTGCACCTCCTATATGGGGAATAACTTTACGCCGGACGTACGACTTACGCTAACCGCGTATATTATGCGCCGGGCGCAACTACGTTTGTGAATTGGCGTATCTCCCTCATTTGCATATGTGCATAGAAAATCAATGGGAGCAGCAAATGCGGCCAGCGTAAATATGCGCCCACGATACGACGGCGTAGAAAAGTTACGTCGGTCGTAGGAAGCCTATTTTCAGCCGTATCTCAGTTTATGGGCACGGCGCACAGATACGACGGCGCATACTTACACTTACGCGGCGTATCTGGAGATACGTCGGCGTAAGTGCTTTGTGAATCCGGGCCATAATGTTGTTTCTGGTTTTCCAGGCTCTCGGAATGACCCCAGGTGACAGACAATAAGAAATGGTGAACCATGGTTGTTATAGCCAATGTTATTAAGCTATTTCCTGTGCTGGTCAAATGTATTTTATGAAGTTAAAGAAAAAAAAAAAATAATGCTTTTGGCCACTAGACGGAGCTAAGTATAATGAGAACTTTCTGTATAGCTTAGTGCCATCTAGTGGCCAAATATGGCATGGAGGGGAATTTTTTTTTATCTTAGTTGGTCGTTTCCTGTGCTGGTCAAATTCCCCCCCCCCCCTGAATTCAAAAGGGAAAATAACCAATTTGGCCCCTAGATGGAGCTAAGTATCATAGGAACTTCCTATAATACTTAGCACCATCTAGTGGCTAAATGCGGAAGTTTAAATCAATGAAAAACATTCTACTTTTTGGTCTTTCTGCACAGAACAAATGGACATGCACGTTCACTTGGTGACTTTTTTTGAATGAACACCCCCCTGTGTGTCCATATTTTATCAATTTACAGCCATTCAGAATGAGAAAACAAACCAGTTTCTGATGCTTGGAGGGGGAGGGGGGTGAACACAGTGTGCTTGTTCCTGTTTACCTCTCTGTATACACCTGAATAGACTCCACTATGCAAAAATCACACATCCCCCGCCCCCCCTGCATTTTTCCCAAACTCTTCTACGGAGGAATGAATAGGCGGTAATTGAGCATGAAATCAGCATTTCAGATCACCAGATCTGCGCCGGATAAATTAGCTTTGCCTGGTAACGTCTCCCATTCACCTCTCTGAGCCGGGATCATGTAATTTAATTTGTATGCAATTCCACCAACGACACGAGATTGATTGCCCTAAAAGTGCGCGGATGCGGCAGGAATAAATATACATACCCAATTTATCCACACCTTAGTAAATTCTGAAGAACGGGGGGGGGGTCATGAGAAGGATTGGGCGGATTTCGTGCCGGGTCACTCGAGTGGAAAATAATTCTCACCCACTCCCTCTGAGCCTGAGGATTGGAACGTGACTGCTGAGCTTGTCTCCTATGATTGATTGACGCGAGTCAAATTTATCAGCTGATAGCGCCAATTAATGCTGTGACAATTATTACAATTATGTGAAAAAAATTAATAAAAAATCAATCATAGACTTACATGTTTTAAGCTTTTAAACAGTGCACTGCAGTACTTCTTTTGCACCATTAGATGTCCCCAGTCTTCTGTGTTGAATGACAGCCAGGGCCGTTTAACCCGCTTCCTTTGAGCCTAGGCTGTCATGGACCCGCCCCCTGGGTGCAGTGTCATCATGGCAGCCTGGACTCCAATATCAAAGCACTAAAAGGTGATCACATGACATTATGTGTAATCAATGGAAGGGGGAGGACCTGTGATATCAAAACTCAGAAGGCTGGGAGGAGGAATTTTTATGCACTGCTCAAAGTAATATAAATGTCTCTGTGGGTATAGGATTGTATACATAGAGATATATAGATATATAGATAGATAGATAGATAGATAGATAGATAGATAGATAGATAGATAGATAGATAGATAGATAGAATACATAGATAGATATGTACTGTATATATACACCTTGGGGCAGATCCACAGAGATCTGCACCCGCGCAGCGTATCAGAGATACACTACGCCACCGTAACTTACCCGGCTTTGGTTCGAATCCATAAAGATTTTGCGCCATAAGTTACGGCGGCGTAGTCTATCTCTGGCGGCGTAACGGCGCGTAATTCAAATCGGTGAGTAGGGGGCGTGTTTCATTTAAATGAAGCGCGTCCCCGCGCCGAACGAACTGCGCATGCTCCGTTTCTAAATTTCCCGCCATGCATTGCGCTAAATGACGTCGCAAGGAGGTAATTTTTTGTGACGTGGGCGTCAATTACGCCCATCCCGATTCACGGACGACTTACGCAAACAAATTTTTTTTTTTAATTATACGCGGGAACGACGGCCATACTTAACATTGAGTACGCCTCAGAATAGCAGCTTTAACTATACGCCGAAAAAAGCTGACTAGAGACGACGTAAAAAATGCGACGGCCGCTCGTACGTTCGTGGATCGCCAGAAATAGCTAATTTGCATACTCGACGCGGAAAACGACGTGAACGACACCCAGCGGACTCCGAAGAATTGCATCTTAGATCCGAAGGTGTACGAAGACTTATCTAACCCAGATGCCGTCGTATCTTGTTTTTTAGGATTCAAAACAAAGATACGACGTGGGAAATTTGAAAGTACGCCGGCGTATCAGTAGATACACCGGCGTACTCGCTTTGTGGATCTGCCACAGTATTTTTTTCCCTTCTATTGGTTGCACTAGATGTAGATGGACTGGTGTCTTTTTTTCAACCAGACAAACTATGTAACTACTGTATAATTGGTGCAACAGATAGATGATACAATGCAAATCTGATAAAATGCATAGATTAATTGGTACAATGTATAGATAATTGAATCTATGGTTGATACAATGTATAGATGTTATAATGTATAGATGATACAATGTATAGATGATATAATGTATAGATGATATAATGTATAGATGATACAATGTATAGATGATATAATGTATAGATGATACAATGTATAGATGATATAATGTATAGATGATATAATGTATAGATGATATATTGGGGATTATTTACTAAAAGCAAATCCACTTTGCACTACAAGTGCACTAGGAAATGCAGTCGCTGTAGATCTGAGGAGGACATGCAAGGAAAATAAAAAACAGCATTTTAGCTTGCACATGATTGGACGATAAAATCAGCAGAGCTTCCCCTCATTTCAGATCTTCCCTTCAGATCTACAGCGACTGCACTTCCAAGTTCACTTGCAGTGCACTTGTAGTGCAGAGTGGATTTGTCTTTAGTAAATCAACCCCAATGTATAGATGATACAATGTATAGATGATATAATGTATAGATCAGTGATGGAGATTCTTGGCACCCCAGATGTTTTGGAACTACATTTCCCACGATGCTCTTGCATTCTGCAGTGTAGTTGAGCATCATGGGAAATGTAGTTCCAAAACATCTGGGGTGCCACGGTTCGCCATCACTGGTATAGATGATACAATGTATAGATGATACAATGTATAGATGATATAATGTATAGATGATACAATGTATAGATGATATAATGTATAGATGATATAATGTATAGATGAAACAATGTATAGATGACATAATGTATATATGATACAATGTATAGATGATATAATGTATATATGATACAATGTATAGATGATATAATGTATAGATGATACAATGTATAGATGATATAATGTATATATGATACAATGTATAGATGATACAATGTATAGATGATACAATGTATAGATGATACAATGTATAGATGATATAATGTATAGATGATATAATGTATATTTGGTGCAATGTAGAATTTCCGCTTGAATAGCAAACAGTCCACATCTCTCTATCCAGTTGTGAATGCCGATCACATAACTCAGGGCCGTCCCTGTAAGATCTTTTTAGCCATGGTTCACCCTCTGACATCGCTAAGCCTCGTCTTTCACCGAATCTCACCTCTCTCCGGTACAATCACACAGCCCGCCATTATTATGATTTACGGCCCATTGGAAGGGGTTTGATCTGGGGTTGGTTATGGATCAATACTGTTGGAGTCCACTGACTTTTACGAGGCTGTTAATGGGCCAGTGCAGCAAGCCAGCGACAGGCGATTAGTTAAACCCATCTTAATCAGTAACTTCATATAAACGTCACCTCTTCCTCAGACCTTCCAATCATTGCTGGCATGGAGTCCGAACTCCGGCACCGTACCACCACGAGATTATTACATGAATTCCTCCGCAGTATCTTAAAGGGTCATTCTACCCAAACCCGACCAGGTAAATGATCAGAGATTCCCAACTTTGGATGGGTTGTCATGCACATTTCCTGCATCTCCTGCCCACCTTGCCACCTTATTTCAGGCCTAACTCCAACACTTTAGTGGCACACGGTAATGTTTTGTAGTATACACTATAGGATTGTAAAAGACCTGGGACCCCTTTGGGTGCCCCAAGGAGAGTAGTAATGTGGCTTGTCGTGTAGCATGCTGCAGTGAATGGTGGATATGGCTAAATCAGGGATCCTCAAACTATGGCCCTCCAGCTGTTGTAGAACTACACATCCCATGAGGCATTGTAACACACTGACATTCACAGACATGACTAGGCATGATGGGAATTGTAGTTCCTGAACAACTGAAGGGCTGTAGTTTGAAGACCCATGGGCTAAATGATGTTAACAGTGTGAGAGGCTTAAAGGGGCATGGCCAAATAAAACAAAACCATTCTTGTACCCATTACATAAGCTTAACTTACTAAAACAAATGTCACTGTAAAAATATGAACCTAGTCCACCTTAAAAAGAGGACAGCTTCAGTCAGTAGGGCAGTGGACGGTGTCAGTAGAGCAGTAATTGGTGTCAGTAGGGAAGTGGACAGTGTCAGTAGGGCAGTGGACAGTGTCAGTAGAGCAGTGAATGGTGTCAGTAGGGCAGTGGACGGTGTCATTAGGACAGTGGATGTGTCAGTAGGGCAGTGGACGGTGTCAGTAGGGCAGTGGATGTGTCAGTAGGGCAGTGGACGGTGTCAGTAGGGCAGTGGACGGTGTCAGTAGGGCAGTGGACGGTGTCATTAGGGCAGTGGATGTGTCAGTAGGGCAGTGGACGGTGTCAGTAGGGCAGTGGATGTGTCAGTAGGGCAGTG
Source organism: Rana temporaria (assembly GCF_905171775.1). NCBI lineage: Eukaryota > Metazoa > Chordata > Amphibia > Anura > Ranidae > Rana > Rana temporaria. Next base: position 528,948,919 of record NC_053490.1, on the reverse strand, counting down.
GACGGTGTCAGTAGAGCAGTGGATTGTGTCAGTATGGCAATGGACGGTGTCAGTAGAGCAGTGGATGTGTCAGTAGGGCAGTGGACTGTGTTATTACGGCAGTGGACAGTGTCAGTAGGGCAGTGGACTGTGTCAATAGGACAGTGGACTGGGTCAGTAGGGCAGTGGATGGTGTCAGTAGGGCAGAGGACAGTGTCAGTAGAGCAGTGGATTGTGTCAGTAGGGCAGTGGACGGTGTCAGTAGGACAGTAAATGGTATCAGTAGAGTAGTGGATGGTGTCAGTAGGACAGTGGATGGTATCAGTAGGGCAGTGGATGGTGTCAGTAGGGCAGTGGATGGTGTCAGTAGGACAGTGGATGGTGTCAGTAGGGCAGTTGACGGTGTCAGTAGGGCAGTGGACGGTGTCAGTAGAGCAGTGGACGGTGTCAGTAGGGCAGTGGATGGTGTCAGTAGGGCGGTGGGCAGTGTCAGTAGGGCAGTGGATGTGTCAGTAGGGCAGTGGACGGTGTCAGTAGGGCAGTGGATGGTGTCAGTAGGGCGGTGATTGGTGTCAGTCGTTTTAATTATTTTTAATCATATTTTAGAGAGAAAGAACGATTTAAAGATACATCTACTTGTGATTTATTGGTGCAAACATGTAAAGGTAAGGAAGGAAGGAGGGATGGAAGGAGGGATGGAAGGAAGAAGTGATGGATGGAGGGATGGAAGGAAAAAGTGATAGAAGGGAGAAGTGATGGAAGGAAGAAGGGATGGAAGGAGGAATGGAAGGAAGAAGTGATGGAAGGAAGGAGGGATGGAAGGAGGAATGGAAGGAAGAAGTGATAGAAGGAAGAAGTGATGGAAGGAAGAAGTGATGGATGGAGGGATGGAAGGAAGAAGTGATGGATGGAGGGATGGAAGGAAGAAGTGATAGAAGGAAGAAGTGATGGAAGAAAGGAGGGATGGAGGGATGGAAGGAAGAAGTGATGGAAGGAAGGACGGATGGAGGGATGGAAGGAAGAAGTGATGGAAGGAAGAAGTGATGGAAGGAAGGAGGGATGAAGTGAAGGATGATAAGAATGAAAGGAAAGGAAGCTTTAGTAAAAGGTCTACTTATAATAAATCGGTACCATCTTGTAAAAGTGGGGAGAAAATAGGGAAGGGAAGGAATGAAGTAGGGAGGGAAGAATGGTAAGTAAGAAATAAAAAGAAATGTTCCTTCCTGGGTTGTAGAGAGTTACATTGCCAGTAATGTTTCCTGTGGTCTTCCAGGTACTCCCGGTGCCCGGCTCTCTCTCGGAATGATCCCAGGGAAGAGACAATAAGCTTTGCGCTGACATTTCAGATTTATGGATATTGAGCAGTGGAGGCAGCATGGAGGAATACATTTGAAATCCTCCCGGGTATTGCAAAAAAACTTCATTGCGAGTCATACACACTTGGCCCGAGGGAACAAAGGGAAGATACAGAAACTCGTTCTCATCCAGCAGTTGCCAAGGGGACCCTGCCTACCTCTGATGAAAGGAATAATAATAATACCGCCATGTGATGAGATGCTGGCCTTGGATTCCGCACTTAGCGCCGAGGCGGGTTACAAACCGCCAACAAGGGCGCTGCCGTTGTGATCTTGGCGTTGAAAGGCGAGCTCTTGAGTTTGTTGTGAGGCCGCCATGTCAGGAATAATGGAGATACACGGCGCCTCTCCCACAAGGTCATTGTCACACTGACTGCAAACTCAAGTGTCATCACATCAACTCCCAACCCACTTCACAACGCTTTGTTAAACGCGAGAGGCGTGGCCAGAGGTCAGACAATCCGATGAACGATCAATGCTTTATGTATTTGTTACATCCTGACATGTATTTATAAAGGCAGTCATCTTTAGCACTAAGTATATATGTCACTCTCCTGTATTCCTTCTGTAGGGAGTAGAGGGATGGCCTCATCAGTGTGCTGCTGGTCCTTCATTGTCCAGTTAGGAGGCTGGGAGTGTGTTCTTCATTGTCTAATCAGGTGGCTGGGGGTGCGTTCTTTATTGTCTAATCAGGTGGCTGGGGATGTGTTCTTTATTGTTCAGGCATTGGACTGGGGGTGTTGTCTCCATTGCCCAATCAAGAGGCTAATGGTGTGTTCTTCATTGTCCAATCAGGAGGCTGGGGTGTGTTCCTTGTTCCTTTAAGAGACTGGGGGTGCGTTCTTTATAGTCCAACCAAGAGACTAGGGTTGCATTCTTTATTGTCCAATCAGGAGGCTGGAGGTGTGTTCTTTGTAGTCCAGTCAAGGGACTGGGGGGGTGTTCCTTACCATCAAATCAGGAGGCTGGGGGTGTGTTCTTTATTGTCCACACAGGAGATTGGGGTGTGTTCTTTATAGTCCAATCAGGTGACTGGGGCTGTGTTCTTTATAGGCTAAACAGGAGGCTGGGAGTGTGTTCTTTATTGTCTAATCATGTGACTGGGGGTGTGTTCTTTATTGTTCAGGCATTAGGCTGGGGTTGTTATCTCCATTGCCCAATCAAGAGGATAATGGTGTGTTCTTCATTGTCCAATTAGGAGGCTGGGGGTGTGTTCCTTGTTGTTTCATCAAGAGACTGGGGGTGTGTTCTTTATAATTCAACCAAGAGAATGGGGGTGTGTTCTTTATAGTCCAGTCAAGGGACTGGGGGTGTGTTCCTTATCATCCAACCAGGAGGCTGGGGGTGTGTTCTTTTTTGTCCACACAGGAGATTGGGGGTTTGGTCTTTATAGTCCAATCAGGAGACTGGGGCTGTGTTCTTTATAGTTTAAACAGGAGACTGGGGTGTGTTTTTTATAATCCAATCAGGAGGCTTGGGGTGTGTTCTTTATTGTTTATATAGGAGGTTGGAATTCTTCCTTTGTTGTTCGAGCAAGAAACTGGGGGTGTGTTCTTTATAGTCCAGTCAAGGAACTAGGGGTGTGTTCCTTATCATCCAACCAGAAGGCTGTGGGTGTGTTCCTTATTACAGGAGATTGGGGGTTTGGTCTTTAAAGTCCAATCAGGAGACTGGGGCTGTGTTTTTTATAGTTTAAAAAAGAGACTGGGGGTGTGTTTTTTTTATCATCCAATCATAAGGCTGGGTGTGTTCTTTATAGTCCAGTCAAGGGACGGGGGTGTGTTCTTTATTGTCCCATCAGAGCATTAGGATGTGTGTTTGTTGTTCCATCAGGAATCTGAGCGTGTTCTTCATTGTTCAGTCAAGACTAGAGAAAGGGGTTGTGTTCTTTATTGTCCAATCAGGAGACTGTGGGTGTGTTCTTTATTGTCCAATCAGGAGACTGGGGATGTGTTCTTTATAATCCAATCAGGAGTTTGGGGTGTGTTCTTTATTGTTTATTCAGGAGGTTGGAATGCTTTCTTTGTTATTCCATCAAGAGACTGCGGGGACGGGGGTTTCTATCGTCCAATCAGGAGACTGGGGGGGGGTTCTTTATAGTCCAATCAGGAGTTTGGGGTGTGTTCTATATTGTTTATTCAGAAGGTTGGAATGCTTTCTTTTATGTTCCATCAAGTGACTGGGGGGGGGGGGGTTCTTTATCATCCAATCAGGAGACGGGGGGGGGGGGGTATTCTTTAGCATCCAATCAGGAGGCTGAGGGGGTGTTCTTTATTGTTCAATCAGAAGGTTGGAATTCTTTCTTAGTTGTTCCAACAAGAAACTGGGGGGTCAATCATTATTCAGCCAGGAATATGAAAGTGTTCTTTGTGGTTTGATCAAGAGACTGGGGGTGTGGTCTTCACTGTCCATTTTCTGAGGCTGAGGGTATATTCTTCATTGTTCATTCTGAAGGCTGGGAAGTGTTCTCCATTGTCCAATCAGGAGGTTTGGTTGTGTTCTTCATTGTCTAATCATGAGGCTTGGTTGTGTTCTTCATTGTCCAATCAGGAGGCTTGGCTGTGTTCTTCATTGTCCAATCAGGAGGTTTGGTTGTGTTCTTCATTGTCCAATCAGGAGGCTTGGTTGTGTTCTTCATTGTCCAATCAGGAGGCTTGGTTGTGTTCTTCATTGTCCAATCAGGAGACTTGGTTGTGTTCTTCATTGTCCAATCAGGAGGCTTGGTTGTGTTCTTCATTGTCTAATCAGGAGGCTTGGTTGTGTTCTTCATTGTCCAATCAGGAGGCTTGGTTGTGTTCTTCATTGTCCAATCAGGAGGCTTGGTTGTGTTCTTCATTGTCCAATCAGGAGGCTTGGTTGTGTTCTTCATTGTCCAATCAGGAGGCTTGGTTGTGTTCTTCATTGTCTAATCAGGAGGCTTGGTTGTGTTCTTCATTGTCCAATTTAGGAGGCTTGGTTGTGTTCTTCATTGTCTAATCAGGAGGCTTGGTTGTGTTCTTCATTGTCCAATCAGGAGGCTTGGTTGTGTTCTTCATTGTCCAATCAGGAGGCTTGGTTGTGTTTTTCATTGTCCAATCAGGAGGCTTGGTTGTGTTCTTCATTGTCCAAACAGCTCTACTGTTGCTGTAGTGACGGTCAAGAACTTGCCAGCAAGTTAGATCTTAAAAGGCAATTGCAGCCAATTAGATCCCTTGTTGGTTTTTTAATTGCTGCCTGTACTCTCGTTAGGTAGATTCATCTATGTAGCGTAGTTTATTGTAATACATTGGAGTATAGAGGGGTTAAATGCATGGATGTATCATCTTAATGATTTATTCATATGAATTATTATTTTGGTTGTTAATTATAACTATAATTAGTACTTATTGGGTTGCTCTGGGTGGAAATATTTGATAACACGTGTATTATGGACAACCTATCACCACTGACTGCCCCGTGGAGATGAATATATTGTTATCATTATCCATTTATTGTTCGAGAAATTGAGTTTGATGTATCTATTGGATTGCATTGGAATGAGTTTATGTTACACGATTCCTTGTTTTAAATATATATATATATATATTGCATGCTATCATATGCTAAGGCCCATGCCATTAATAGTCCGGGTCGGTAATGGTACTATAAACATTTGGTAGGTGAAAGAGAGCTAAACCAATTAACAACACCAAATCTCTGCAGATTGAAAGTGAATAGGAAAAACACTGCATCAGGAGAAGCATAATTATTTCCTATGATAGTTAGCGCCATCTGGTGGTCATAATGCAGCATGCAAATGGGAAAATAATGCATTATGGCCACTACATAGTTACATAGTAGGTGAGGTTTAAAAAATGCACTAATCCATCAAGTCCAACCTGTGTGTGTGATTATATGTCAGTATTACATTGTATATCCCTGCATGTTGTGGTCGTTCAGGTGCTGAGAACACCGCCTGTGGAAGGGAATTCCACATCCTTGCCGATCTTACAGTAAAGAACCCTCTACGTAGTTTAAGGTTAAACCTCTTTTCTTCCAATTTTAATGAGGGGCCAGGTGTGTTATTTAACTCCCTTCCGCGAAAAAGTTTTATCCCTATTGTGGGGTCACCAGTCTGGTATTTGTAAATTGAAATCATATCCCCTCTCAAGCGTCTCTTCTCCAGAGAGAATAAGTTCAGTGCTCACAACCTTTCTTCATAACTAATATCCTCCAGATCCTTTATTAACGTTGTTGCCCTTCTTTGTACTCGCTCCATTTCCAGTACATCCTTCCTGAGGACTGGTGCCCAGAACTGGGCGGCATACTCCAGATGCGGCCGGACCAGAGTCTTGTAGAGCGGGAGAATTATCGGTTTATCTCTGGAGTTGATCCCCTTTTTAATGCCAATATTCTGTTGGCTTTGTTAGCAGGAGCTTGGCATTGCATGCCATTGCTGGGCCTATCATCTACTAGGACCCTCAGGTCCTTTTCCATCCTAGATTCCCCCAGAGGTTCTCCCCCCAGTGTATAGATGGCATTCATATTTTTGCCACCCAAATGCATTATTTTATATTTTTCTACATTAAACCTCATTTGCCATGTAGTTGCCCACCCCGTTCATTTGTTCAGATCTTTATGCAAGGTTTCCCCATCCTACGGAGAAGTTATTGCCCTGCTTAGCTTAGTATCGTCCGCAAATACAGAGATTGAACTGCTTACCCCATCCTCCAGGTCATTTATGAACAAATTAAATAGGATTGGTTCCAGCACAGAACCCGGGGGGACCCCACTACCCACCCCTGACCATTCAGAGTACTCCCAATTTATCACGACCTTCTGAACTCGCCCTTGTAGCCAGTTTTTAATCCATGTACTCCCCCTATGGTCCATGTACTCACCCTATGGTCCATGTACTCACCCTATGGTCCATGCCAATGGACCTTATTCTGTATAGTAAATGTTTTGGGGGACTGTATCAAATACTCCACTAGATGGAGTTGAGGTGCATAATTATTTTCTATGATAATCAGCAGCAATTAGTGATCATAATGCAGTATGTGAATGGGAAAAATACTGCATTATGGCCACTAGATGGAGTTGAGGATCATAATTATTCCCTCTAAAAGTCAGCACCATCTAGTGGCCATAATGCAGTATGTGAATGGGAAAAATACTGCATTATGGCCACTAGATGGAGTTGAGGAGTATAATTATTTCTTATGATAATTAGCACCAACTAGTAGTCATAATGCAGGATGTGAATGGGAAAATATTGCATTATTGTCACCAGATGAAGCTCAGGATCACAATTATTTACTGTGATAATCAGCACCATCTAGTGGCCGTGATGCAGTATGAGAATGAGAAAATAATGCATTATGGCCACTAGATGGAGTTGAGGATGATAATTATTCCCTCTAAAAGTCAGCACCATCTAGTGGCCATAATGTAGTATGGGAATAGGAAAAATACTGAATTATGGCCACTAGATGGAGTTGAGGAGCATACCGTATATACTTGAGTATAAGCCGACCCGAATATAAAAGTTACATGCAGTTTTGATGGACAAACATCTATGTGAATTTTTATAAAATACAAAGGCTCCTGGGTGAAAGGGAATTACATTGGGGCTATCTCACTACGGAAGTCTCAAATAAATACAGATGATGGCCCAGCCCAACTTACTCCACCTATAACTGGAATAACTATTGAATGGACTGACCCTTAAAAATGCTACAAATATACACCAATTTGTATATTACAATTATTCACCTTATCGGTTAATACTTATTCAGTAAATTTCAGTTTTCAGCAAAGATGCCACTGATACGCGGGTGGTCATAGCCAACTATCACTGAAGGGCTCATTATCTCCATAATGGATCCATAATGGATTTCCTCTCCATGTATATCATTTTATACTTCAACACAGAGTGTGAATGAGCCTCAGCGATCCGTCATCAGCTAAGAGATCTATTAGTATAATTAGCCACTCGGCCACATAGACTGATGTATTGACGTATAATTAACAAAAACTTGGTTAACAATGGTGTGATAATTTCCCCTTTCCTGTCTCTCCATGTGGAGTGGCCAGATTCAAAAGGTTTTATCTATTCAAACACTTTGTTTCTGATCTATGAAGAGGGACCACCGGTCTCCCCTACAGTTGTAACGGCTTGTCTCTTGTACTGAAATTAGGGCCTTTGAAAGCAGGGGAATCTGTATTGTGGGGGGGGGGGGTTGTCTGTACTGGTGGCAGGAAGTCCATACTGGTAGGAGCTGTACTGGGGGAAGTTCTGTACTGGGTGGGGGGGGGGGTCTGTACTATGAGGGATCTGTACTGGGGGAGCTGTACTGGGGGAGGGGAGATCTGTACTGGGGGAGCTGTATTGGTGGAGGGAAGATCTGTAATGCGGGGGGATCTGTACCGGGGACAGGGGGTCCATACTGGTGGGAGCTGTACTGGGGGGGGGGGGTTTGTACTGGGTAGGGAGAAATCTGTACTGTGGAGGATCTGTACTGGTGGAGGGAGAGGGGGGATCTGTACTAGGAGAGCTGTATTGGTAGAGGGAACTACACGGGAGAGAAGATCTGTATTGAACTACAGTTGGGTGGGTTCTACATGGGGGGAAATCTGTATTGTGGGGGATCTGTACTGGGGGCATGAGGTCCGTACTGGTATGAGCTGTACTGGGGGTAATTCTGCACTGGGTGGAGGGAAATCTGTACTGTAGGTGATCTGTACTGGGGAAAGGGGGGGAGGGGTGTCTGTACTGGGGAGCTTTATTGCTGGGGGAAACTACACTGGAGGAAAGATCTGTATTAGGGGGAATCTGTACTGGGGGAGCTGTATAGTTGGGTGGGTTCTACATGGGGGGATCTGTATTGTGGGGGATCTGTACTGCAGGAGGGGTTGGGGGGAGTTCTGTACTGGGGGAGCTGTATTGGTGGAGGGAACCACATTGGAGAGATCTGTATTGAACTACACTGGAGGGGAGTTCTTTATTGGGGGAATCTGTACTGGGGGGGGAGTTCTGTACTGGGTGGGGTGAAATCTGTACTGTGGGGGATCTGTACTGGGTTAGGGGGAGATCTGTACTGAGGGAGCTGTATTGGTGGAGGGAACTAAACTGGAAGGAATATTTTTTGGGTATAAGGACTATGTCATATAGTAACATGTACACAGTGAGTAAGCTTAAACTTCAACAACCCCCCAATTTTAGTGCATTTGTGACACCCCCATAATTTGCCGCTGCACTCGCCACCTCTACAGCCAACTCCACCCCCCCTTCGGAAACAAATTCTAAGGGGAAGCCGCACTAAATTCTTTTTTTCCGTTTGGGATTAGATACTCTTTACAGCTTCACAATCTAGCAGCCTCATCTCTGACCTGTTAATTTAGACAATATCCCGGCAAACACCGGAAGACCATTAAGGTCAATTGATTGTTTATCATATTTAAAGCTTGCAGGCCGCGCAGCTCACGAACGCGGGGACACAACGCCGGCGGGCAGGAGACGGCGACGAGCAGAAGAAATAGAAATGCCGGTGATTATCACATTCTGATGATCTTTGTAGTTTTCTCTTTACCGGTAGTCAACCCCAATAGCCTTTTTTTTTTCAGCGCCAGGAAAGCAGCCAACGCCGCGGCTCGTGACACTCGGTTAAATGAGCCACTTCTTGCCGACTCGGGGAAAAAAAAAAAGAGGCCTTTGGAAAGTGTCTTTAATAAGACCATTCGTTTCCCCTGTCGCTCGGGTCCTTCTCATCCATTGCTCATGTTCTGTGACTCCCTCCCAGGCTTCCTGCAGCCAACCATTAGTGCGGGAGGTGAGGGGGAGGGGGGGGGGGTAATGAAGCCGTCTCAGTAAATATTGCCCAGCTCCACCGAGGCCCTGCGTCCCATTATTTAGGTTCTGGAGCCTGGGAGAAGTAGGAATCATGGCGGTGGGGGACGGGGATGGAGGTGAGGTTGGCTGGTGGCCAACGACTGCAGTACCTTGTTTAATACTCTCCCGTTCTCCCAGGGAAAATCAAACCAATGTCCCGTGACCCCGGCATTGCGGCGCACATATACTGATTTATCTGGTCGGCTGAGATGAGTCAACTGCACAACGCTCAACAAAGGAACACATCAAATGTTCAAAAGAAGACTGAGCATCGCATACATTATTTTTTCTTGCATGCGAAGTAATGTGGCAATGCCTTCATCAGCTTTTCTTTTCAGAAGGATGGCGCCATCTTTGTTTAGGCATCATCCAGTGATGCTGGTCCAGAGATGGCACAATCAGGTAAATCCTGGGCTTGGCTGTGTTCACAAATGCCTGACACAGATCAGCCCATTGCTGCAGCCTCTCACCTTGTGACTTGCTACAAGGTTGCCTTTTTAACCAGGAGACTGGGAAAATGCTCCTTCCCACCTGCAGCAGACTATTAAATGCATCTCAGACTAGATAAAGTCACTAATTGGATGGATAGCTCAGGATGTCTCCGCTAATTGGAGGCAGGGCTTGCAGTGGCCCCCTCCCTGAGATGCCGCATTACTTACCTGCTTTAGCAGACTTCAGAGCTGTCCTTGACTTCTCAAGGGATGAGATCTGTATTGGGGGGATCTGTACTTGAGGTGGGGAGATCTGTACTTGTGGCATCTGTACTCAGGGGTCTGTACTGGGTGGGGGGAAATCTGTACTGGGGGAAGGGAAAGATCTGTACTGAGGGAGCTGTACTGGTGGGGGGGGGTCTACATTGAGGAGGAGATCTGTATTGGGGGGCATCTGTACTGGTGCAGCTGTACTCAGGGGTATGTACTGGGTGGGGGGAAATCTGTACTGGGGGAAGGGAAAGATCTGTACTGAGGGAGCTGTACTGGTGTGGGGTCTACATTGAGGAGGAGATCTGTATTGGGGGGCATCTGTACTGGTGCAGCTGTACTCAGGGGTCTGTACTGGGTGGGGGGAAATCTGTACTGGGGGAAGGGAAAGATCTGTACTGAGGGAGCTGTACTGGTGGGGGCGGGGGGTCTACATTGAGGAGGATATCTGTATTGGGGGGCATCTGTACTGGTGCAGCTGTACTCAGGGGTATGTACTGGGTGGGGGGAAATCTGTACTGGGGGAAGGGAAAGATCTGTACTGAGGGAGCTGTACTGGTGGGGGGGTCTACATTGAGGAGGAGATCTGTATTGGAGGGCATCTGTACTGGTGCAGCTGTACTCAGGGGTATGTACTGGGTGGGGGGGGGGGAATATGTACTGGGGGAAGGGAAAGATCTGTACTGAGGGAACTGTACTGGTGGGGGGGGGGGTCTACATTGAGGAGGAGATCTGTATTGGGGGGCATCTGTACTGGTGCAGCTGTACTCAGGGGTCTGTACTGGGTGGGGGAGAAATCTGTACTGGGGGAAGAGGGAGCTATGCACTGGGGGTAACTGTATTGGTGGGGGGATCTAATTGGAGGAAGATCTGTATTAGGGGGAACTGTAGTGAGGAAGGAAGGTTCTGTACTGCTGGGGGTAGTACTGTGGAGGATTGGGGTTGGTCCGCACTGGGTTGGGTAAAATCTGCATTGGCGGGATGGGAGAGATCTACAATAGAGGAGCTGTACTGGTGTGGGGGGGGGGGGGGTCTACATTGGGATGCGATCTCAACTTAATGAGGGGAGATCTGTACTTTGGGGGGGGGGGTTTGTTCTGGGTGGGGAAAATCTGTACTGGGGGTAAGGGAGAAAGTTGTACTGTTTTTTTTTTGGGGGGGGGGGCTTCTTTGAGGAGGAGATCTGTATGGGGAGGGGGGACTTGTACCGGAGGCAGGACGATCATATTGGGAGCTGTACTAGGTGGGGGTAAATCTGTACTGGGGGAGAATCCTGTACTGCAGGAAGCTATACTTGGGGGAGACCTGTACCGGGGATGGAATGTGCCAGAGAGGGGAGGTCTGTACTGAAAAGCAGAGGAGGAGAGCTGTACGGGGGGGGGGTTGTTCTGGGTGGGGGAAAATCTGTACTGGGGGTAAGGGAGAAAGTTGTACTGGTTTTGGAGGGGGGGCTTCTTTGAGGAGGAGATCTGTATGGGGAGTGGGGACTTGTACCGGAGGCAGGAGGTTCATATTGGGAGCTGTACTAGGTGGGGGTAAATCTGTATTGGGGGGGAGAATCCTGTACTGCAGGAAGCTATACTTGGGGGGATGGAAGGTGCCAGAGAGGGGAGGTCTGTACTGAAAAGCAGAGGAGGAGAGCTGTACGGGGGGGAGAGGAGAAGACCTTACTATGTAGAAAGAGCAAAGAGCTGAACAGGGGGAATTTTGGCTTTTGGGAGAGAGGTAATTTGGGGTCCAAAATAAGGTATGTAATGAAAATGGAAAGGTTTTATTTAAATTGTGTAATTAGCGTGTTGATGATGAGGGGCAGATCAGGAACGACAGTATGGCTGTGGTCGCGGCGGAGCTCAGAGCTTGCCGTAACATAGCCAGGCTCGGTAACATTGCTCTTCCCGACAGATGATAGTAAAAGGCTTCCTTAATAATATGAGACAGAGTCTCCTCTGTAGCTATGCCCCTGCGACTCAGACAGGACGGCACCCCTGAGGATGGAAGCTGGCACGCCGCGGAGGGGGCCTGCGCGTCCTTGACAGCGGCGGGAGGCCGGCCAGAGAGTTTTACAGCCAAACTGCCAAAAAATAATTTCCCGGCCTCTCGGAGTAATCAGTCTCTGTAATAGGATGGGACTGTCCGAGCGATGTCTTCTAGAGCACTGGGATTCCTCAAGCAGCTGGTCAAGGACAAGAAGCAGCTTCTTATTAAAGAGGTGGCGGCTGAGCATGACGGGGGATCAGATAAATACAGATGAAGCCGAATAACAGAAATCTTTCTGATCTGTGTGCAATGTGGGGGGTCATTCGGAAAATAAGAGGCCCTTTATAGATGTACACTGTATCTGAATCTGGAATGTAATAATTAGCTTGTTCTTTGCATATGTTGCATATCGTATATTACATATGCAGGCTCTGCTTTCTTTTTTATTATATTGGCAGTTTACCAATTCTTAGATGTGATGCCTGCATTTTATTTTTTCTTTAGGTTTTCTTTCTTCTATTTTCATCTGATGATACAGCCAGTAAGTCTGTTTTTTTTTTTAAACACACACTCTCCAGCAGAATGTATCAGTTTATAGGGATGAGACAAACCATTTAACCAGTGGCGCCCCCCCCCCCCAAAGCTAGTCACAAAAAAAAGCTCCTTTAAGTGCGGGCACCGGACACAGTGCACTATGGGCAGCTTGGCGTCTATGCAATCATGTGATTGCAAGTAAGACGCTTAATTTGCCTGGTTTTCGGAGTGCTTGTGGCGCAACGCAATGCGCCGCAACATTCCTTTATTTGTCATTCTCGCTGTTGTGTGTTTTTTTATTGGCACCACCGTAGGACATGGGCGGTGCTTTCCCCGGAGCCGCGGCATCACTCCCGGTTTCTCTGTGCCAGTGGTAAACTGTAAGTGACGCATGGCCTGAGCGGTGCTTTCTTTCATCTCTCGGCCAGATTGGTAGGTTCTGAGAGAGTGCTTGACTCTATACTCTATATGTGATGCTGGGCTGTATACCCTATCTGTAATGCTGACCTATATACCCTATCTGTGATGCTGGGCTAGATACCATATCTGTGATGCTGGGCTAGATACCCTATCTGCGATGCTGGACTGTATACTCTATACGTGATGCTGGGCTGTATACCCCATCTGTGATGCTGACCTATATACCCTATCTGTGATGCTGGGCTAGATACCATATCTGCGATGCTGGACTGTATACTCTATACGTGATGCTGGGCTGTATACCCTATCTGTAATGCTGACCTATATACCCTATCTGTGATGCTGGGCTAGATACCATATCTGCGATGCTGGACTGTATACCCTCTATGTGATGCTGGACTGTATACCCTATCTGTGATGCTGGGCTGTATACCCCATCTGTGATGCTGGGTTGTATACTCCTGACACTATGGGCAGAATACAGGGATTGGGTGGATTCTATAAAGGGCGGGCTTGTGAGAAGTGGTTGGGGTCAAAAAGGAAGGGCATGGTCTGCCCCCCCTCAAATCCTAAAACTTCACCAGCTGCCACGGACAGTGAGGCTGCAATTGATTGGCACAGTGAGGCTGCAATTGACGGGCACAGTGTGGCTGCAATTAATAGGCACGTTGAGGCTGCAATCGATGGGCACAGTGAGGCTGCATTTGATTAGCACAGTGAGGCTGAAATTGATGGGCACAGTGAGGCTGCAATTGATGGGTACAGCGAGGCTGCATTTGATTGGCACAGCGAGGCTGCAATTGATGGGCACAGTGAGGCTGCATTTGATGGGCATAGTGAGGCTGCATTTAAAGAGCACCGTGGGGCTGCAATTGATGGGCACAGAGAGGCTGCATTTGATGGGCACAGTGAGGCTGCATATGATGGGCACAGTTTTATCTAGCAGTAATGATACATAATCACCTGATAAATGGCTATTTACAGTCCTGCATTACTAACAGTTACATTTTTTACTTTGTTTGCGCCCCCCCCCCCAAAAAGAAACATTTTTTTGGAGCACCAGCTGCCTTATGTAAGGAAGGACTGCGATGTAAAGGGGCTCTGATGGGGACCCTGATGTATGGAGGCTCTGATTGGGACTCAGATGTAAGGGGGTCTCCGATGTAAGGAGGCTCTAATGGGACACTTATGTAAGGGGGCTCTGTAGGAAACTCTGATGTAGGGGTGATGTAAGGGGTCTTCAATGAAAGAGGGACTTTGATGGGGACTCTAATGTAAGGGGGGGACTCTGATATAAGGTATCTCCGATGTCCTCAAATTTGTTTGGAACTTCTTTGCTCTGTGTTACTGAAGGTTTATTCTTTTTTTTTTTTTTCAATCTGTTATTCTAAATTATATTTTACCGATTACCAAAAAAAAAAACATAGTTACATAGATAGTCAGGTTGAAAAAAGACACAAGTCCATCTAGTTCAACCATAAAATATATATATATATAGATAAAAAAATATATATAAAAAAAAAAAATATATATATATATATACAGATTTTATTTTCAGTAAATTTGGTTCTTTCATTTATAAAACCGATTTTTTTTTCCGCCTGCGAATATTTGTGAAATATACAATGTGGTCCTCACTGTGAAAAGTCCGGCGCCCCCTAGTGTATAAAGGACTCCTGTACAGTCTTGGAGGTGAATAGCAGTCTCCACGTCCTCCTTCTATACGTCTATTGACTGGTAGAGGTAAAATAATCCATTGAAAATAAAGAATGTGACTGTCACGGGATGATGGAAGTGTCGGGAAGACGTGCCATCTCACTGTAATGTATAATAACACTCAGACAGGATGTGTATTATGTACACGGGGAGAGCGTTACACCTCAACACATCACTTCATGACTCCCGCTAATCCGCAAAGAAAATATGGTTTATAGAAATTGAAGTAAGAAATTTGTTCAAATCGTACGTCCACTTCTCCTCAACATTGCTAAACCCAGACAAAAAGACTTCTACCTTACATGCAGGGCCGCCTTTAACCACTTCAGCCCCGGACCATTTGGCTGTGTAAAGACCGGGCCACTTTTTGCGGCACTGCGACGCTTTAACTGACAATTGCGCGGTCGTGCGACGTGGCCCCCAAACAAAATTGACGTCTTTTTTCCCCCCCAACAAATAGAGCTTTCTTTCGGTGGTATTTGATCACCTCTGCGGTTTTTATTTTTTGCGCTATAAACAAAATTAGAGCGACAGTTTCGAAAAAAAAAACTATGGCCCAGATTCTCATACATTCGCGCTGCTCCTGGGCAGCGTAATGTATGAGCTCTACGTTACACCGCCGCAGGTCTACAGGTTTAAATCCTGATTCTCAGAACACTTACCTGTAAACTTGCGGCGGTGTATCGTTAGATTGCTCGGCGCAAGCCCGCCCAATTCAAATGGGGCGGGCACCATTTAAATTAGGCGCGCTCCCGCGCCGAGCGTACTGCGCATGCTCCGTCGGGTAAATTACCCGACGTGCATTGCGCTAAATGACGTCGCCCCGACGTCATTTGCCTAGATGTATACGTAAATGGCGTCCAGCGCCATTCACGGACGTCTTACGCAAACGACGTAATTTTGATTCAATTCGACGCGGGAACGACGGCCATAGTTAAAGCGGTAGTTCACCCCCCCCGACACGATTTTACCATCGAGACAGGCATTGTAGCGCGAGCTACAGTATGCCTGTCCCGATTTTTTTAACCCCGGACTCACCTTGTAATCTGACATCGTAGATTTCGGCTCCCGCGGGGAATGGGCGTGCCTATGGAGAGGGAGGATGATTGACGGCCGGCCCTGGCACGTCACTCTCCCCGAAGACAGCCGGAGTAGGTCGCGGCTCTTCACGGCGCCTGCGCACAGGCTATGCGCACGCGTCGTGAAGAGCCAAGCCTATTTCGGCTATTTCCGGAGAAGCGTGACGCGCCAGAGCCGGCCGTCAATCATCCTCCGTCTCCATAGGCACGCCCATTCCCCGGTATCTTCGATCTACGCGTACAAGGTGAGTACGGGGGTAAAAAATTCGGGACAGGCATACTGTAGCTCGCGCTACAATGCCTGATTTTATGGTAAAAGGAAAAAAAAATTTTTTTTTCGTTGATAGGGTGAACCCCCGCTTTAACATTGGTTGCCCCTGCTAATAGCAGGGGCAACCTTACGCGTCGGGTACGCTACGCAAACGACGTTAATTCGCTGCGTCGACCTCGCGTATATTTCGGGAATCGCCGTACTTACCTCATTTGCATAGACGACGGGGAAAAGCGACGATGCGACACCTAGCGGCGGGAAAAAAAATTACTTTTAAGATCTGACAGCGTAACAGCCTTACGCTTGTCAGATCTAATGGGTACCTATGCGCAACTGATTCTAAGAAGGGCCAAATGAGGAGTTACGACGGCGCTAATGGTGTTGCGCCGTCGTAACGCCTTCGAGAATCTGGGCCTATATTTTTTACTTTTTGTTATAATAAATATCCCCAAAAAAGATATAAAAAAAATATTTTTTCCTCAGTTTAGGCCGATACGTATTCTTCTACATATTTTTGGTAAAAAAAATCGCAATAAGCGTTCATTGATTGGTTTGCGCAAAAGTTATAGCGCCAACAAAATAGGGGATAGTTTTATAGCATTTTTATTAATATTTTTTTTTACTAGTAATGGCGACAATCTGCGATTTTTATTGTGACTGCGACATTATGGCGGACGCATCGGACACTTTTGACACATTTTTGGAACCATTCACATTTATACAGCGATCGGTGCTATAAAAATGCACTGATTCCTGTGTAAAATTACACTGGCAGTGATGGGGTTAACCACTAGGTGGCGGTGTAAGGGGTTAAGTGTTCCCTAAGGAGTGAGTCTTACTGTAGGGGGGCGTGGCTTGCTGTGACACATCACTGATCGTGTTCCTGATGACAGGGAACACGATCAGTGACAGTGTCACTAGGCAGAACAGGGAGATGTTGGTCCGGATTCACAAAGCACTTACGCCGACGTATAACAAGTTACGCCGACGTAAGTGCAAATGTGCGCCTTCGTATCTGTGCGCAAGACCCACAAACAGAGATGCGCCTAAAACCAGGCTACACCCCGCCGACGTATCTTGCTTACGTCGGGGTAGAGTGGGCGCACATTTAGGCTGGACGCATGGTGCCGCTCCCATTGATTAGTCATTCAAATATGCAAATGAGGGAAATACGGCGATTCACGAACATGCGTAAAGTTATTCCCCATAAAGGAGGTGTAACCCAGCAGCAGACATGCACAGGTCTGCACCAGGGAACACAAGCTGGCGTATTTTACGTTGGACGTGTGTCTGGCTGGGCGTAGGTTACGTTCATGGCGTACGCAGTGATCCGGCATATCTTAGGCAGTTGTTCCGACGTGGTTGTGAGCATGCGCAGGTGGATGCGTCCACGGTGCATGCTCAGTTCGTTAAACGTTCTTGTCTGGCGCTCGAACCATCATTTGCATGGGGTCACGCCTCATTTGCATGGGTTTGCATGGGTCAAGCCCACTTCCACCTACGCCGGCCTGCGCCTTCGAAACCTACGCCACGCCGACGCAGCGTTGGGAGCACTGGCTTCCTGAATTCCATGCTTGCCTCTCTGCGCTGCGTCGGCGTGGCGTACGGCGTTTGCGTTACGGCGGTGTAATGTGCGCCCAACTCTCTGTGAATCTGGGCCGTTGTGTTTACACCAGGGGTCTCAAACTGGTCGGCCTCCAGCTGTTACGAAACTACAAGTCCCATGAGGCACTGCAGGGCTGACCGTTACAATCATGACTCCCAAAGGCAGAGGCATGATGGGACTTGTAGTTTTGCAACAGCTGGCGGGCCACCAGTTTGAGATCCCTGGTTTACACTAACATATCCCTGTTCTATCTCTCCGTGAGATGATCGCCTGTATGCCCGCAACGATTGAGTCAGCGGGACCCGCGGGCGGGCTCACAGAGATCATGGTGGGCGATCAAAAATAGCTAGGATCTTCAGTAGCCAAAAAAATAGCTCCCCATGTGGAAGTTTCCAGACAGCTGGAAGGACATGGGATTCCCCAGGCTGATGACAGGCTGTCGCTGAGAAAAGCACATAGAGGAAGGGGCTGTGCGGACCTCTCCAGAGGTGATCGCTATTATCCGCTCCACGGCTCCAAACCGTAGCAGATGTGACCTGGAAATTATGCAGGAGGAAGAGTCTCATTTCCACAAAGTGACTTTCATCTGCCTGAGCTTCCCGCTGAAGGATTTGCCGGGGAATTGCGCTGCCTCTTGTCTCCGATTCCTTCGCCTTCTCAAACCTCAGGCACAATCCAACAGACTTCATCCCGCGGCTTTTCTCCTCAGCATGGATACCAATCGACATACTCCCCGATCGAATCAGAAGAACAAATAAGACTTTGGCAAACTCTACAGCACAAGGAAATGAAAGGGCCTACCTATAAGAGCCAAGATTGACGTGTTTGCTTAGATTTCGGATTTAGCGGTTCTTTGAGTTTTCTCAACGACAACGGGTACGGTGATGTCTAAAAGTTGAGTATGGTAATGCCTAAAAGTTGAGTACGGTGATGCCTAAAAGTTGAGTACGGTGATGCCTAAAAGTTGAGTACGGTGATGTCTAAAAGTTGAGTACAGTGATGCCT
Source organism: Rana temporaria (assembly GCF_905171775.1). NCBI lineage: Eukaryota > Metazoa > Chordata > Amphibia > Anura > Ranidae > Rana > Rana temporaria. Next base: position 528,930,427 of record NC_053490.1, on the reverse strand, counting down.
AAAAGTTGAGTACGGTGATGCCTAAAAGTTGAGTACAGTGATGCCTAAAAGTTGAGTACAGTGATACCTAAAAGTTGAGTACAGTGATCAGGGGCGTAACTAGAAATCACAGGGCCCCATAGCAAAATGTTGTATGGGGCCCCCCAGAGCCGCCCTAGTGTCAATGCAGCGTGACCTGTGCCCCATACAGCGTGACCTGTGCCCCATGCAGCGTGACCTGTGCCCCATACAGCGTGACCGGTTCCCCATACAGCGTGACCTGTGCCCAATGAAGCGTGACCTGTGCCCCATACAGCATGATCTGTGCCCCATACAGCGTGACCTGTGCCCTATGCAGCGTGACCTGTGCCCCATGCAGCGTGACTGTGCCCAATGCAGCGTGACCTGTGCCCCATACAGCGTGACCTGTGCCCCATACAGCGTGACCTGTGCCCCATACAGCGTGACCTGTGCCCCATACAGCGTGACCTGTGCCCCATACAGCCTGGCCTGCCTGTGCCCAATACAGCCTGGCCTGCCTGTGCCCCATACAGCTTGGCCTGCCTGTGCCCCATACAGCATGACCTGTGCCCAATACAGCATTGCCTGTGCCCAATGCGGCATGACCTGTGCCCAATACAGCGTTGCCTGTGCCCAATACAGCCTGGCCTGTGCCCAATACAGCCTGAACTGCCTGTGCCCCATACAGCGTGACCTGTGCCCAATACAGCATTGCCTGTGCCCAATACAGCCTGGCCTGCCTGTGCCCAATACAGCCTCACCTGTGCAGAGGAAGAAGCAAGCTGGCCGGATCAGCAGAGAGCGGGATTGCCCGCTGTAATAGCTTTCATTTGAATTTCCAGTCTTCCCGAGGCTCATCGTCACATAGACCCACCTCTTAGCCCAACGCCTTTGATGATGTCACATGTCCCACACTGGACCGGCGTTCTGTCGATCAAAGGTGCTGGGCCAAGAGGTGGAGCTATGTGACATGAGCCCCGGGAACACTGGAAGTTCTAATGAAAGCTATTACAGCGGGAATTTCCGCTCTCTGCTGATACGGACAGCTCGCCTCTTCCTCTCCTCTCTCTTCCCCTGGCTGGGAGACCATGCCGGCGATGCTCTTATCCAGTGCCGGCCCAAGACATTGTGCTGCCTGGTACCAAGAATGAAATGCTGCCCCCCCCCCAAAAAAAATAAAAAATAAATCACGCCCACCAAAATGCCCCCACATTCATTATTTTATATCAGGATAACTAAAGTGGACCTGTCATGGCTCTATACATGTATATAGAAGAATAAAGAGGACCTGTCATGGCCACACAGAGGCCCCCCTTACATCAGAGCCTGCAGAGAGGCCCCCCTATTACATCAGAGGTTGCACGGAGGCCCCCCATTACATCAGAGGTTGCACGGAGGCCCCCCCATTACATCAGAGGTTGCAGAGAGGCCCCCCATTACATCAGAGGTTGCACGGAGGCCCCCCCATTACATCAGAGGTTGAACAGAGGGCCCCCCCATTACATCAGAGGTTGCACGGAGGCCCCAAATTACATCAGAGGTTGCACGGAGGCCCCCCATTACATCAGAGGTTGCACAGAGGCCCCCCCATTACATCAGAGGTTGCACAGAGGCCCCCCCCATTACATCAGAGGTTGCACAGAGGCCCCCCATTTCATCAGAGGTTGCACAGAGGCCCCCCCATTACATCAGAGATTGCACAGAGGGCCCCCCCATTACATCAGAGGTTGCACAGAGGCCCCCCATTTCATCAGAGGTTGCACAGAGGCCCCGCCATTACATCAGAGGTTGCACAGAGGCCCCCTTATTACCTCAGAGGTTGCACAGAGGGCCCCCCCATTACATCAGAGGTTGCACGGAGGCCCCCCCATTACATCAGAGGTTGCACAGAGGCCCCCCATTACATCAGAGGTTGCACAGAGGCCCCCCCATTACATCAGAGGTTGCACAGAGGCCCCCCATTACATCAGAGGTTGCACAGAGGCCCCCCATTACATCAGAGGTTGCACAGAGGCCCCCCATTTCATCAGAGGTTGCACAGAGGCCCCCCCCATTACATCAGAGGTTGCACAGAGGCCCCCCCATTACATCAGAGGTTGCACAGAGGCCCCCCATTACATCAGAGGTTGCACAGAGGCCCCCCATTTCATCAGAGGTTGCACAGAGGCCCCCCCCATTACATCAGAGGTTGCACAGAGGCCCCCCCATTACATCAGAGGTTGCACAGAGGGCCCCCCCATTACATCAGAGGTTGCACGGAGGCCCCCCATTACATCAGAGGTTGCACAGAGGCCCCCCATTACATCAGAGGTTGCACAGAGGCCCCCCCATTACATCAGAGGTTGCACAGAGGCCCCCCCATTACATCAGAGGTTGCACAGAGGCCCCCCATTACATCAGAGGTTGCACAGAGGGCCCCCCCATTACATCAGAGGTTGCACGGAGGCCCCCCATTACATCAGAGGTTGCACAGAGGCCCCCCATTACATCAGAGGTTGCACAGAGGCCCCCCATTACATCAGAGGTTGCACAGAGGCCCCCCATTACATCAGAGGTTGCACGGAGGCCCCCCCATTACATCAGAGGTTGCACGGAGGCCCCCCATTACATCAGAGGTTGCACGGAGGCCCCCCCATTACATCAGAGGTTGCACAGAGGCCCCCCCATTACATCAGAGGTTGCACAGAGGCCCCTCCATCACATCAGAGGTTGCACAGAGGGCCCCCCCCCCATTACATCAGAGGTTGCACAGTGCCCCCCCCATTACATCAGAGATTGCACAGTGCCCCCCCCATTACATCAGAGGTTGCACAGTGCCCCCCCCATTACATCAGAGGTTGCACAGTGCCCCCCCATTACATCAGAGGTTGCACAGTGCCCCCCCCATTACATCAGAGGTTGCACAGAGGCCCCCCCATTACAGCAGAAGTTGCACAGAGCCCCCCCCCCCTTACATCAGATGCTTGAGCAGACACATCTCTCTCCTCTCCCTCCCCTCCTCTGCACCGCGCAGTGAGAAGCGAGTGGGGGGGGGGGGGAAGCTTGGTCAGGTGTTAGCAGTTCCAGCTACAGGAGCAGACAGTGACACAGCTCTCCCTCCCCTCCTCTGCCCCGCGGGGGGGGCGAATGAAGCTTGGTGCTAGTGATGTCCAGCGGTCCCAGCTGCATGGGCAGACAGACCATCTCTCCTCCCCCCTCCTCTCTACACCGCAGCACCGCAGATTGAGAAGGGGGGGGGAGGGGGTGCTAGCAAGGACTCGAGACATGACCTGCCCTTACGGATTGAGATGTGCGGTGCGCAGGGGGCGGGGTGCTAGCAGCGACTCGAGATTTCACCGCTCCCTCCACTCTCTGCAACGGGGAAGAAGGGGGGGGGGCCGGGAGAGTGCCGCAGCGCTGCCATTCTCACTGGCAATTAGCCTCACAGCGGAGCAGGCCGAACGGGATGGGGGCCGGGCTGGTACCATTGTGTCCCATGGTAGGGTCGGCTCTGCTCTTATCCTCACCGGGCCCCCCTGATCCTCACACGGCTGCGGGCCCCATAGCGCCCACGTGGGTCGCTATGGCGGTAGTTCCGCCACTGACAGTGATACCTAAAAGTTGAGTACGGTGATGCCTAAAAGTTGAGTACGGTGATGCCTAAAAGTTGAGTACAGTGATGTCTAAAAGTTGAGTACAGTGATGTCTAAAAGTTGAGTACGGTGATGCCTAAAAGTTGAGTACAGTGATGCCTAAAAGTTGAGTACAGTGATACCTAAAAGTTGAGTACGGTGATGCCTAAAAGTTGAGTACAGTGATGCCTAAAAGTTGAGTACAGTGATACCTAAAAGTTGAGTACGGTGATGCCTAAAAGTTGAGTACGGTGATGTCTAAAAGTTGAGTACAGTGATGTCTAAAAGTTGAGTACGGTGATGCCTAAAAGTTGAGTACAGTGATGCCTAAAAGTTGAGTACAGTGATACCTAAAAGTTGAGTACAGTGATACCTAAAAGTTGAGTACGGTGATGCCTAAAAGTTGAGTACAGTGATACCTAAAAGTTGAGTACAGTGATGCCTAAAAGTTGAGTACGGTGATGCCTAAAAGTTGAGTACGGTGATGTCTAAAAGTTGAGTACAGTGATGTCTAAAAGTTGAGTACGGTGATGCCTAAAAGTTGAGTACAGTGATGCCTAAAAGTTGAGTACAGTGATACCTAAAAGTTGAGTACAGTGATACCTAAAAGTTGAGTACAGTGATACCTAAAAGTTGAGTACAGTGATGCCTAAAAGTTGAGTACGGTGATGCCTAAAAGTTGAGTACGGTGATGCCTAAAAGTTGAGTACGTTGATGCTTAAAAGTTGAGTACAGTGATGCCTAAGAGTTGAGTACAGTGATGTCTAAAAGTTGAGTACGGTGATGTCTAAAAGTTGAGTACGGTAATGCCTAAAAGTTGAGTACAGTGATGCCTAAGAGTTGAGTACAGTGATGCCTAAAAGTTGAGTACGGTGATGTCTAAAAGTTGAGTACGGTGATGTCTAAAAGTTGAGTACGGTAATGCCTAAAAGTTGAGTAAGGTGATGCCTAAAAGTTGAGTACAGTAATGCCTAAAAGTTGAGTACGGTGATGTCTAAAAGTTGAGTACGGTGATGTCTAAAAGTTGAGTACGGTAATGCCTAAAAGTTGAGTAAGGTGATGCCTAAAAGTTGAGTACAGTAATGCCTAAAAGTTGAGTACGGTGATGTCTAAAAGTTGAGTACAGTGATGTCTAAAAGTTGAGTACGGTGATGCCTAAAAGTTGAGTACGGTGATGCCTAAAAGTTGAGTACGGTGATGCCTAAAAGTTGAGTACGGTGATGCCTAAAAGTTGAGTACGGTGATGCCTAAAAGTTGAGTACGGTGATGCCTAAAAGTTGAGTATGGTGATGCCTAAAAGTTGAGTACGGTGATGTCTAAAAGTTGAGTGCGGTGAAAGTCTTTATAACCTGGAAAAATGTCTTTAGCAACTCAACTTTTGGACATCACATTAACTGACCACCCTAAGCTTGCCACAATCCACTTTTGGAGAAGAGTGAAGGTGGCGCCACATTTCATAAGCTCGCCATTGCAATTTTGAAACAGTCTTTCCAATTGACCAATCCGTTGGGGACTAGTTCTTCGTCGCACGCTCTGCAGCTGTGATAAAGGCATTGAGTGCACTGGGTCCACCTTAATCTGAGGTCTCCCATCCCCCACTGCCGGGATCCAGAGAACATCCCAATGGACTGTACAGCTACCGAGAGGTCAACTTTGAAGCAGTCCTTTAATCTCCCGAGTTTCTTTGGCCACGGCTGAAACACCAAGAGATGGTCCTTGAAGCTTGAAAAATAACCGCATGGGCTCATTTACACTTCGACTTTATCACACATTAAAGAGCCGACTGCTTCAGAGTGCTTTTTTGATGTCTTTTTGATGCTTTAGTGATGATTTTTTTGAAGCTTTAATGAAACTTGGCAAATGCCCCGTGTGTGTGCGTGTGTGTGCGTGTGTGTGTGCGTGTGTGTGTGTGCGTGCGTGTGTGTGCGTGCGTGTGCGCGTGTGTGTGTGTGTGTGTGCGTGCGTGTGTGTGCGTGCGTGTGTGTGTGTTGGTTTTCTATTTGTTTTAAAGGGCCTCAGAAGAACCACAGCTCTGAGTAATACCACCCAGTTCATTAGTACCCCCTGCTCAGGAGATCCCCAGATCATTAGTACCCCCTGCTCAGTTGATCCCCAGATCATTAGTACCCCCTGCTCAGGAGATCCCCAGATCATTAGTACCCCCGCTCAGGAGATCTCCAGATCAGTAGTACCCCCTGCGCTTCTGATACCCCACTCAGTAGCATCCCCAACTCCGCTAATCCTCTGTTCATTAGTAACCCCCAACTCTGAACATTTCCCACTCAGTGGTAACCTCTAGCTCTGCTGATCCCCCACTCAGTAGCAACCCCCAGCTCTGCTGCTGATTCCCCACTTAGTAGCAACCCCCAGCTCTGCTGATTCCCCACTCAGTAGCAACCCCCAGCTCTGCTGATTCCCCACTCAGTAGTAACCTCTAGCTCTGCTGATCTGATCTGATCTGGGGCCCCTACAATGCAGGTAAACAGAAATCAAGTAGGTATGAGGCAGGGGATATCTAGAGTGTAGAGGGGCCATCTGGGATGTAGAGGGCAGCCCGGATTCAAGGACCAGCTGCTTTGGGGAAAGGGCAGAGGCCCCCCATGCAGCTGGGGCCCCTGGGCAGTGCCCAGGTGTGCCCTCTTATTAAGACAGCCCTGCCTACAACGTCAGAGCTCCTCCTGGATGGAACACAATCAGTTCCTCATCTTGATCTGGAGAGGGATGCTAAATTGGGTTTATTAAGTGGGCCCCGTGGAGGCCCCTGTGGTCGCAGGTCCCAACAGACCCGTTAAGAGGGGAATGTGAATTATTGATAAGACGGAAAGGTGTTAATGGTCTCCCGACAATCACTTCCCCAACTTCTGAAACCACAGATGGATCGGTGTGACTACGACGTGTGACGACCGCCAGAACATCAGGAGGAAGACGCTGTCTGTGGTTAACCGTGAGAGTTTCATCATTGTGAAGCTGCCGAGGTGAGATCACCAGAAAATGAACGGCCTGACGGGTGAATCTCTCAGAGTTTAACATCGATCGCAACTCAACGTACGTCAGCTGGGCTAACTAAGGAGTGACTAATGTTATCAGCTTGGCTTTACTCATATTTCACAGTGGGCTTAAAGTCATACTAAACACACATGCCCAGATTCACAGAGAGCAAGGCGCACATTACGCCGCCGTAGGGCAAACACTGTATGCTACGCCAACGCAGCGCAGAGAGGAAAGCATGGCATTCAGCAAGACAGTGCTCCCAACGCTGCGCCAGCGTGGCGTGGGTTTCGAAGGCGCACGTTGCGTAGGTGGAAGTGGGCGTGAACCCATGCAAATGAGGTGTGACCCCATGCAAATGAGGTGTGACCCCCATGCAAATGATGGGCCGAGCGCCAGACAGGTACGTATCACGAACTGCACATGCGCCGTGACGAGAACGCAAGCACAGCACCCCCATGCGCATGCTCACAACCACGCCGGCAAAACTGCCTAAGCTACGCCGGATCACTGCGTACGCCGTGAACATAACGTACGCCCAACCAGACACACGTCCAACGCACAATACGCCGGCTTGTGTTCCCTGGTGCAGACCCGTGCATGTCTGTTGCTGGGTTGCACCTCCTTTATGGGGAATAACGTTCGTGAATCGCCATATTTCCCTTATTTGCATGTTTGAATGGCTAATCAATGGGAGCAGCCCCATGTGTCCAGCCTACGCCGGCGTGTGCAAGCTACGTCGGTGGGGTGTAGCCTGTTTTTAGGCGCATATTAGTTTGTGGGTCTGGCGCACAGATACGACGGCGCACATTTGCACTTACGTCGGCGTAACTTGTTATACATCGGCGTAAGTGCTTTGTGAATCTGGGCCACATTGTTTAACCGCTTGCCGACCGCCGCACAAACATGTACGTCTGCAGAATGGCACGGCTGTGCAAAGGGACTTACCTGTAAGTCCCGTTAAATTTGCCACTGTGCGGGCGCGCCCCTGCCGCAAGCTCCGTGACCGTGCCCGCGGAACCCACGGACTCGATGTCCGCTGGTCTCCCACGATCGTGTCACGGAGCTGCAGAAAAGGGAGATGCCTATGTAAACAAGGCATTTCCCTGTTCTGCCTAGTGACAGGACACTGATCTACTGCTCCCTGTGATCGGGAGCAGTGATCACTGTCGTGTCAGTGGTAGCCCACCTCCCCCACAGTTAGAATCACTCCCTAGGACACACTTAACCCCTTCATTGCCCCCTTCCCTGCCAGTATCATTTACACAGTAATCAGTGCATTTTTATAGCACTGATCGCTGTATAAATGACAATGGTCCCAAAATAGCGCCAAAGGTGTCTGATGTGTCCGCCATAATGTCGCAGTCACGATAAATATCGCAGATCTCAACCATTTCTAATTAAAAAAAATATTAATAAAAATGGCATAAAACTATCCCTTATTTTGTAGACGCTATGGCCCGGATTCACATAAGTACATCGGCGCATATTTATGCCGCCGTAGCGTATCTTTTTTACGCTAAGCCGACGCAGCGCAGAGAGGCAAGCACTGGATTCACAAAGCCAGTTCTGCCAAATCTGCGCTGGGTTTCTTAGGCGTGAGTCGTCGTAAGTAGAAGTGGACGTGAGCAATGCAAATGAGGCGTGACCCCATGCAAATGATGGGCCGAGCGCCAGATAGATAAGAATAACGAACGGCGCATGCGCCGTCCCGTGGACACATCCCAATGCGCATGCTCAGAATCACGTCGGAACGAATGCCTAAGATACGACGGATCACTGCCATGATTCACAGACATGACTAGGCATGACAGGAATTGTAGTTCCTGAACAACTGGAGGGCCGTAGTTTGAAGACCCATGGGCTAGAGTTAGACCAGTGATGGCGAACCTTGGCACCCCAGATGTTTTGGAACTTCATTTTCCATGATGCGCATGCACTCTGCAGTGTAGTTGAGCATCACGGGAAATGTAGTTCCAAAAAATCTGGGGTGCCAAGGTTCTCCATCACTGGTCTAGACTGATGATGTCATTGGCCTGCTGCAGGTATTAGAAAGAACTACCTTAGTCTCCCCATTCAAGAACTGCACTGGTACCAAGATTGACATGAATGTATCATCTCCATGTCGGCATCTCAGTCCAGTTCCATGTTTTCTTCCATTTAGAATAAGAGAAGGCATTGGATTATGACGCAAAACTGCAAGCCCCGAGGTCAGAATCATAGGGGTAGATTCAGGTAGGGACCGCGTTTTTTTGTGCGGGCGTAACGTATCCTATTTACGTTACGCCTCCGCAACTTTGACAGGCAAGTGCTGTATTCACCAAGCAAAGTTGCGGCGGCGTAGCGTAAATAGGCCGGCGTAAGCCCGCCTAATTCAAATGTGGAAGATGTGGGCGTGTATTATGTAAATGTATTGTGACCCCACGTAAATGACGCTTTTTCCGAACGGCGCATGCGCCGTCCATGAAAGTATCCCAGTGCGCATGCTCCAAATTAACCCGCAAAAAGCCTATGCTTTTGACGTGAACGTAAATTACGTCCAGCCCTATTCGTGAACGACTTACGCAAATTACGTAATCAACGTAAAATTTGACGCGGTCCCGACATTGGCTGCGCCTCATATAGCAGGGGTAACTTTACGCCGGAAAAAGCCTAACGTAAACGGCGTATCTGTACTGCGTCGGCCGGGCGTACGTTCGTGAATCGGCGTATCTAGCTGATTTACATATTTCTAAACGTAAATCAGCGTACACGCCCCCTAGCGGCCAGCGTAAATATGCAGTTAAGATACGATGGCGTAGGAGACTTACGCCGGTCGTATCTTAGCAATATTTAAGCGTATCTCAGTTTGAGAATACGCTTAAATATACGACGGCGGGGATTCGGACTTACGACGGCGTATCTACTGATAAGCCCGTCGTAAGTCTCTATGAATCTATCCCATAGACACGGCTCGCATTTTATTTTGCAACATTTGTGATTGCAAAAAAAAAATATTGAATTTTGAGAGAAGTAACGTGTATCTCTTCTCCATTTTTTTTTTTTTGCCCACTAGTCTTCATCCTGCTGCTTTGACAACATGGCTCCTTCGAAAAAATTCTGACAATAACGATGGCAGCAGGTGGTTCTGGCGTTCATGTAGCCGACGCATTGCTCTGGATCCGTATAATAGCCGCAGAGCTTATAACGAGCTGGAGTCATTAGACCAATACCTCGTGTGGATATGTGTGGCCGCAGGCGCGTGTCACCAGCTAGGACCTGGCACTAGAGAGAACAGCTGGGGGCTTTTGGCGGGAGATAATGAGAGGAGGACGGCTCCGAGGCACAGGCGCAGAAAACAGGGTACCTGTGATTACACGGCCTGTGATCAGACGCCTGGCTCTGCTATCCAACAGAGTCCATTACAGCAAAAACCAAACTGTTTATTGAGGCCGCGACCGCAAAGACGTGAGGTGTCAGCGGCGTGTCACAGGTCGTCCATATCAGGCTGGAATAAATGCTCTCTGGCTAGCAGGCAATTGGTTCCTACTTTGCTGGAGTGAAGGTTAAGAAACATCATTAGATATATTTTCATAGGTTACCGTCATTATTTACAGTTCAGTGGAAAGCAAATGCAGTGTATCATTGTAACTGTCCAAAGTCCTTTTACTGTCACATTATTCAGAATGCAGCCTATCCATTCACTAGAGAGCGGTGACATCACTGAGAATGCAGCCTATCCATTCACTAGAGAGCGGTGACATCACTGAGAATGCAGCCTATCCATTCACTAGAGACCGGTGACATCACTGAGAATGCAGTCTATCCATTCACTAGAGACCGGTGACATCACTGAGAATGCAGCCTATCCATTCACTAGAGACCGGTGACATCACTGAGAATGCAGCCTATCCATTCACTAGAGACCGATGACATCACTGAGAATGCAGCCTATCCATTCACTAGAAACTGGTGACATCACTGAGAATGCAGCCTATCCATTCACTAGAGACCGGTGACATCACTGAGAATGCAGCCTATCCAATCACTAGAGACCGGTGACATCACTGAGAATGCAGCCTATCCAATCACTAGAGACCGGTGACATCACTGAGAATGCAGCCTATCCATTCACTAGAGACCGATGACATCACTGAGAATGCAGCCTATCCATTCACTAGAGACTGTGACATCACTGAGAATGCAGCCTATCCATTCACTAGAGAGCGGTGACATCACTGAGAATGCAGCCTATCCATTCACTAGAGACCGATGACATCACTGAGAATGCAGCCTATCCATTCACTAGAGACCAGTCACATCACTGAGAATGCAGCCTATCCATTCACTAGAGACCGATGACATCACTGAGAATGCAGCCTATCCATTCACTAGAGACCGGTGACATCACTGAGAATGCAGCCTATCCATTCACTAGAGACTGTGACATCACTGAGAATGCAGCCTATCCATTCACTAGAGACCGGTGACATCACTGAGAATGCAGCCTATCCATTCACTAGAGACCAGTGACATCACTGAGAATGCAGCCTATCCATTCATTAGAGACCGGTGACATCACTGAGAATGCAGCCTATCCATTCACTAGAGACCGATGACATCACTGAGAATGCAGTCTATCCATTCACTAGAGAGCGGTGACATCACTGAGAATGCAGCCTATCCATTCACTAGAGACCGATGACATCACTGAGAATGCAGCCTATCCATTCACTAGAGACCAGTCACATCACTGAGAATGCAGCCTATCCATTCACTAGAGACCGATGACATCACTGAGAATGCAGCCTATCCATTCACTAGAGACCGGTGACATCACTGAGAATGCAGCCTATCCATTCACTAGAGAGCGGTGACATCACTGAGAATGCAGCCTATCCATTCACTAGAGACCGATGACATCACTGAGAATGCAGCCTATCCATTCACTAGAGACCGGTGACATCACTGAGAATGCAGCCTATCTATTCACTAGAGACCGATGACATCACTGAGAATGCAGCCTATCCATTCACTAGAGACCGGTGACATCACTGAGAATGCAGCCTATCCATTCACTAGAGACCGGTGACATCACTGAGAATGCAGCCTATCAGGCCCGGACTGGGACAAAAAATAGGCCCGGGCATTTTAGACTGAGCAGCCCGGGGGGGGGGGGGGGCACGCGGCGGGGGTTAATGATGGAATGCCCGCACAGAGAGAGAGACTGCTCCACATTTGTGGCACAGAGAGAGAAATCACTCCACATTGCTGGAACAGAGAGAAATCGTTGGACATTTCCCATTGTTGTACTGAAGTCAGTTGATAGATCGGAGTCTGTATAACCAGTCTGCACATTGATAGATTGAAATTTCTGCTGAACTGGCAGAATTTCAATCTATTTATGATGGCCTAAGTCCACCAGTCTCCGAGTTTAATAATATCCTCAAATCTTCAGAAAGGGGTTCTCCACTTAGGTTTAGAAATTCACTTTGAACTCCACCTTATTTCCAGAACTCTCATTATATATTAGATGTGCAAAGAATAAGGTGAGAGAACATCTAATACCTATAAAGAGTAATGAAAATAAGGTGGAGTACAAAGTGAAATATCTGGAGGGACTGGCTGAGGTTAAAACAGGCAGGGAGGAAATTAGGCATCACCTCCTTACTGTCTGTCAAATGCCTCTGAAAAGTGACATGAGAATTGATAACTTTTCAGTGGAGTATCTGTGAGTGCAAGCCTTTTGGCTCACACTGGTGCTCAACATTTTTTTGGGGGGAAGCAATCAAACTGAACAAAAACATCAAATGCAGCCACTGTGCCCCATTATATGCAGCAACTGTGCCCCATCAAATGCAGCCACTGTGCCCCATCAAATGCAGCCACTGTGCCCCATTATATGCAGCCACTGTGCCCCATTATATGCAGCCACTGTGCCCCATCAAATGCAGCCACTGTGCCCCATTATATGCAGCCACTGTGCCCCATTAAATGCAGCCACTGTGCCTATCAAATGCAGCCACTTTGTCCCATCAAATGCAGCTGTTGTGCCCCATCAAATGCAGCCACTGTGCCCCATCAAATGCAGCCACTGTGCTACATCAAATGCAGCCATTGTGTCACATCAAATGCAGCCACTGTGCCCCATCAAATGCAGCCACTGTGCCCCATCAAATGCAGCTACTGTGCCCCATCAAATGCAGCCACTGTGTCCCATCAAATGCAGCCACTGTGCCCCATCAAATGCAGCCACTTTGTCCCATCAAATGCAGCCAATGTGCCCCATCAAATGCAGTCACTTTGTCCCATCAAATGCAGCCACTTTGTCCCATCAAATGCAGCCACTGTGCCCCATCAAATGCAGCCACTTTGTCCCATCAAATGCAGCCACTGTGCCCCATCAAATGCAGCCACTGTGCCCCATCAAATGCAGCCACTGCGCCCCATCAAATGCAGCCACTGTGTCCCATCAAATGCAGCCACTGTGCCCCATCAAATGCAGCCACTTTGTCCCATCAAATGCAGCCACTGTGCCCCATCAAATGCAGCCACTGTGCCCCATCAAATGCAGCCACTTTGTCCCATCAAATGCAGCCACTTTGTCCCATCAAATGCAGCCACTGTGACACACCCTCCACCCACTCGCTGTCTGACCGACACTTACCCCATCTTAGTGGCGGGTCAGGCATGAATCTATCCATTTTACATGTGGGGGTGGCATAATGGAGGGGGCAGTGCCTGTGTGCCCTTAATGGACAGGCCGCCACTGTGGAGGTTTTCCATAGCCCCAGTCCCTCAGACTTCTAATTAGAAATTGTGCGTTTTTGCTGCATTTTTTGGAATTGCACCACAGATGCGGCATGCAGGACTTTTTGTGCACTTTCAGGACATGCAGCAAAAATGTACAACCTAATAGAAGTCTATGGGACTGGAGGGTAACATGCCAGAACTGCAGCTAAACTGCAGCTTGCCAGTGTGAACCCACATCATAACATCTAGGAGGGCAAGAAACTGTCACAGGCTGCTGTAATATAACACTTAATATGCAGAGAGGGGGACGTGGCCAGTGGACAATCCACAACTTGTGGCAGGTGTCGTGGTCAGGTGACGTGGCAAGTGGACAATACACAACTTGAGGCAGGTGACGTGGCAAGTGGACAATCCACAACTTGTGGCAGGTGACGTGGCCAGTGGACATTCCACAACTTGTGGCAGGTGACGTGGCCAGGTGATGTGGCAGGTGACGTGGCCAGGTGACGTGGCAGGTGACGTGGCCAGGTGACATGGCAAGTGGACAATCCACAACTTGTGGCAGGTGACGTGGCCAGGTGATGTGGCCAGTGGACAATCCACAACTTGTGGCAGGTGGCGTGGCCAGATGACATTGCAGATGACGTGGCAAGTGGACAATACACAACTTGAGGCAGGTGACGTTTCAAGTGGACAATCCACAACTTGTGGCAGGTGACATGGCCAGTTGACGTGGCAGGTGATGTGGCCAGTGGTTATTCCACAACTTGTGGCAGGTGACGTGGCCAGGTGATGTGGCAGGTGACGTGGCCAGGTGACGTGGCAGGTGACGTGGCCAGGTGACATGGCAAGTGGACAATCCACAACTTGTGGCAGGTGACGTGGCCAGGTGACGTGGCCAGTGGACAACCCACAACTTGTGGCAGGTGGCGTGGCCAGGTGACATGGCAGATGACATGGCAAGTGGACAATACACAACTTGAAGCAGGTGACGTGGCAAGTGGAAAATCCACAACTTGTGGTAGGTGACGTGGCCAGGTGATGTGGCAGGTGACGTGGCCAGGTCACGTGGCCAGTGGACAATCCACAACTTGTGGCAATTGACGTGGCCAGTTGACGTGGCAGGTGACGTGGCCAGTGGATAATCCACAACTTGTGGCAGGTGACGTGGCCAGGTGACGTGGCAGGTGATGTGGCCAGGTGACATGGCCAGGTGACGTGGCAAGTGGACAATCCACAACTTGTGGCAGGTAACGTGGCCAGGTGACATGGCAGGTGACGTGGCCAGGTGACGTGGCCAGTGGTCAATCCACAACTTGTGGCAGGTGATGTGGCCAGGTGATTTGGCAAGTGCATAATCCACTTGTGGCAGGTGACGTGACAAGTGGACAATCCACAACTTGTGGCAGGTGACGTGGCCAGGTGACGTGGCAGGTGACGTGGCCAGGTGACATGGCAAGTGGACAATCCACAACTTGTGGCAGGTGACGTGGCCAGGTGACATGGCCAGTGGACAATCCACAACTTGTGGCAGGTGGCGTGGCCAGGTGACATGGCAGATGACGTGGCAAGTGGACAATACACAACTTGAGGCAGGTGACGTTTCAAGTGGACAATCCACAACTTGTGGCAGGTGACGTGGCCAGTTGACGTGGCAGATGATGTGGCCAGTGGACATTCCACAACTTGTGGCAGGTGACGTGGCCAGGTCATGTGGCAGGTGACGTGGCCAGGTGACGTGGCAGGTGACGTGGCCAGGTGACATGGCAAGTGGACAATCCACAACTTGTGGCAGGTGACGTGGCCAGTGGACAACCCACAACTTGTGGCAGGTGGCGTGGCCAGGTGACATGGCAGATGACATGGCAAGTGGACAATACACAACTTGAAGCAGGTGACGTGGCAAGTGGAAAATCCACAACTTGTGGTAGGTGACGTGGCCAGGTGATGTGGCAGGTGACATGGCCAGGTCACCTGGCCAGTGGACAATCCACAACTTGTGGCAATTGACGTGGCCAGTTGACGTGGCAGGTGATGTGGCCAGTGGATAATCCACAACTTGTGGCAGGTGACGTGGCCAGGTGACGTGGCAGGTGATGTGGCCAGGTGACGTGGCAGGTGACGTGGCCAGGTGACATGGCAAGTGGACAATCCACAACTTGTGGCAGGTAACGTGGCCAGGTGACATGGCAGGTGACGTGGCCAGGTGACGTGGCCAGTGGACAATCCACAACTTGTGCCAGGTGACGTGGCCAGGTGATTTGGCAAGTGCATAATCCACTTGTGGCAGGTGACGTGGCAAATGGACAATCCACAACTTGTGGCAGGTGTCGTGGTCAGGTGATGTGGCAAGTGGACAATCCACAACTTGTGGCAGGTGACGTGGCCAGTTGACGTGGCAGGTGACGTGGCCAGTGGACAATCCACAACTTGTGGCAGGTGATGTGGCCAGGTGACGTGGCCAGTGGACAATCCACAACTTGTGGCAGGTGACGTGGCCAGTTGACGTGGCAGGTGACGTGGCCAGTGGACAATCCACAACTTGTGGCAGGTGATGTGGCCAGGTGACGTGGCAGGTGATGTGGCCAGGTGACGTGGCAGGTGACGTGGCCAGGTGACATGGCAAGTGGACAATCCACAACTTGTGGCAGGTGACGTGGCCAGGTGACATGGCAGGTGACGTGGCCAGTGGACAATCCACAACTTGTGGCAGGTGGCGCACTCGGCCAGCTCAGTGGCCTTTTTGCAGGACATTAGAGCAGCCCAGCGGGCAAATGCATTCTTGCAACCCAGCCCAGTCCGCCCCAAGGGCCTTGGTACACCTCTGGGTAGAAGTGACATGCGGGCCGCCGAGGGCCGTTCGCGGGCCACCGAGGGCCGTTCGCGGGCCGCCAAGGGCCGTTCGCGGGCCACTGCCGGCCCGCGGGCCGCCACGGCCCACCGGGCATATGCCCGGTATGCCCTATGGCCAGTCCGGGCCTGCAGCCTATCCATTCACTAGAGACCGATGACATCACTGAGAATGCAGCCTATCCATTCACTAGAAACTGGTGACATCACTGAGAATGCAGCCTATCCATTCACTAGAGACCGGTGACATCACTGAGAATGCAGCCTATCCATTCACTAGAGACCGGTGACATCACTGAGAATGCAGCCTATCCATTCACTAGAGACCGGTGACATCACTGAGAATGCAGCCTATCCATTCACTAGAGACCGGTGACATCACTGAGAATGCAGCCTATCCATTCACTAGAGACCGATGACATCACTGAGAATGCAGCCTATCTATTCATTAGAGACCGGTGACATCACTGAGAATGCAGCCTATCCATTCATTAGAGACCGGTGACATCACTGAGAATGCAGCCTATCCATTCACTAGAGACCGATGACATCACTGAGAATGCAGCCTATCTATTCATTAGAGACCGGTGACATCACTGAGAATGCAGCCTATCCATTCACTAGAGAGCGATGACATCACTGAGAATGCAGCCTATCCATTCACTAGAGACCAGTGACATCACTGAGAATGTAGCCTATCCATTCACTAGAGACTGTGACATCACTGAGAATGCAGCCTATCCATTCACTAGAGACCAGTGACATCACTGAGAATGTAGCCTATCCATTCACTAGAGACCGATGACATCACTGAGAATGCAGCCTATCCATTCACTAGAGAGCGGTGACATCACTGAGAATGCAGCCTATCCATTCACTAGAGACCGATGACATCACTGAGAATGCAGCCTATCCATTCACTAGAGACCGGTGACATCACTGAGAATGTAGCCTATCCATTCACTAGAGACCGATGACATCACTGAGAGTGCAGCCTATCCATTCACTAGAGAGCGGTGACATCACTGAGATTGCAGCCTATCCATTCACTAGAGAGCGGTGACATCACTGAGAATGCAGCCTATCCATTCACTAGAGATTACCCCTCTTCTCTTTGCAGGTAAAACACAGTACCCATCTAATGTTTTATTCTTCAAGGGGAGGTTGAGTGTAATGGCAGTTCTAGGCTTTCCTACTAGAAAGCCCAGCAAGAACTACTAAGTTTATATACTTGTTAACCCAAAACAGAATTTGACTTGAGAGTTGTCATTGCTGACCTTCTGAAAAAAGCTAGTTATCTGGCTGTCATGCTAATTACCGTACTTGGTTTATTTGAGTCATTGAGGCAAAGTAATGAAGAACGAGGATCAAGGTGACTTGCAGTATTTAAAGACAGAGACCTCAACAAGAGCTCTGAGTTTACTTTAGGATAATATCACTAAGACCCCATTCACACCTTCGCGTTTTGTCGCATGTAGCGCGACGCGAACAAACGCCAGAGGGACGAAAAGCAATGAAAGTCAATGGGGATGGTTCACATCTGAACGCTGATGCGCCTGACGCGCATCGCCTGTAGTCAAAAGAAGTTCTGGACCCTTTTCTGTCGCGCAATACGCGCGATATGCGCGTATTTGAGCGTTTTTGGTTTTCCATTGAAATCAATGTAAAACGCCAGATACGCGCGTATTGCGCGACAACAAGCGTTTGCTACAGGCGTTTTGTCAATAGAACTTGTCGCCCATGCAGAAGATTTAAAAAATCTACCAACATAGCAACAAGTGATGAAAAGATGATAGTTTTTCCTATTGGCTAAAAAAAAACCGTCTAAGTACAAAAACGTCGGACAACGCTGTATGCAAACGCGCATATTAGCATGAATACGCGCGAAAAAAACGCCTAAAAAAACCGCCGGAAAACGACGCTATTGCCTACGCCTAGGTGTGAATGCAGCCTTAGACTGTTTACATTAAGCTGATCTCTAAAATCTCAAAAATCGGGAGTCCCAACGGTATACCAATCAACAGCACCTGCGCCAAAAAAGCAAAACCCAAATTATGGACTCTCTTAAGTCTCTAAAATCTGGAATATTGGAGTCCCAACGGTATACAAATCAACATGTATGCCGAAAAAGTAAACCCCAAATTATGGAATCGCTTAAATCTCTAAAATCTGGAATATTGGAGTCCCAACAGTATACCAATCAACAGCATCTGCGCCAAAAAAGCAAAGCCCAAATTATGGACTTTCTTGGGTCTCTAAAATCTCCACTATCGGAGTCCCAATGGTATAAAAATCAACAACATCTACACCAAGAAAACAAAACCCAAATTATGGACTCAATGATGGCATTCAACACAAAATAAAAAAAATATGGCCCGGATTCACATACATCAGCGCATATTTATGCCGCGGCAGCGTATCTTCTTTACGCTACACCGACGCAGCGCAGAGAGGCAAGCACTGGATTCACAAAGCCAGTGCTGCCAAATCTGCGCTGGGTTTCTTAGGCGTAAGTCGTCGTAAGTGGAAGTGGGCATGAGCCATGCTAATGAGGCGTGACCCCATGCAAATGATGGGCCGAGCGCCAGACAGATACGAATAACGAACGGCGCATCCCAGTGCGCATGCTCAGAATCACGTTGGAACGAATGCCTAAGATACGACGGATCACTGCCTACGGCGTGAACGTAACCTACGCCCAGCCATATTCACGTCCAACGTAAATTACGTAAAATACGACGGCTTGAGTTCCCTGGTCCATACCTTTGCATGGGTTGCGCCTCATATATGGGGAATAACTTTACGCCGGAGGTACGACTTACGCAAACCGCGTATATTATGCGCCAGGCACAAGTACTTTTGTGAATCGGCGTATCTCCCTCATTTGCATATGTGCATAGAAAATCCATAGGAGCGGCAAATGCGCCCAGCGTAAATATGCACCTACGATACGCCGGCGTAGGCGTTGGCAAGTTACGTTGGTCGGATGAAGCCTATTTTTAGCCGTATCTCAGTTTGTGGGCACGGCGCATAGATACGACGGCGCATATTTTCACTTATGCTGCGTATCTCGAGATACGTTGGCATAAGTGCTTTGTGAATCCGAGCCTATATATATATATATACAAACCCAGAGCTTGTGGCTTGTGAACTTTTGACTTTTTTTTCATGTTAAATGTGATGAATGAGTTCATAATTTGGTTTTTACTTTAGTGTAGATCTGGCTCTCTAAGCCTGTGTCCAATGGAACCCTAAGGTTCCTCCAGAGGTTGCTAGGGGTTCCTTGGGCGATGAGAAATGTCTGCCTCTCAGATAAGTTTCCACTGACATCCATTGATCTTTTCAGCTATCTGTAAATGAGTAATTCTTCCCAATGACCACAAGTGTAAGCAGGGCCGTCCCTGCCATGGTTTCCAGTGGTTCCATCGGACACAGGCAGCACTTTGAGAGCAGCAGTAAACTGAACCATGGCCGCCATTTTCCTTATTTACCCAGCAAATTGACGACCAATATTTTTTTTCCAGCAGTTTTGTGTGTCATAATGACAACAGCCCCCCGGCCGCTTTGCCTGCCCCTAAACTACCCTATCCCGCCCTATACTGCCCTAGCCTGTCTATTTACTACCACTATTCATCCAGCAGTGGCCCTTGAAATCTCCTCTGGTACCACCTGGAGTCCGTTGTCTCCAGACCAAATGTTGTCATGCAGAGATTACTTGTATCGCAAGTTTTTACCATCTGTTTGTGAGTAGTTCTTTATACTTTACTTCTAATAAAATATACCTAAAGATAATGCACAAGGTTCGGTTGGTGCGTCCTCTTTTTCTTTTTTCGTTTGACTGTTAGGATACCCCTATCCTTAAGGGCAGCAAGGCCTGTGACACTATCCATTACACGCTTTAGTCCATCCGGTTACTCACTTGTGCGCAGGAGTGTTTGTTTTCTGCTATCAAAAAATATTTACTACCCTAGCTTGTCCATATACTACCCTAGCCTGCCCATATACTACCATAGCCTGTCCATATACTACCCTAGCCTGTCCATGTACTACCCTAGCCTGCCTCTATACTACCCTAGCCTGTCTATATACTACCCTAGCCTGCCCATATACTAACCCCTAGCATGCCCATTTACTACCCTAGCCTGCCTCTATACTGCCCTAGCTTGTCCATATACTACCCTAGCCTGCCCATATACTACCATAGCCTGTCCATATACTACCGTAGCCTGTCCTAATACTACCGTAGCCTGTCCATATACTACCGTAGCCTGTCCATGTACTACCCTAGCCTGCCTCTATACTACCCTAGCCTGTCTAAATACTACCCTAGCATGCCCATTTACTACCCTAGCCTGTCCATATACAACCCTACCCTGTCCATATAAAACCCTACCCTGTCCATATAAAACCCTACCCTGTCCATACAAAACCCTACCCTGTCCATATAAAACCCTAGCCTGTCTATATACTGCCCTAGCCTGCCCCTATACTGCCCTAGCCTGTTCATATACTACCATAGCCTGTCCATATACAACCCTAGCCTGTCTATATACTACCCTAGCCTGCCTCTATACTATCCTAGCCTTCCCCTATACTACCCTAGTCTGTCCATATACTACCCTAGTCAGTCCATATACTACCCTAGCCTGTCCATATACTACCCTAGCCTGTCTCTATACTACCCTAGCCTGTCTCTATACTACCCTAGCCTGCTCCTATACTACCCTAGCCTGTCTCTATACTACCCTAGCCTGCTCCTATACTACCCTAGCCTGTCCATTTACAACCCTAGCCTGTCTATATACTATCCTAGCCTGCCCATATACTACCCTAGCCTGTCTATATACTATCCTAGCCCGCCCCTTGGAATTGAGCATAATAGTATGTCATATAATTTAGCATCTAGACAAGGTGCTGTTGCATGTAAATCTGACTTCCTGATTAATTTGATTTTAGTTTTAATTATTATGATATAAAATAATGGATGTGGGGGCCTTTGGGGGGCCTAATTTTTTTCTTGGGAGTGGGGGGGTGGTCAGCATTTAATTCTAGGACCTATGGTTGCCACCTTTTCTTCAAGCCAAACCGGGACACTTCAGTGCCCTGGGACACCTTTGGGTGCCCCCCAAGGGGAGCAGTAATGCAGTGCGCATAGCGTGCTACAGCAGACAGTGGGTGTGGCCAAATTGCTCTTGCTGACATCCCAGTGATGCCAAACCTGCCCCCAGACAGCCGCCTACAGCTCCCGGACGGCAACAGATTTGTGTGTGACTTTCTTGGTTACTTGGGGACCCACAACCCGGTCTGAAGAATGTGTCCGGGTTTCAGTCTCCCTGAATCCCAGAAAGGTGGCAACCCTACTTGGACCCAGGCAGCACAAGGTCTTGAACCAACCCTGAGTGTAAGAAACATTCTTCCTACCGACCTTCACAATAATAAATCACGAGTTGTAGATATGGGAATTATAGGCAGGGGTTCTTCCCTGAGGCTGGAAAGTTATTTCGAAGGTTCCTCCATGTTGAAAGCCCAAATTATGGGCTCATGGATCTCATTCAACACATGGGAATTCTCAATGTCAAAAAAAATCTAAAATTCACAAAGCCACGAGCTCGTGAAGGAATTTTTAAAAAAACATTGTAGACATCTATTAAATTCTGTTGGGACTCTCTCCACTTTATGAGGCGTACAAGTTCCCAACAGCAAAATAAAATAACGTGAACACGCTTCTGCCCCCATATTAAAGTGCCCTCTCAGTGTTATCCATTTTCCTTCCTAAACGTTCTCTTGCTTGTCCACCATCTAATTGTCGGCGAGCTTTTACAGACAAACCCCCCGGAGCAAACAGACAGCGCCGCAATTCAGCTCTGCTTGGAAAAACACGAAATTGTTCATCTTTCTGCTGTTTCCAGACGGGGGGGTATTTATCCACGGCCAGATCACAGACAATACACTGCAGAAGACCCAATCAGCTGTTTCCAGACGGGGGGGGGGGGGGGTATTTATCCATGGCCAGATCACAAACAATGCACTGCAGAAGACCCAATCAGCTGTTTCCAGACGGGGGGTGAGTTTATCCATGGCCAGATCACAGACAATGCACTGCAGAAGACCCAATCAGCTGTTTTATTCCAAAATCATCATCATACTCAATGGTTGTTAAAGGGGGATTGGTAGCCTTTTGTAATGGCGTAGTTCCAGTTCAAAAAGGGTAAATTTGCATTTAAACTGACTGAGAGGACAAAGCTTCCTTGCTGAATGGCTGTCATTTTCATCCCGGCAATGTCCTGGGGCAGCTGGCTCGTCTTTGTCCCAAAAGCCCAAATCTGATATCTTCTGTTGGTTGAGTCAATCAGGGCCGCTGATAGGCCAGTACAACTGGCCCTGTTGTACCAGGCCCGGGAAACCTGAACAGAGAACTAATTAATGTAAAAAAAAAAAATCCTCCAGCCACCATGACTAACATCACCTGTCCGAGTCCACCGAGACAACCCCCCCCCCCCCATTTTTTTTTATGCGGTCCACTTGTTAGTTTAACCACTTAAGCCCTGGACCATTTTGTTGCTAAATGCCCAGGCCAGGTTTCGCGATTCGGCACTGCGTCGCTTTAACAGACAATTGCGCGGTCGTGCGACGTGGCTCCCAAACAAAATTGGCGTCCTTTTTTTCCCACAAATAGAACTTTCTTTTGGTGGTATTTGATCACCTCTGCGGTTTTTATTTTTTGCGCTATAAACAAAAATAGAGCAACAATTTTGAAAAAAATTCAATATTTTTTACTTTTTGCTGTAATAAATATCCCCAAAAACATATATATAAAAAAAATTACGTATTCTTCTACCTATTTTTGGTAAAAAAAAATCGCAATAAGCATTTATCGATTGGTTTGCGCAAAATTGTATAGCGTTTACAAATTAGGGAATAGTTTTATTGCATTTTTATTAATTATTTTTTTTTTACTACTAATGGCGGCGATCAGCGATTTTTTTAGTGACTGCGACATTATGGCGGACACTTCGGACAATTTTGACACATTTTTGGGACCATTGTAATTTTCACAGCAAAAAATGCATTTAAATTGCATTGTTTATTGTGAAAATGACAGTTGCAGTTTGGGAGTTAATGGAATTTGGATTCTTTGAGGATTCAAAAAAAAAAAAGTAAGTTACGGCGGCGTAGTGTATCTTAGATACGCTACGGCCGGTGCAATAATGCGCCGCTGACTGTGGATCTGCCCCAGAATGTGAAAAACAGGTTCGGTCCTTAAGTGGTTAGATAAGAATCCATTATAGATACCTTAGACAACCTAATGTTTTCATTGTATATATTGGCAAAAGGGTCCTTCCTGCTCCTTGCTGCATAGGCCAGTTACAGATTGGGGTGGTTGCCATCTGTTTGTACAATAGAGACCGAGCCATGATAAAAAAAAATCATTTATGGATCACAAATATGTAACTGGCATAAAACTGCGATGCAAAAGACTTTTGTTGCCTCCTGTTAATAAACGCCTGTTGTGTACAGAGCACACAATGTCCTCCTGCCATGGTACAGCATGGGTCAGTTCATTCCAACAGAATGTGTTCTTTCAAGCCTGCTTACTTTAACTATGTAATATTCGCCTAAATTATTTATTGGCAAACAAAATATGAAAGATGTAAATATGTACCAGATCAGATGAATAATTTGAAATCCAATTTTATATTTTATCTTATAATAACAGGAAATTGTAAAAAAATAAAAAAAAATATCAAATGTGTAGAACTTTATAAGAGAAAACCAAAGAGAAACCAACCATGGCATAATATTGTCCAACCAGATATTTATTTTCGTAAAACAGTATTGCACTTACATTTGCAGAGTTTAAAAAGTCACGCACAAAAACACAGAGCTGGCTGGCTACAAACAAACTCGCGTCCTCCTCCCGTCCTCCTAGTGAGACAGCGTGGTGACCTCCAGATGCGTTTCGTCATACGTGACGTCGTCAATAGAGGACAGAAGTTTGTTTGTAGCCGGCCAGCTCTGTGTTTTTAAACTTTGCAAATGTAAGTGCATTGCTGTTTTACTAAAACAAATATCTGATTTAGACAATATTACGCTATGGTTGGTTTCTCTTTCTGGGTCTATTGCTGAGTTTGTTGCTGAACATAAAGATCTCGGATTGAACGGTGGTATCGGTGTGTGGATATACCAATGCAGCCATCTACCCATGGCTTATTTCCATGATCTTCTGTGCGAGCAAAGACCTTAGCTCAGCTATAGCCACATGCCTGGTTTTGCTTGCCATCTAAGCAAGTTTTTCTATAGGTGTTGGCACACTTCGTTGAGTGACTCACTGTGGTGTTATTACTAGAAGAATCCATCTTATCATCTCACAATTTCTATCATTGAAGCATGAGTTATTTTCGCAATCAAATACATTCATTGAACTATTTAGACTATACCAGGGATCTTCAAACTACGGCCCTCCAGCTGTTCCAGAATTACACATCCCATGAGGCATTTTAATACTCTGAGGCCTTGTACTCACAACCGAACATGTCCGCTGAAACTGGTCCGTCGGACCAGTTTCCGCGGACATGTTCGGTCATGTGTAGGGCCGACCGGACAGTTTCCCGGCGTAGCGGACAGGTTTCCAGCGGACAAAAGTTTCTTAGCATGCTAAGAAACTTGTCCGCTGGAAGCCTGTCCGTCGGACATGTCCGATGGTCAGTACGACTCATCGGACATGTCCACTGGCCCGAAATCCCACGCATGCGTCGAAGTGATTCGACGCATGCGTGAAAGCATTGAACTTCCTGGTGCGCGCACGTCGTCGCGTCATCGTCGCCGCCACGTCGCTGCCACGTCACCGCGTATTCTGTCCGCAGGGAATTTGGTCTGCTGGTGTGTATACACATCAGACCAAATGATCCTAGCGGACATGTCCGATGAAAACGGTCCGCGGACCGTTTTCATCGGACATGTTGGGTGGTGTGTACAAGGCCTGACATTCACAGACATGACTAGGCATGATGGAAATTGTAGTTCCGAACAACTGGAGGGCCGTAGTTTGAAGACCCCTGAACTATACAATTATACTAAGACTTTATTAAATTTAACAGAGACTTGGTACATACAATAGGAGATTGGCATAAAATAAGGACATGCTACAGGAGATTGTCAGGGACCAACACATGCTCACGGTGTGGTTGGAGGCCAGAGGCAATGGTGATGGTCAGTGGCCGGGGATATGTTATATACATAAACATGCACTAAATACTTTTATGCCTTTTACACACGGTCTGACTTTTGACCGTGCAAAAGTCCGCCGTGAGTCAGTCGGAAGTCCGACGGAAAGAAAGAGAACAGGTTCTCTATCTAAAGTCCGTCGGACTTTCAAAAAAAAAAGTCCGATGGAGGCTACACGCGGCCGGACTTTCCTAGAAAAAGGCCAGTCCGACTTTTTTTTCTTGGAAAATCCGGCCGTGTGTACGAGGCATTATAGAACCAATAAACTAAAAACTGATATTTAGGTGAATTTAGATGAAGCCTAATGACTGGTTCATCTATTTGCTTCCTTTATTTCTCAGTTACACCGGAAGCATCATCTCCTTTCCCTAATTGCCAACTCTGTTTAGGAGTTTTGGGCGTCCTCATCCACCCTTTTGTGTTCCCGCTCTCCCTGTTACATTCTCCTTTATATAAAATAAATCAAAATGCATTAGGGATGGTGGGAGCCCAACTGTGTCCTTGGAGTGAGAGGGATTTTGAAGTGTTTTGGAGTGTTTGATCATTATGGCAGTTGAGTTGTCCTTTGCCGTCATGGTAGTAAATGGCCTATTTTGTTTCAATGTTTAATCTCATAACGTTGGTCAATGACAAAGATGAACAATGTTCTTCTGGCTCCGTATACTCCATCCCTCCACCACACACCATAAAGGAACACTGTATATCTTCTCCTAACATGCATAAAGTCTCGTTTCTCCTTCCATTTTCTTGACAATGACAATGGTCTACAATGCCGTTAATCATGCTTTTTTTTTTTAACATCGTAGTCAATGCAAACTACATTAGGAGTTGTTTCTAAACAGGATCCCCTTCCCTATCCACTCATTAATCATCAACAAAAGCAGATGCACGCAACTATTAAGTCCCAGAGCACCGTTCCCAAATGCAACTATTCAGGGCGATGATGGGGGCCCCGTCATACATGACTTATGAAGGGCTTTCTAAGACGAGGAGAATTACCAACCTTGATTACATTAAGGGGTTTCTTTTACATCCCCAGGCTCTTACGGGCTGTAACCTTACAGAACTTAAGCCATTGCAGAGCAATTATGGCCACTCTCAATCAAGAACCCATCTACTTTTCTCCCAGCTTTGAGAAAATAAATGCTTGCTTCCTGTTTTTGTTGTGTCGTGACTCGTTGACCTTGTTCTTGAGTTGATCTATTGTGCAATATATGGGAAGCTCACTTGTGGGCGGATTGCTGATTTCAAGTCAACCTGACTCAAATTCATGCTGTGGTGCATCATCACACACTGCATTAAAGTCATAGTAAAGTCCAGGGCTTTTTTTTTCTAAGAGAACAGGTAGAGGAGCTCCCCCTTCCAAGTCACCCCTTGTCTTTGGCCCCTACCCACCTCTGAGCACCGTTCCTTAGTTAAACCCCCTCCCCACCTTCCAGTACCATCCCATTTAGAGAACACAGAACAAAGTAGCATATATACTCGAGTATAAGCCCTTTTTTTAGGGCTGAAAATAGCCCCCTCGGCTTATACTCGAGTCAGTGTACCTGTCAAGACGCGGGCGTCCATTTTTCAAAAGTCGCGGCTTCCTCCTGGTCCGTGATAGGCGTTTGACACTGTGTTCCGCTACCGCCTATCACGGAGATCCTCTCATCCTCAGACTTTCCCAGCAGACACTGTGTTCAGTGTTCCGCCTATCATGGACGTCATCTTGTCTGAGGATGAAAGAAGGTCTGTGATTGGCGTGAACACTGAACACAGTGTCTGCTAGGAAACTGAGTCTGAGGATGAGAGGACCTCCGTGAAAGGCGGTAGCGGAACACAGTGTCAAACGCCCATCACGGACCAGGAGGAAGCTGTGACATTTGAAAAATGGACGCCTGCGACCCAACAGGTACACTGACTATCACGGAACGGGACCAGGAGGAAGCTGCGACTTTTGAAAAAATGTCAAGAATACAGGTACAATTAGGCTGCAATGGGCACAGTGAGAATGGGCACAGTAAGGCTAGAATGGGCACAGTGAAAATGGGCACAGTAATCTGCAATGGGCACAGTAAGGCTGCAATGGGCACAGTGAGAATGGGCACAGTAAATCTGCAATGGGCACAGTATAGCTGCAATAGGCACAGTATAGCTGCAATGGGCACAGTGAGAATGGGCACAGTAAGGCTGCAATGGGCACAGTAAGGCTACAATCGGCACAGTCAGAATGGGCACAGTAAGGCTTCAATGGGCACAGTGAGAATGGGCACAGTAAGGCTGCAATGGGCACAGTGATGTTGCAAATGGGCACAGTGAGGCATGCAAACGGGCACAGTGAAGCTGCAAATGGGCATTGTTGACACTTTTTTTCTGCTTACAGTAGCTGCTGGATTTTGGGGACCCGGTACCGGCTGGCCATAGGTCCCCTAGCCCCACCCTTCCTCTACAAGTTTGCAAAGTTTGTTGTCTGGGGGACCTAAGGCTGGGGAGCACCGATTTTTCAAAGCCGGGAACCCCTTTCATAGACTCCCATGTTAAACGGTAATTTATCTGGTGACACATGTAGCCCCATTTCTCTTCTACAAGTGTGCAAAGTTTGTTGTCTGGGGGACCTAAGGCTGGGGAGCACCGATTTTTCTAAGCCGGGCACCCCTTCCATAGACTCCTATGTTAAACGTCAGTCTAGTCATGGGCACAGTGAGGCAAAGGCACAGTGAGGCATGGGCACAGTGAGGCATGGGCACAGTGAGGCATGGGCACAGTGAGGCATGGACACAGTGAGGCATGGGCACAGTGAGGAATGGACACAGTGAGGCATGCACATGGACACAGTGAGGCAAAGTGAGGCACAGTGAGGCATGCAGATGGACACCCTAGGCTTATACTCGAGTCAATACGTTTTCACAGTTTTTTGTGGTAAAATTAGGGCCCTCGGCTTATATTCGGGTATATACGGTATTATTTTGTGGAGCTCTCTCTCTCTCACTCTTGTAAGAGATTACCAGGAAGGCAGGGCAGATGAGAGCTGCAGAGCTGGAGGTGTGCCTCTGTGTGTGTCTGTGTAAATCCAGGAAGTGAACAGGCAGCAGCTTCAGCTGCCCACAGTTAAAATGGCTGCAGCCAGACTCAGTGGCGGGAGATTTCTGCAGCATATTTGGCAAGTACAGAATCACAGTATATATAAAATAATATGCAAAGTGGTTGGAGGGAAGCTTCAGAATGGCAAAGATGTTTTTATTACAAATGATGTGAGCAGACTGCAGTTCCTCTTTAAGGTAAATCAAGTAGGTTTATTGACGTTACCAGAGTCATACTGTTTCCTGGATAATATTAGCGATTCCCTAATTGGCTTTACTTATTGCTCAAAATTGCTTTTTATTGTACATAATGAAGGAAATGTTATTTCATACATTTCATACAATTTGCTTGAAATCGAAAAACTTCAAATCAAACAAACTGACGTCAAAAGAGCGGCCTCATGTAGAGATACTTTTCCTAATTGGTGTTTTCTGCTTTGCGGTAAAACAAAGTTGCCTATATAAAAGCCTAATGGAAGCTAAAGAAAAGAGCTTTATGCCCGCTGTCTGATTTTCCTTTTTGTTTAATACAAGTAGTCTCAGAGTCTATTTGTCTTTGTTGAAGAGGGACAACAAGGCTTTATATAAAGTGGATTCAATGGGGGCTGCAGAAAAATAAGAACAAAAAAGGAGGTACGCCTGTACAGGTCACAGAAAGGTCCAAATTTTGTAATTCTCTTCTTCTACGACTATTAAGAACGTTTGTCATAAACCTTGTATCGCCCTCTCACGACTAAGCCTATTTCTGACATTTGGTGTTTACAAGTTAACCACTTCCATACAGGGCACTTATACACCTTCCCGCCCAGACCAATTTTTAGCTTTCAGCGCTGTTGCACTTTGAATGACAATTGCGCGGTCGTGCTGCACTGTACCCAAACAACATTTTTTGCATTTCGTACCCACAAATAGACCTTTCTTTTGGTGGTATTTGATCACCTCTGGAATATTTTTGGGATTTTGTGCGTCGGAAATTGTCTACACGCGATCGGAATTTAGGAGAATGGATTTTGTTGCCGGAAAATTTGAGGTCCATAGGCCCATTCGGTCCTTTTGATCTGGCCTAACGTTTGAGCCTGACGTTGGGACTATGTCTGCCTTCTCTCTGTTTGTCTTCTGAGCCGTTTTCAGTACTTTATACATGTAGCGGCATGCTACTTTTTAGCCGGCGCTGCTTTGAATTTAGAGGTTAGTCTGAGAGTTAGTTGACTGAGGCCTCGTACACACGACCGAACATGTCCGATGAAAACGGTCCGCGGACTGTTTTCATCGGACATGTCTGCTGGGAGATTTTGGTCTGATGTGTGTACACACCATCAGACCAAAATCCCCGCAGACAGTAAACGCGGTGATGTGGCGGTGACGTGGCGACGATGACGCGGCGACGTGCGCGAACCAGGAAGTTCAATGCTTCCACGCATGCGTCGAATCACTTTGACGCATGCGGGGGATTTCGGTCCGATGGTTGGGTGTACTAACCATTGGACATGTCCAACGGACAGGTTTCCACCGGACAAGTTTCTTAGCAAGCTAAGAAACTTTTGTCCGCTGGAAACCTGTCTGCTAGGCCAGAAACTGTCTGGTCGGCCGTACACATGGTCGGACATGTCCGCGGAAACTGGTCCGTTTCAGCGGACATGTTCGGTCGTGTGTAAGAGGCCTCAGACTGTATGATTTTTCCAAATTTTGGGCCTCTGTTCCAGCCATGGCTGTACTGTGAGTGACTGTGTTGTCTGGGGTGCCATTACCACCCCAGGCCAAGGGTGGCAGCAGTCAGGTCAGGGTGTCTTGGGTGTTCCCCTTCGGCAGCCAATCAGTGGGGGTTGATCGTCCCGCTGTGCATGCTGGGGAGGAGTACTTAAGGGACAGACGCCATTGGACCGAGGTCATTGATCGCTGGTCTGTCGTCCCACCACCCACTGTGTGTGGCCCTCCTGGCCAGGGGTGCGTGTCCATGTGTTCCTGGCTCCGAAACCACGTTGGTCCGGGGTTGTGATCTACTAAGTAGACCTGGTAGTCAGACTGGGTCTACGCTTGCAGAGTGATCCTGAGCTGTCCGTCCTGGAGGGAGGAAGCCACTAGATGAAGAACCTGTCTGTGGAGAGCACCGAGCAAGAGGCTGGTATCTCAGGAGAGGCCTTGAACTTCATCCGAGGATGCACCATTACTGAAAGGCTGAATGATGGTCACGTGTCAGTTCTAAGTTTGCAAGAAGTTAATCGTGAGAGATCCGGGTGCTGAATCCTGTGTGAGAGGATTCTGGACCGAACATATCTCCATCTGAAGGAAGGTCTGTGGCAGAGACTTTACCAAATTTCTGTGTGCTATCCTGGCTGCTAGGCTAGTGAGAGAGGGCTATCCGGGTGCGCAATACCCACTCTGGCTAGAGTGGCGACGAAAGTTGTGTTGCTGGAATCAGGAGTGTTTCCGGACAGAAGTTGTACACCTGAACCTATTCTCTATTACCCTTCCACCTCTTCAACTACTTCTTTTTTTTCTTTTACCAAGTTCAGCAAATAAATCAAAGAAAAAGAAGTCTAAAGTGTGGAAATTGAACTTTTTCTCAACTCTCATCTGATACCCTAGACGGCAAGGAAATAGGGGTAACATGCCACCCAAAACAAACCAGCAGCTCCTTCGTGGGAAGTGCTACACATCAATAAAGTTTTAAGGAAGCTGTTTTCGCACTTCTTTTGTCTCATGTGGTGACTTTTAACTTTGCATTAATCCAGCAAAATAAAAATAATTAGCTGAAACCTCACTTTGAGAAATTGTTATGACGGCGTGCAAAAGTAGAATTGTGGGCACCGGTTTAATTGTCACCTAAGGGAATAGTGCAGCGCGATAAGACTGGGGACCGGCTTTGAGATTTCACAGCGCAAAAAAAGTTTCCTGAGAACAGCTTTACACATGGTTCAGTTGTTGTGTTGTTCTAGGGAACGTAACTACAGTCACCTGGGTAATTAATGCATGCATTCATTTTAGTATGCCCCTTTTGTTAGCATATGGATGGTTCTCCTCTCGGCTAATTAGGAGAAAAGCAAAAATAGAAAGTCCGCTGGGCTGCAAGGAACCCGTCCGCCTCTCTACTCAAACACAGATGTTCCAGGAAGCAATGAACCTGCACTTCAAGGGTACCTGACTTTTAGATTTGTTTTGAAATGAAGCCCGCCTCAATCAAGGGCCAACGTCTAATAAATGTTGGTCCGGCTGGCAGGGCCACTTTAGGGGGGTACAGGCAGTACACCTGTAAGGGGCCCGGATGGCAACCCTCCCTTTTTTTTTATAAAAAAAAAAAACATTTAGGCCCAGATTCTGAAAGGGCTTACGACGGCGCAACTCAATGTGCACCGTCGTAAGTCCTAATCTGGGCCGTCGTATCTATGCGACTGATTCTTAGAATCAGTTACGCATAGATAACCATTAGATCCAACAGGCGTAAGGCTCTTACGCTGTCGGATCTTAAATGCAATTTTTTTTTTCGCCGCTAGGTGTCGCCTCCGTCGTTTTCCCCGTCGTGTATGCAAATTAGCAAAATACGCGAATTCCCGAACGTACGCGCGGTCGATGCAGTGAAGTTACGACGTTTACGTTAGATTAAAGTTGCCCCTGCTATATGAGGGGCAACCAATGTTAAGTATGGCCGTCGTTCCCGCGTCGAAATGTAAAAATTTATGTTGTTTGCGTAAGTCGTCCGTGAATGGGGCTGGACGCCATTTACGTTCACGACGAAACCAATGACGTCCTTGCGACGCCATTTAGCGCAATGCACGTCGGGAAATTTTAGGGACGATGCATGCGCAGTACGTTCCGTGCGGGAACGCGCCTAATTTAAATGATCCACGCCCCCTACCCGGCTCATTTGAATTAGGCGGGCTTGCGCCAGGGGGATTTACGCTACGCCGCCGCAACTTTACAGGCAAGTTCTTTGTGAATAAAGCACTTGCCTGTAAAACTTGCGGCGGCGTAATGTAAATGAGATACGTTACGCCGCCGTAGTTTTACTCCATTCTACGAGAATCTGGGCCTTAATTTTTTTTATATATATATTTTTTTCTTTATTTTTTTTATTAAAGGGCCCAGAGGTCCCCAGGGCCCGTGATGGCTACCCCCCCCCCCTTTTTATTTTATTTATTTTTTTATATCTTTATTTTTTATTTTTATTTGTTCGTCAGCACCCAAAGCCCCCCTACCTCAATTCGCGGCTGCAGCACCACCCCTCAATTCGTGGCACCCCTCGCTTCTCAATTCACACCCCCCGCTTCTTAATTTTCTCAATTTGTTCCGATGCTTACAACCCCCCCAGCCCCCAGCCCCCGGTTTACTTACCTGAGCCCTTGAAAGTCCCCGCGCTCTGAACACGCTGGCTACTGGCCCCAGTCTTCTCGGCTGTTCTCGGCTCTTCATAGGACTTTGATAGCAGCGCAGCCATTGGCTCCCGCTGCTGCCAATCTAATCAATGACGCAGCACGCCGGGGTGCAGGGCCGAGTGATACAGTCGGCGGCTATGGCCACCGGCTGTATCACGGGAGCTCGCCCGCAAGCTAACCGCTTTGGGAGAGAGCTTCCCACGAAGAGGGTTTGCTCTTGCGGGGAGGAGCCGAGACAGCCGCCGAGGGACCCCAGAAGACCAGGATCGGGGCCACTCTGTGCAAAACGAACTACACAGTGGAGGTAAGTATGACATAAATAAAAGAAGAGCCTTTACAATCACTTTAACGTGATTGGTGCCCACACCACTTAGAGCAGAGGTGCCCAACCTTTTGAAGCGGGAGGGCAACTTAAGCGACTTGGTAACCGGTCACGTGCCACAATAAACGTAGCGGGCGGATGGCAGGTCCGTGTCTGCCCTGCATATGCAGAGAGGACATGGACACAGCCCACTATATTTTTTGCGGATCGGATTGGAGGTAGGACACAAGTGGGTTTACATCTGCCACTCCTTACAGGTCAATGGAGGGTCCAATTGGGCCCAAGGCTGTTTTCACACTGATGCGCTGAGGTTTACCAATGCAGTGTACCTTTCCCTATAGACACACTTCAAACCTTGTGGACAGACTTCTCAGAAGAGTTAAAGCTGTTAGAGCTGAAAGGGGCGGGGCCAACTCAATAGTGAACCCTACAGACTAAGACTGGGATGCCATTAAAGTTCATGTGCGTGTAAAGGCTGGTGTCCCAATACTTTTGACAATATAGTGTGTATATACGGTATATATATATATATATATATATATATATATATATATATATATATATATATATATATATTATATAATGTTTGGTTCTAAAGGGCCCCACCATTTTTTTTTTAAAGTGCATTTTCTGTAAATTGATCCTTCAGTGGCCCAGCAACACTGGGGGAAATAAACTAAGGCATTCCCTATACTTGGAATATAATTTAAACACATTTAACTAAATCAAATTTTGAATTATGGGGCTACTTTGGGACTTCTTTAGTCTTTCTGTAGTCTTTCACCTTGCAAGAAGAAAAAAAAGAAAGGAAATAGAACAAAAGTTGCAGATCTGAAATACCTCTGCATACCATGCAATGGGTTATTCTTTATTAAACATGAATATTAAAATCCAGCGCAATTTAAACAGAATATTAAATATTAAGGATTTCTAAAATTAATATTAAAATATTTAAAGGGGAGAAATAATAAAGCACTTTAGAGGAGATGTTAATTTTAAATATCATAAAGACGGGCATATTACAAATTAAGCTTAGATGTGCCTCTGCAATATACGATTTCCATGCTAGAGGTCATATTTTAAAGTGTGTTGTAGTTAGGAAATTGGGTGAACTTAAAACAGACCCATAGTTGAATGCTGACGTTAAGCTGACTTAGAAGCCTTTCCTGGGATTCAGCAATAAAGATAATTTGACACAGAGCAATTCAGCCTTTTTCCTAGGGAATACTCTTCGTTTTCCTGCAGTATTGGTCACCAGTGGCGTCACTAGGGGGTGGCTACTGGGGATATAGCCCCGAATCTGGGGCCCATGCCCCCGAGTCTCTAGAGCAGGGTTTGGCAACCGGCAGCCCACTACTGATGAATGCTGGCATGTGGACATTTTCGCCAATGTCCTCTTCATTGGACAGTAGCAAGCGGCCTGTATCAAAGGCAGTGGCGTCACTAGGGTGTGGCTACTGGGGCTATAGCCCCGAATCTGGGGCCCATAGCCCCGAGTCTCTAGAGCAGGGTTTGGCAAACTGCAGCTCGCCACCAATGAATATGGGCACACTGCCTGCGGACATTTTCGCTGCTGTCCTCTTCATTGGACAGCAGCAAATTGGCCAGTATCACAGGCAGTGGCATCACTAGGGGGTGGCTACTGGGGCTATAGCTCCGACTCTGCAGCCCATAGCCCAGAGTCTCTAGAGCAGGGTTTGGCAAACTGCAGCCCGCCACCGATGAATGCGGGCACACAGCCTGCGGACATTTTCGCCGCTGTCCTCTTCATTGGACAGCAGCAAGTGGCCAGTTTCACAGGCAGTGCCGTCACTAGGGGGTGGCTACTGGGGCTATAGCCCTGAATCTGGGGCCCATAGCCCCTAGTCTCTAGAGCAGGGTTTGGCAGCACGCAGCCCACCACGGATGAATGCGGGCACCCAGCCCGCTGACATTTTCACCGCTGTCCTCGTCATTGGACAGTGGCGATCAGCCAGTATCACAGGGCTGGATGGGGACGGGAACTGCAGGAGTTAACCTTTTACATTAAATAGCAGGCGGTTGGTTGCCGGGCGATCCTATAGCAACCAATCACCTGCCTGTTAATGTGAAAAGTTAACTTCAGTAGTTCCCGCCCACATCCAGCCCTGTGATGTCGATCTCTGCTGCTCTAATTGCTGTACACCTATGTAAGGTAAGAGAGTTCTACCTACACAGTGTGTGTTTGTGGGGTGCAGGGGACGTAGGGTGCAGGGGACAGAGGGCACTACAGTGTGGGGGGGTGTATATATACATACACACATGTATAATATATACATGTGTATGCCCATCCAAGTGTATGACTTTCTTTACTTCGCTGCTATGGGCTCTAGCTCCAGATCTTTTGTAGACCCAGCAACGCCCCTGCCGGTCACATGACCAATCGGTCACATGATCTCTGTTGAAGTGGAGGATGCCCAATATACATCTTCCAATCAACTTCTTCCAAGAAAAAGGCAAACTACAGCCATGCATTATTCTGTGGCACATATGGACCTATACTAAGCCGAGCAAGGTGCAGAAGGGAGAGGTAACATGGAGCCCCATCCACCATTTGCCGTGGGAACCTTTGATTTGCAGTTGACCCATGCCCCTCTTCAGAGGCGGCTCTAGGCTTTTTGAGGCAAAAGCCTCTTCCCCACAACCCTGGCCGGTGGTTGTGGGGGTCTGCGGGCAGGGGGCTTATCAGAATCTGGAAGCCCCCTTTAACAAGGCAGCCCCCAGATCCTGCTCTTTAATAACTAAGGGGTGGGGGCCACCTGGTGAACCCGCCCCCTTGTGACGTCATTGACTGAGGGCATGCTGGGTCATTGACGTCACAAGGGGTGTGTGACAGACTCACCCGGGACATCCCCGGACCCTCTTATGTCTAAAATCATCCTATGTCCACTAGGGGCATAGGATGACTGAGGAATGATATCTTGGACTAGAGATGGGATTATTATGTAATTATTATCCACAATATATTCCAGGATATCTGGATATAGTGGTTGTTGATTCTGAACTTAACTGGTTAATTGTAAGAGCGACACATTCATAATGTTGGGACACATACTGTTAGATGCTAATGTCACCAACTCCAGCCATCTGTCTGTTCTCTGTGCTAATTGACCCTGCTATTGTGTGAAGATGTCCTGTGTTTACACTTATGATAATGTGTATTGTATAGCAGGTGAGTGAGGAGACGTAACGTCTACCCTGAAAGGTCATATCTTTGAGTCGCCTAGTCTGGGTAAATGATTAGTTAATTAGCTCATGTTAATTTATGTTCCGGTTACCTCCTCTTTAAACTGTATATAAGATTGTATTCTTGGTTCTATTAAACACCCCATGTTCAGCAGACAAACAAGTCTTGTCTCGTTGTGTGCTTGTGAGCAGCTGGAATATCTGATATCTATATCCAGACTGATGGGAAGCCGTATATGACAGAAGCACTCAAGCGGAGTGTGGGACGTTCCGTTACAGGGTGGTGTCACCGATATTCACTGGTTGTTAGGGACGCTGGCGGCCCCGATCCTGAGTCAGGGCTCTTAACGCTGCCTGAGCACAGCAGCGTTCAGGTCCCCTGTCCCTTAAAACTGGGGTAATGCATTGGATAAGTTAGGTGGCCGTGAGGCCCCTGTGAGTGCGAGGCGTTAGGCGACTGCCTAATTAAAGGCGCCTCTTCCCGGTGTGTGACCGCACCTTCACCCAGTTTTCCAACTGACTTAAATACGGCTCTTGGAGTGTCTGGCCTAAGGTTTGCAACATTTATTATGTAAGGACGGTGATATTTTTCAAAATGAAGAAACGCAGGCCCGGATTCACAGACAGCGGCGCATATTTCTGCCGGCGTAGCGCATCTTATATGCGCTACGCCAACGTAACACAGAGAGGCGAGCACAGTATTCACAAAGCACTTGCTCCCAACGTTGCGCCGGGGTAACGTAAATTCGTAGGCGTAAGCCGGCCTAATTCAAAGTTGGTTGGAAGTGGGCGTGATCCATTTAAATGAAGCGTGACCCCATACAAATGATGGGCCGAACGAACGGCGCATGCGCCGTCCCGTGGACGTATCCCAGTGCGCATGCTCAGAATCACGTGGAATATACTCCCTAAGATACGACGGCTCAATGCCTACGACGTGAACGTAACCTACGCCCAGCCCTATTCACGTACTACTACTTAAAGACGTGAAAAACACGACGGCTGTTCCCTGGTCCATACCTTTGCATGAGTTGCGCCTCATAGATGGGGAATAACTATACGCCGGACGCAACATTGCGCCGGCGTAACGTAAATTCGTAGGCGTAAGCCGGCCTAATTCAAAGTAGGTTGGAAGTGGGCGTGATCCATTTAATTGAAGCGTGACCCCATGCAAATGATGGGCCGAACGAACGGCGCATGCGCCGTCCCGTGGACGTATTCCAGTGCGCATGCTCAGAATCACGTCGAATATACTCCCTTAGTTACGACGGCTCAATGCCTACGACGTGAACGTAACCTACGCCCAGCCCCATTCACGTACTACTACGTAAACGACGTAAAATACGACGGCTGTGTTCCCTGGTCCATACCTTTGCATGAGTTGCTCCTCATAGATGGGGAATAACTATACGCCGGACGTAAGCCTTACGCAAACCGCGTATATCATGCGCCAGGGCGCAACTACGTTTGTGAATCGACGTATCTCCCTCATTTGCATATTTGCTGGTGTGTACAATCCAGCGGATCTGTTTCCGCGGATTTTTATCCCCTGGGATGGATTTCAAGCGGATAAAAATTTGAAGACATGCTTTCAAATCTATCCGCTTGAATCCATCCCAACGGATTGATCCGCTGGTCTGTACAGACTGACCGGATCAATCTGTCCGAATGGATCCCCCGCATGCGTCGTAATGATTCGACGCATGCGTGGAATTCATTATATGACCGCGTCGCGCACGTCGCCGCGTCATCATGGCGATGGGATTTCGGCGCGGATTTCGATCCTATGGTGAGTACACTCCATCGGATCAAAATCCTCGGAAATCCTCGAGAGGATTTATCCGCGGAAACGGTCCGGTGGACCGTATCCGCGGATAAATCCTCTCGTGTGTACTAGGCCTTAGGCAAACCGCGTATATTATGTGCCGGGCGCAAATACGTTCGTGAACCGACGTATCTCCCTCATTTGCATATCTGCAATGAGGGGGCCAGCGTAAATATGCGCCCGGCGTATCTAGTTCTATGGGCACGGCGCACAGATACGACGGCGCACATTTACACTTACGCAGCATATCTCGAGATACGTCGGCGTAAGTGCTACGTGAACCCGGGCCATAATGTCATATCTTCAATCTGCGCGCGATGAGACTGACAGGTGGCGGAGTGGGCAATGTAAGGTCTCTGCACCACATATTCTATCCTTCAAAGCTAACAGCTGGGCTCCTTACAATATTAATGAGCCCGGTGCCGTTGTTAGACCAGCACTTGCCCATTATCTTGTACCTAGCGTGGCATCCTCAGCGTCTTTAGCGAGGCCTAATTTGTTACCTAAGCAAATATGACACAAAGCCCAAGAGGGGGGATCCAACCCCGGCCTCCCACCGGCTGCTTCTTTCTCCTAATTGACCTACCAGCGTAGAGACATTTTTTTTTTTTTTTTTCGCAGGCAAGGAAGATTTATGATGTAAGGACTTTGTACATCACAGAATAGGACATGATTGTATTAATTCTTTCTATCCCGGTAGGGAATTCTCCGCGGAAGTCAAAACACAACGCGACGATTGTATTAATCCGCGGCTGAAACTTCTCTCAGAGAAAAAAAAAAGACATGCTTCCAAATTATACATAAAGAGATTTCCATTTTGAGTAGGCATAAAAAAATAAATAAGCTTGTTTTAAATGTTGTAGAATAAATTAAAAGTTTGTAAGTTCCAAAGCAATTAGCTGTACATAATGCCGTGTATTTAACCACTTAAGGACCCCTTCACACCAATATACGGCGGCAGAATGGAACGGGCTGGGCACAGGGACGTACCTGTACGTTCTCTTTAAGAGCCCAGCTTTGGGGTCACAAGCGTGCCGCCGGCCACGCGCTCGCGACCTGGTCCATGACCTGCGGACCTGATCGCCGCGATCGGTCTCAGGAGCTGAAGAACGGGGAGAGGTGTGTGTAAACCTTCCCCGTTCTTCACTGTGGCAATGTCAGTGATCGTCTGTTCTCTGATATAGGGAAAGATGATCAATGACGCCCCGCCCCCCACAGTTAGAAACACATATGAGGTCACACTTGACCCCTTCAGCGCCCCCTAGTGGTTAACTCCGCTACTGCAATTGTCATTTTCACAGTAAACAATGCATTTTTATAGCACTTTTCGCTGTGAAAATGACAATGGTGCCTATCCTCACTGTACCCATTGCAACCTCACTGTGCCAACCTCATTGTGCCCATCCTCACTGTGCCCATTGCAACCTCACTGTGCCAATCTCACTGTGCCAACCTCATTGTACCCATCCTCACTGTGCTCATCCCCACTGTGCCCATTGCAGCCTCACTGTGCCCGAGTCAGTGTACCTGAAATTATTGACAGGCTGCGGGCGTCCATTGTTTAAAAGTCACGGTCTCCTCCTGGTCCCTTTCGTGATAGGCATTTATCAGCAGACATAGTTCCGCCTATCGCGGACATTCTGTCATCCTCGGACTCAGTTTCCCAGCAGTACTGACCTCGGCTTGCTACTGGACCTTGCTCTGCCTGCTTTTCCTGATACTGACCACAGCCTGCTCCTGGACCTTGCTCTTCCTGCTTCCCTCGTACTGACCGCAGCCTGCTACTGTACCTTGCTTGCCTGCTTCCCTGGTACTGACCTTAGCTTGCTACTGGACCTTGCTTTGCATGCTTCCCTGGTACTGACCTTGGTCTGCTACTGAACCTTGCTCCTTCTGCTTCCCTGGAACTGACCTCAGCCATCTGCTGGACCTTGTTCTTTCTGCTTCTCTGGTACTGACCTCGGCCTGCTATTGGACCTTGCTCTTCCTGCTTCCCTGGTACTGACCTTGGTCTGCTATTGGACCTTGCTCTTCCTGCTTCCCTGGTACTGACTTTGTTTTGCTGCTGGACCTTGCTCTTCTTGCTTCCCTGGTACTGCCCACGGCCTTCTGCTGGACCTTGTTCTTTCTGCTTCTCTGGTACTGACCTCGGCCTGCTACTGGACCTTGCTTTGCCTGCTTCCTGTCCACACTGCTGCCTCACCGTGTATGACCCTGCCTCATCTTCACTACATCTCTGTCTGTGACAATCACCTGCTACCAAGCTATTGGCACCTGTGCTCCTTTGAGCCGTGTAAGCCTGTCACCACATTCAGTGGCGCTCGGGCCAGAGCCACAAAGGAAGCCCTCCTGTCAACTCGCCCTTCAACCAAGATACGTGATAATAGCATTATTAATAATAACACCAACAATGGGGTGAATTCAGAGAGCAATTACGCCTGCGTATCCATAGATACGCCGCGTAATTGCTAAGTAGCGCCGGTGTATCTACTTTCTGTATTCAGAAAGCAAGATACGCCGACTGTAGCCTAAGATACAACTGTCATAAGTCTCTTACGCCGTCGTATCTTAGGGTGCATTCTACCGCTGGCCGCTAGGTGGCGCTCCTGTAGTTGTCAGCGTAGAGTATGCAAATTGCATACTTACGCCGATTCACAAACGTACGTGCGGCCGGCGGTCGTTTTTTACGCCGTTTGCGTACGCCGTTTTCGCCGTAAGGCTGCTCCTGCTATTAGGAGTAGTGTTGAGCGGAATACGCCATATTCGATTTTGCGATATATCACGAATATATAGACGAATATTCGTGAAATATTCGCTAAAATCGAATATTCGTGATATTTTATCAAAAAACATTTTTTTGCGAAATTTCGCTAATGCGAATGCGAAATTGATTGCGAAATTTTGACAACTGTGGTAGGAGAACTCTGATTGGCTCTGATGCAAAAGAAGGGCGGAGAAAGTATTTGCGAATATTCGTGATATTTTATCGAAATTTCGCTAATGCGAATGCGAAATTGATTGCGAAATTTTGACAACTGTGGTAGGAGAACTCTGATTGGCTCTGATGCAAAAGAAGGGCGGAGAAAGTATTCGCGAATATTCGGAAATCGAATATTCACGATTGCGAATATTCGGCAACATAAAAGGATCGCCTCAGCTTAGCTACTCGGCCCAGGGTCTCTAATCATACCAGCAATGCTTTTAGACGTCGATAGGATGTGATCTGTTTTAAAAATAAATTTGAAAAAATACGAATATTCGGAATAGCGAATTTTGGCCGCAAAATTCGAGTTATTCGCGAATATTCGAATATGCCATATTCGTAACGAATATTCGCAATGCGATTATTCGTGAGCAACACTAATTAGGAGGCGCAGCCAATGTTAAGTATGGACGTCGTTCCCACGTCGCAATTTCAAAATTTTACGTCGTTTGCGTAAGTAGTCCGTGAATGGCGCTGGACGCCATTTACGTTCACGTCGAAACCAATGACGTCCTTGCGACGTCATTTACCGCAATGCACGTCGGGAAATTTAAATGATCCACGCCCCCTACGGGATCATTTGAATTACGCGCGCTTACGCCGGCCCCTTTTACGCTACGCCGCCGCAACTTTACAGGCAAGTGCTTTGTGAATCAAGCACTTGCCCGTAAAACTTTTGGCCATGTAACGTAAATGTCATACGTTAC
This sequence comes from Rana temporaria, assembly GCF_905171775.1. Taxonomy (NCBI): domain Eukaryota; kingdom Metazoa; phylum Chordata; class Amphibia; order Anura; family Ranidae; genus Rana; species Rana temporaria. Next base: position 528,888,548 of record NC_053490.1, on the reverse strand, counting down.
GCCGCCGCAGTTTTGCGCGCCCCTACCTGAATCCACCCCAATGTTGTGTTCAAATTTACACAGGACTTTTTTATTTTTTTTACGCAATTACAGATAAACTCTTAATTGCCTCTAAGGCTTGAAAAAAGCCGTTAATAATTTATTTTGAACTACAGCCCGTCCTAAAACTTGACAGCAACATTAAATGTGACTAATTGGATACAAAAACCTGCCAGAGACAACAGATGGGGAGAAAAGGAGCCGAGTTTAAGTGGGAATTGCAAAGTGAACACTCGTTTCTTTTCTCTTTATTTTGCGCAGAGGGTCTTGAGTGGAAAATTGTGATTTTGTTCCAGGAGATGATAGCAAAACACGGCGGGGAAGGCGAAGAAGTGAGGTATTATTTCCCCGGCAAAGCAGGCGCAGTATCTGGTGAATAAAAGACTACAGAAGTACAGACCCCTCCACCCACTGCTTAAACCTCATGCCGTGCAGCGCCAACTCTGGCAATTAAGGAAGCGGGATTGAGGCGCACCGTTCAAATAATCATTGTTTTTAATTGTTTGCTTGCAGCACCTGTTGGTTTCGGAGAGTACTCAGAGAAAAAAGTGGAGATGTGTTCTCTTGGGGCTGCAAAGCAATGTTAGAAAACAAAAACTGGAAACTGAACTTGGAGAACCGAGCAAGCAATAAAACCTTACACTGCGATCGCTCAATCTGCAAAAAGACTCAAAGTGGAGCTTCAATATTAGTAAAAACTAGAAGACATACCGGCCCGGATTCAGATAGGAGATACGACGGCGTATCTCTGAGTCCGGCCGTCGTATCGGCTTTTTCCGGCGTATAGTTACCCCTGCTATATGAGGCGTAGCTAATGTTAAGTATGGCCGTCGTTCCCGCTACGAAATTTGAAATTTTAAGTCGTTCGCGAATACGGCTGGATGTAATTTACGTTCACGTCGAAAGCATGACGATTTGCTGACGTCATTTTGAGCATGCGCACTGGGATTCAGTCGCGGCCGGCGCATGCGCAGTTCGTTCAGCGCGGGGACGCGCTTGATTTAAATGTGTACGCCCCCAACCCGCCGAATTTGAATTCCGCCAGGTGATTTACGCTACGCCGGCTCAACTTTACAGGAAAGTGCTTTGTGAATAAAGCACTTGCCTGAAAAACTTGTGGCGGCGTAACGTAAATGACATACGTTACGCCAGCAGAAAGATCCGCTGATCTTTCTGAATCCGGGCCACCGTATATACTCAAGTATAAGCCGACCCGAATATAAGCCAAGGCACCTAATTTTACCACAAAAAACTGGGAAAACGTATTGACTCGAGTATAAGCCTAGGGTGTCCATGTGCATGCCCCACTGTGTCCATGCCTCACTCTGTCCATGTGCATGCCTCACTGTGCCCATGCCTCACTGTGCCCATGCCTTACTGCACAGGTGTCAAACACAAGGCCCGCGGGCCGAATCCGACCCTCCAGGCCATTCCATGTGGCCCGCACACCTCTCCTACCGCTGCAGGAGAGCTCCTGGTCCAGACCCTTACTTTCTGATTTCAAGCAATGCATCCAGCATCTTCCCAGCAGCATAAGGAAAGGGGGTGCACTGTGATGTAAGGGAGAGTGGGGGACTCAACTTCTGATGGTGGGGAGGCTCTTGAAATATAATGTGAGGGAAGGGGATGTGCTGGACATCTAATCTTACAGATACAACCGGCCCTTTTGAGGGCAATCATAATGCTGATGTGGCCCACAATGAAATTGAGTTTGACACCCCTGCCTTACTGTGTCCATGCCTCACTGTGTCCATGCCTCACTGTGCCCATGCCTCACTGTCTCCATGCCTCACTGTCTCCATGCCTCACTGTGCCCATGCCTCACCGTGCCCATGCCTCACCATGCCCATGCCTCACCGTGCCCATGCCTCACTGTGCCCATGCCTCAACGTGTCCATGCCTCACTGTGTCCATGCCTCACTGTGCCCATGCCTCACTGTGTCAATGACTAGACTGACGTTTAACATGGGAGTCTATAGAAGGGGTGCCCGGCTTTGAAACATCGGTGCTCCCCAGCTGTAGGTCCCCCAGACAACACACTTTGCACACTTGTAGAATTTGGGCTACATGTGTGCCAGTACCGGGTCCCCAAATTCACTGGAGAAATTACCGTTTAACATGGGAGTCTATGGAAGGGGTGCCCGGCTTCGAAAAAAATCGGTGCTCCCCAGTCGTAGGTCCCCCAGACAACAAACTTTGCACACTTGTAGAGGAGAAATTGGGCTACATGTGTGCCGGTATCGGGTCCCCAAAGTCACCGGAGAAATTACTGTTTAACATGGGAGTCCATGGAAGGGGTAGAAAAATAAAAATAAAAATAAAAAAAGGTACGGCGCTACATATAAGATGATCACAAAAAATATTGAATGATTAGTGAAAATGAGAACAAAAAAAGTTCAGTAAAGGTCCACAAGAGGACTAAAAAATGTGATATGAGTCCATAGTATGTAAATAAACAGTGATGTTGAAAAGTAGAAAATCCTCCACCGTAGAAGACACCCGATGAAAATAAAGTTGTAGGGCCAGATTCTCAAAGGCGTTACGACGGCGCAACACCATTAGCGCCGTCGTAACACCTCATCTGGCCCCGGGTATCTATGCGACTGATTCTCAGAATCAGTTGCGCATAGGTACCCATTAGATCTGACAAGCGTAAGGCTGTTACGCTGTCAGATCTTAAAAGTAATTTTTTTTCCCGCCGCTAGGTGTCGCATCGTCGCTTTTCCCCGTCGTCTATGCAAATGAGGTAAGTACGGCGATTCCCGAACATACGCGAGGTCGACGCAGCAAATTAACGTCGTTTGCGTAGCGTACCCGACGCGTAAGGTTGCCCCTGCTAATTAGCAGGCGCAACCAATGTTAACTATGGCCGTCGTTCCCGTGTCGAATTGAATAAAAATTACGTTGTTTGCGTAAGACGTCCGTGAATGGCGCTGGACGCCATTTACGTATACATCTAGGCAAATGACGTCGGGGCGACGTCATTTAGCGCAATGCACGTCGGGTAATTTACCCGACGGAGCATGCGCAGTACGCTCGGCGCGGGAGCGCGCCTAATTTAAATGGTGCCCGCCCCATTTGAATTGGGCGGGCTTGCGCCGAGCAATCTAACGCTACACCGCCGCAGGTTTACAGGTAAGTGTTCTGAGAATCAGGATGTAAACCTGTAGACCTGCGGCGGTGTAACGTAGAGCTCATATATTACGCTGCCCAGGAGCAGCGCGAATGTATGAGAATCTGGGCCGTAGTCTCCTTACCAGATGGTAAGACCGATATTGCAGCGGTCTTAATTAAGCCTAGGGATATTTAGAAGTCCTCCCAAAAGACTGCCTTGAATGCTGTGATAATTTCTCATATGCTGGGTGCATACCACCAAAAAGATCCCTTCAGGCTCCCATGTAACATAAAACAATATAGAGCCACATAGTGTGAATCCGTATGAATAAGGGTTTAATTCAGTAAAAAGGTGCGCACTTACAGTTAGAAGAACGTTAACCAGCATAAAAATAAGGGGGGTTGTGTATGGAGTGGCGTCTCCTCTGTTGTTTTTCCTCCGTCTCGCTCAGCACTCTGTCGCCGCGTGTCTCCGGGTGGTGCGTGATGACGTCACAAGCTAGGCCACGCCCACGGAAGGGGTGCCCGGCTTTGAAAAAATCGGTGCTCCCCAGTCGTAGGTCACCCGGACAACAAACTTTGCATACTTGTAAAGGAAGAGTGGGGCTACATTTTGGGGTCCAGGGGACCTACGGCCGGTCAGTACCAGGTCCCCAAAGTCTGGGAGATCAGGCGCAAAAAGGTGACTTGAGTATAAGCCTGAGAGGGGCATTTTCAGCACCAAAAAATGTGCTGAAAAACTCGGCTTATACCCGAGTATATACGGTACTTCAATTTATACTAATGTGTTCTGTTCCCCAGGACACCAAATACCTGCAGCACTTGGTCTCATCTTCCTATGCTTTGTCCAAGGTTAGCTGTGAGGTCCGACACGTGACTCTTCCCAACAACGCAGCTAGCAAGGAGATATCCGCTTTGACAGATGGCAGTTTTCTCCATATCCAAGCACTTGCCGGCTTCCTTGGAATATTTTATCCAACATGCGAAAAGAAAAAGAGGGCACACCAACCTTGTGCATTATCCTTAGAGCCCTTTCACACCGAGCCACCCAAGGTACGTCACCGCGCTTTGGTCGGACGTTTTTTTTTTTTGCATGAACGTGTGAATGCAAGTCAGGAGAGGATTAACGTTGGGAAAAACAAAGTTTTTTTTTCCTGACGAAAAAAATGGTTGCGTGTACGAGCCATAAGAGTGTGGGTAGGGTGGAGGGTGGTGTGCCGGTGGCAAAGAATACACTCAGAGGCCGAGGTGGATGAGAACAGTATAGTAAGAAAGTCCCAACGATGCACAATAAAACCCGGCGGGTAGGAACAGCTGACTGGAGCCACTTACAAACAGTAGCAAAGGATCGTGATCTTGAAATGAAGCCGATAGCTTCTGCAACAAGGAGCGAGAATACCACCCGGTAGGTCCACAACCAATGGTAGGCTTCCTACGAGGACAGGATGTAGTCCCTGCACTTTTCCTACTCCTTAAGAACCTTTACCAGCTACTATGCGCTGTTCCTGTGAGATGGTGAACCTTTCCCTACACTAGCCACTCGCAAACAGCACGCCAAACCCGGGAGAAAGAGTCTTAAATAGACACTGCCCTGATTTAAGATGGTCATCGCGGTCACATGGGGTGCCAGCATCCAATCGTATAGCTGTTCCCCTGGTGACAGTAGCAAATCATAGAGGATTTACCCTTCTGCATTGCCACTGTGGTCAAGCGCCACCTACAGTGGGGAGTAGAGACTGCACCTGCCTAAAGGAGTAAGGTTGGACATAAGTGTACTGAGCTCCTGGGCTTGAGATCTTTGCCTGGAGTTCTGCTTTGAAGCCCCTGAGGACCATCTATTTTTATGTTTCTATTGAACGGCATACATACTTTCTTGGTGTTCAGCTACTTATGGACCTGTGATCACTCACAGACCTATAATGTCACTAGAGAGTTATTTTTATGGCTGTAACTGTGTCATTAGTGAGGAGGGAAGGATGATATCGGAGTAGGTCAACAACTGAGATTGAAGATAGAAAATAAAAACTGGGTCCTTGCTTCTAAAGTGAACCTGCACTTTGCTCATGCAGGGAAAACCAGCAGGTTCTCCAAACTCCCCTATAAGGCCCCGTACACACGACCGAGTTTCTCGGCAAAATTCAGCCAGAAACTCGATCGGAGCCGTATTCTGCCGAGAAACCCGGTCGTGTGTACACTTTTGGCCAAGGAAGCCGACGAGGAACTCGTCAAGCCAAATAGAGAACATGTTCTCTATTTCCTCGTTAGTCAATGGGGAAACTTGGCTCGCCGAGATCCTCGGCGGCTTCACAAGGAACTCGACGAGCAAAACGATGTGTTTGCCCGTCGAGTTCCTCGGACGTGTGTACGAGGCTTAAGAGTGAAAGGAAATATCGGAGGGCCCATTTACTTTACACACGCCCTCACCTCTGTGGCGCCCGGGTGAACTGCACCCCGCGCACCCGCCTAGGATCGGCCCTGACTGCAACACACATTAGTGCCTTATATTAATTGTGCTGTGTTGCATTGCATGGCCATTGGCAAGGTGTGTTGGGGTGCCATTAAGAGTGAAATGGCACTGCAGCACACCAACATATGTTGCCATGCCTGGGTACTTTTTTGATACGGAAAGCATTTGATTCACACCCCTTCCTCCCACATGTCAGCCCTGGTGCTTGGTGATTGGCTGTTCAGGCAACCAGCACTGTCGAATGGGTGCAAGTTGGATCTCAGTACCCACAGAACCTACAGATGGCATTCATTCTCTCTTAACTCCAATGCTTGAGCAAATGGGCAGCTGTGAAAGGTAGAAGCCCAATGCATTAGGGTGTGCACCCTTAAGCTCAAACACACATGCATACATATACATACCTCCCAACTTTCCAACTTTTCAACTTCAGAATGAGGGACAAATGAGCATACCTCCCAACGAAGTTGTTGAGCCGGGGAGGGGGGGGGAATTATTCCATGGATCGGAGTTGTTAAAGGGGGGAGGGGCGCGGATCAGAGTTGTTGAGCGGGGGGGGGGGGGGTTCTGTGGATCAAAGTTGTTGAGCGCGGGGGGGGGGGAATTCCGTGGATCAGAGCTGTTGAGCGGGGGAGGTTTCCGCGGATCAAAGTTGTTGAGCGGGGGGGGAATTCCATGGATCAGAGTTGTTGAGCAGGGGGGGGTTAATCGCAGGACCACAGGATTATTTGCCGCGAATCACGGGACCGCGGGATTTATCACGAATCGCGGGACCGCTGCGTTTATCGCTAATCGCGGAGGGGGGGAGTGGGTGCCGCGGAATCGTGGGACTCTAGCAGTGATCACGGGACCGCGGGATTTAACACGAATCGCCGGACAGTCCCGCGAAATCCGGGACGGTTGGGAGGTATGCATATATATGACCCCGGCACATTGATCTCACTGCCAGCACAGTGAAAGAGTCGGTAAGAGGAAGATCTTTCCCATGTACCTGTTGCTACACAGAGCGATAAAACGAATGCGCATGAGGTAATTAGGGTGTGCCTGGACACACCCGGCGCACACCTATGCCTGCATAGCAATGTTTCCTGCAGCTATCTTCTGTGAGCCCAGGATGGCTTAATAACATACCCCTGGTAATGCCTTGAGCTCAGAGAACGTGGCATAAATGATGCTGGTTGTCATTTAACTGGGAAAAGGACCAGTGATCTGAGAACATGAAACTGAACCTCCAGCTGCTGGAAAGTAATTAATCAAGTGGCAGTATTACTACTGCCAATAAAGGTGACAACTTCCCACTCAGGGCAAATTGGGCACTTGGACCGCGTTGTCCATCGGCATTCAAGCAATTAATGGCAGATGCCCAGCCCCCTTCAGATGCTGTCTGTGGGATTCCCTAGCCAAGAGCTGACTTATGTCCTTGATCCAATATGGTCAGAGCTGGGGATGCATCACTGGTTGCTAGGGGGCCAAAAGAAACGTAAAAAAAGATAGTCCTCAGGGGCTTCAAAGAAGAATTACAGGCCCAGGAGCTCAGTACACTTATGTCCCACCTTACTCCTTTAGGCAGGTGCAGTTTGTACTCCCCAATGTAGGTGGCGCTTGACCGCAGTGGCAATGCAGAAGGGTAAATCTGCTATGATTTGCTTCTGTCACCAGGGGAACAGCTATCCGATTGGATGCTGGCACCCCATGTGACCTCGGCGACCATCTTGGGTCAGGGAGTGCCTATTTAAGACATTCTCCTGGGTTTGGCATGCTTTTTGCGGGTGGCTAGTGTAGGGAAAGGTTCTCCATCTGGCAGGTAAAGCGCATAACAGCAGTGAAAGGTTCTTAAAGGGGTTGTAAAGGTACACATTTTTTTTCTAAATAGCTTCCTTTCCCTTTGTGCAGTGCCCCTTTTGCTCGGGAGGCTTTCTACGAGGACAGGATATAGTCCCTGCACTTTTCCTACTCCTTAAAGGGGTAGTAAAGGTACAATTTTTTTCCCTAAATAGCTTCCTTTACCTTAGTACAGTCCTCCTTCACTTACCTCATCCTTCCATTTTGTCTTTATTTCTTCTGAGAAATCCTCACTTCCTGTTCTTCTGTCTGTAACTCCACACATTAATGCAGGGCTTTCTCCCTGGTGTGGAGTGTCGTGCTCGCCCCCTCCCTTGGACTACAGGAGAGTCAGGACGCTCTCTACGTTGCGGATAGAGACAGGAGCTGTGTGTTAGTGGGCGTCCTGACTCTCCTGTAGTCCAAGGGAGGGGGCGAGCACGACACTCCACACCAGGGAGAAAGCCTTGCATTACTGTGTGGAGTTACAGACAGAAGAACAGGAAGTGAGGATTTCTCAGAAGAAATAAGGACATTTAAAAGCAAAATGGAAGGATGAGGTAAGTGAAGGAGGACTGCACTAAGGTAAAGGAAGCTATTTTGGCACAAAAAAAATTGTACCTTTACAACCCCTTGTAGGAGTAGGAAAAGTGCAGGGACTACATCCTGTCCTCGTAGGAAGCCTAGGGGCAGAGGATGCTGGCTTATGTCCTTGATCCAATATGGCCAGAGCTGGGGATGCATCACTGGTTGCTAGGGCACCAGCGGCTGCCTGCACCCTAGCAACAAACAAGCCCTGAGCAGGGCTCAATTGGTTGCATATACTTTCATTCCAGTCGCACTAACATTAGCAGTTTGCAAACGTTTGCAAGCCAAATCCATGGACGTTCACCCATTACTAGTGGCAGGACCAGGAGAAGAAAAACATCTGAAAAAAAGGAAAATTATGTAGCCACCACAGGTAAATTGCAATAAGTAAAATTTTGGTTTTTGGGTTTAGATATATATTAGTAGATGCTAATAAAAAAATAAAATATATATTTAATAGGTAAAAAAAGAAGCTCTGCTAAAACTGACAACACCTGTGTAGTGGACATTCTAAGACCCACCGAACGCTGAGGTTGAGCCAAGCAGAGAAGGAGGGTAATGCGATTTTTCACTGCTTTTGCGTTCTACGAAGACAAACCTGGAAGCCAGGCTCCATTTGTACTCATAATCCATGAGAAAATCTAGGACACAGATCCATCTGGCTCAAGCCGAACGCATTTCTGCCCGAGACAGTTTCCCCTCCGATGGAGACACCTTGCCACTAGGACATCAGCTGTACTGTTCTACCTCATGGATTACCGAGCCTTTCAGCAAGGACTCATCAATGTCCTTCCAGTGCACCGAGCTTTAAAGATTTCACGTTACAAACAGCCGTACTTCCACTCCTGAGACGAGGCGAGGGGTTTGCTAAAAAAAAATCTGTGATCTACACGTGAAGGAAATAATGACCTCAAAGTACAGGAAGGTGTTCATAGTCTTCCCTGACTACCAGCCAGGAGATTGCTATTCTCCTTCTCTAGGAGGAAAGTCAGGATGCCCACTAACACACAGCTCCTTTCTCTATCTGCAACATAGAGAGTGTCCTAACTCTCCCGTAGTCCAAGGGAGGGGGGCGAGCACGACACTCCACACCAGGGAGAAAGCCTTGCATTACTGTGTGGAGTTACAGACAGAAGAACAGGAAGTGAGGATTTCTCAGAAGAAATAACAACATTTAAAAGCAAAATGGAAGGATGAGGTAAGTGAAGGAGGACTGCACTAAGGTAAAGGAAGCTATTTAGGGAAAAAAATTGTACCTTTACAACCTCTTTAACACAAAAACGGCAGTTGTGGTTTAGCAAACAAAATGCCATTCAGTTAGAATTGACATCTACTTTAATCTTATGCCTTATCTCTAAGACGAGGGCTTATGAGTCACCATGACCTCAAGATGGAAGTGACCATTTTCCATGACCACTGCGGTGGGGTCGAGGTTACTATTTCCGGAAAGGATCAATCTTTCTATACTCTTTCTCATGACCATCAGAAAGGAAGAGGTGACATCCTCTTTGACCGAATTTTCTCTTTCACTGACAAGATATATATATTATTTTAATTAGGGTTGTCCAGATACCGATACCAGTATCGGTATCGGGACCGATACCGAGTATTTGCGGGAGTACTCGTACTCGCGCAAATACCCCCGATACCTAAATAGAATACTTTCCCCCCCCTTTCCCCCCCGCCGCTGCCGCCGCATCGCACCGCCACATCAAGGAACATGGCTAGAGGGACATTGCTGCATATGTGAGGGACATGGCTGCATATGTGAGGGACATGGCTAGAGGGACATGGCTGCATATGTGAGGGACATGGCTAGAGGGACATTGCTGCATATGTGAGGGACATGGCTAGAGGGACATGGCTAGAGGGACATGGCTGCATATGTGAGGGACATGGCTGCATATGTGAGGGACATGGCTAGAGGGACATTGCTGCATATGTGAGGGACATGGCTAGAGGGACATTGCTGCATATGTGAGGGACATGGCTGCATATGTGAGGGACATGGCTAGAGGGACATTGCTGCATATGTGAGGGACATGGCTAGAGGGACATTGCTGCATATGTGAGGGACATGGCTAGAGGGACATGGCTGCATATGTGAGGGACATGGCTGCATATGTGAGGGACATGGCTAGAGGGACATGGCTGCATATGTGAGGGACATGGCTAGAGGGACATGGCTGCATATGTGGGGGACATGGCTGCATATGGGGGGGACATGGCTGCATTTGGGGACACATTTAAAAAAAGTATCGGTATTCGGTATCGGCGACTACTTGAAAAAAAGTATCGGTACTTGTACTCGGTCCTAAAAAAGTGGTATCGGGACAACCCTAATTTTAATGATCTCCTATTTAAGGACCAAAGAAGCCACGACCTACAATAGTACGAAAGGATTATGGTTTCCTATGAGTGACCTCCAAGGAGACAAAGGCCCGGATTCACAGACAGCGGGGGCACATTTATGCCGCCGTAGCGTATCTCCTGTACGCTACACCGACGCAGCGCTGGGTTTCCTAGGCGTAAGCCGGCGTAGGTGGAAGTGGGCGTGAGCCATGCAAATGAGGCGTGACCCCATGCAAATGATGGGCCGAGCGCCAGACAGATACGTATAACGAACGGCGCATGCGCCGTCCCGTGGACATATCCCAGTGCACATGCTCAGAATCACGTTGGAACTACTCTCTAAGATACGTCGGATCACTGCCTACGGCGTGAACGTAACCTACGCCTAGCCATAGTCACATCCAACGTAAAATACATCGGCTTGTGTTCCCTGGTGCAGCCATTTGCATGGATGCTGCTGAGTTACACCTCCTTTATGGGGCATGACTTTACGCGCACTGCGTCGGGCGCACGTACGTTCGTGAATCGCCGTATCTCCCTCATTTGCATATTTGAATAGAAAACCAATGGGAGCGCCACATGCGTCCAGCGTAAATATGCGCCCACTCTACGCCGGCGTAGGCAAGTTACGTCGGTGGGATGAAGCCTATTTTTAGGCGTATCTTAGTTTGTGAGTCTGGCGCATAGCTACGACAGCGCATATTTGCACTTACGCGGCGTATCTAGAGATACGTCGGTGCAAGTGCTTTGTGATTCCTGGCCAAAGGGTTTAACATTTGCTTTGGCCTTTTTCGATGGTGTGCATTGTACAGGTCAGAGTGACGCATTGTTACAATGCAATGCACTGTTTAGATTTTTCTTTTAACTTTATTGAAAGTAACAAAACAATACTTTATTAAACTTTATGCGCTGAAGCTACGGTGCTACGTAGCTGCTAACATGCGGTCAAGTGGTTCACATTGCAAAAAATGACATAAAAAGATGCAGTAGGGCTTATTTTCAGGGTAGGTCTTACCACGTAATGGGCTGTCTTCTCTCCCTGCCTGACAGGAATCCCCAGTGTGAACTGAGTTGTAAAACCCTATGATCCACTCTATTACAGTAGTATATAATGTACAATGTGTGTCTTTCTGTAATATAATTGTGCCAAATACCTTCTTTATAGCTCCACTCTGCGCTTCTGTGACCCGCCGGAGCTCTCTTCCCTTCAATTATATTACAGAAACACACACATTGTACACTATATACTACTGTAATACTGTAGAGTGGATTATAGGATTTTACAAGCATTTTAAACTAGGGTTTATTTTCGGGTTAGGGCTTATATTGCAGCCCTCCTGGAAAATTACGCTAGGTCTTATTTTCGGGGAAACACAGTAATAATGTTCTCCGGGATTGCGGTTTATGTAGTCTCAAAAACGAAGCTAATCGTATACTAAACTTTAGGATGTACATCTGTATAAAAACCGATATGCCATATTGAATTGATGCGTACGTGAGGTGCTTCACTGAAGTTCAAATACGTAAAAGACGGGGGTCAACAGACACAAAACTGAGAGTTTAATAGCTTTTTAACCCCTAAAGTCCCCCTTTTCACTCCAAGATCTAACCGTTCAAATATCTCAGCACTAAAAAATAAGAGCTCCAGCCTACATCTTTATTGTTGCGTGTTGGCTGCGCCTTGACCCAGTCCTGACACCGCCACCATTACAATGGCTTCCTGCAACGAGAAGCTGGTTGTTCAAGTACATTACACACGGAGGTCTACTCTCTGATCGTCTCCTAGAAGGAGAACGTACAGCGTGAAGAATGAGAAAGCAGAGGCTGGGCTGGAGGCTACAATTGTTCCAAACAGGAGAAGAGATGGAAGCATGCGGAGATCATAGGGAACGTAGAGGAGTGGAAAGAATGCTTAGACAATCATCACAGGAATACATTACAAGAACTTTGAAGCTGCGGTTTAATCTGCTTATATTTTGCAGATTGTATAGAAAACCTTTCCATCTTCATCACATTTCTTATTTTAGACCTGTCTTGATGAGAGGGCACTGCCCAGGGGCCCCAGCTGCATGTGGGGCCCCTGCACTTTCCCTAAAGCAGCTGGTCCTTGAGCCCACGCTGCCCCAATATTGGGGGACCCATGATGGCACTGAGAGTGATGGATACAAACATGGCCGCCATCAGGGGGGTATAGGCAGTACACCTGTAAGGGGCCAGGTGGTCCCCAGGGGCCTGGATGGCATCCCCCCTTTTTTTTCCGTCAGCACCCAATGCCCCCCCCCGACCTCTAAGGGGCCCGGATGGCATCCCCCTTTTTTTTCCATCAGCACCCAAATCTCCCCCCCCCCCCTCTGACCTATAAGGGGCCCAGTGGTCTACAGGGCCCCAGATGGCATACCCCTTTTTTTGTCATTTTTTTGTTTTCGTCAGCACCCAAAGCCCCCCCCCCCCCCCGACCTCTAAGGGGCCCGGATGGCATCCCCCTTTTTTTTTCATCAGCACCCAAATCTCCCCCCCCCCCTCTGACCTATAAGGGGCCCAGTGGTCTACAGGGCCCCGGATGGCATCCCCCTTTTTTTGTCATTTTTTTGTTTTCGTCAGCACCCAAAGCAACCTCCCCCCCCCCGACCTCTAAGGCCCCATGTTTAAAACGCCAGTTTTGCAGCGAATTGCGCAGCGTTTTGCCGCGATTAGCGGCGTTTTACCGCGTTTGCGGCTGTCAGCACTTATCTCAAAGACATTGTAGACCCTCCCAAAGTGTAAAACGCAAAAATAAAACGCTTCTGAACCCAAAATTTTGCGTCTGAAAAAACGGACATAAACCCAACTGCTTTAAAAAGCCAAAAAACGTGAATGTGTGCATGGACACATAGGATAACATGAAATGTGTTCAGGGGCAGTTGAAAAAAATGCCCAAATGCCTCTGAACTCGAGTTTACCAGCGTCTCGTGTGCATGGGGCCTTAGGGGCACAGTGGTCCCCAGGGCCCCAGATGGCATACCCCTTTATTTGTATTTATTTATTTATTTTTGTTGTTCGTCAGCACCCAAAGCCCCCCTGACCTTAATTTGTAGCGGCAGCCCCCCCCCCCCCCCAGCTTCTCAACTTCTCAAAATTCCTGATGGCGGCTCTGGATACACAGGGGAGGCACGCTGGCAGCAGTGCGCCGTTCTGTGCAGAACGATACCTATTATTTTACAGCCAGCAGGGAGGGGCAGGGCCGGAGCGCCAGGGATGCTCTGACCCCGCCCCATGCCGCTTGAATGCTCGGAACTGGAAGACCGCGGGTAAGGAGCTGGAGGGGGAGCTGCTGAGTCGGCAGCACTGAGAGCCCACCTGCGGAAGTAGCATTGTGGATGGTGTCATGGTTAGGGTGGCCACATTTCAAAACTACCGCTCAGAGACACCCCCCTTCCCAAAAATCAGCTTGTGCTGTAACGAATCACAGCACAGTGATTGGACACAAGAGGCGGGATTTATGATTTCTCCAATCACAAGCAGGGGGCGGGGATTGTGCTCCTCCAGGCATTCCCAGGCCAGGACATGTACTGTCAGTGAGTAAAGCGGTGATGTGGCGGCCTTTTTTGAGGGCATCAGATTGGCCCGGGGGGGTGGCTGTGTCAGTTTCATCCCGGGACACTGTATTGTCCCGGAATGAAGGTGCCCGGGACACACCTGCAAAATGTGGGACTGTCCCGGGCAATCCGGGACACGTGGTCAGCCTAGTCAAGGTGAGCCCAGCTGTCCAGCACTGTTTGCACCGAAAGGCTTGGAGGGATGCTCCATCTTCTGCCCCTCCTTCTGCCTGCTTGATTGGTATAGGCAGACCCGGACTGGGACAAAAAATAGGCCCGGGCATTTTAGACTGAGCAGCCCGGGGGGGGGGGGGGCACGCGGCGGGGGTTAATGATGGAATGCCCGCACAGAGAGAGAGACTGCTCCACATTTGTGGCACAGAGAGAGAAATCACTCCACATTGCTGGAACAGAGAGAAATCGTTGGACATTTCCCATTGTTGTACTGAAGTCAGTTGATAGATCGAAGTCTGTATAACCAGTCTGCACATTGGTAGATTGAAATTTCTGCTGAACTGGCAGAATTTCAATCTATTTATGATGGCCTAAGTCCACCAGTCTCCGAGTTTAATAATATCCTCAAATCTTCAGAAAGGGGTTCTCCACTTAGGTTTAGAAATTCACTTTGAACTCCACCTTATTTCCAGAACTCTCATTATATATTAGATGTGCAAAGAATAAGGTGAGAGAACATCTAATACCTATAAAGAGTAATGAAAATAAGGTGGAGTACAAAGTGAAATATCTGGAGGGACTGGCTGAGGTTAAAACAGGCAGGGAGGAAATTAGGCATCACCTCCTTACTGTCTGTCAAATGCCTCTGAAAAGTGACATGAGAATTGATAACTTTTCAGTGGAGTATCTGTGAGTGCAAGCCTTTTGGCTCACACTGGTGCTCAACATTTTTTTGGGGGGAAGCAATTGAACTGAACAAAAACATCAAATGCAGCCACTGTGCCCCATCAAATGCAGCCACTGTGCCCCATCAAATGCAGCCACTGTGCCCCATCAAATGCAGCCACTGTGCCCCATTATATGCAGCCACTGTGCCCATCAAATGCAGCCACTTTGTCCCATCAAATGCAGCTGTTGTGCCCCATCAAATGCAGCCACTGTGCCCCATCAAATGCAGCCACTGTGCCCATCAAATGCAGCCACTGTGCCCCATCAAATGCAGCCACTGTGCCCCATCAAATGCAGTCACTTTGTTCCATCAAATGCAGCCACTTTGTCCCATCAAATGCAGCCACTGTGCCCCATCAAATGCAGCCACTTTGTCCCATCAAATGCAGCCACTGTGCCCCATCAAATGCAGCCACTGTGCCCCATCAAATGCAGCCACTGTGTCCCATCAAATGCAGCCACTGTGCCCCATCAAATGCAGCCACTTTGTCCCATCAAATGCAGCCACTGTGCCCCATCAAATGCAGTCACTTTGTCCCATCAAATGCAGCCACTTTGTCCCATCAAATGCAGCCACTGTGCCCCATCAAATGCAGCCACTGTGACACACCCTCCACCCACTCGCTGTCTGACCGACACTTACCCCATCTTAGTGGCGGGTCAGGCATGAATCTATCCATTTTACATATGGGGGTGGCATAATGGAGGGGGCAGTGCCTGTGTGCCCTTAATGGACAGGCCGCCACTGTGGCGGTTTTCCATAGCCCCAGTCCCTCAGACTTCTAATTATAAATTGTGCGTTTTTGGTGCATTTTTTGGAATTGCACCACAGATGCGGCATGCAGGACTTTTTGTGCACTTTCAGGACATGCAGCAAAAATGTACAACCTAATAGAAGTCTATGGGACTGGAGGGTAACATGCCAGAACACCAGCTAAACTGCAGCTTGCCAGTGTGAACCCACATCATAACATCTAGGAGGGCAAGAAACTGTCACAGGCTGCTGTAATATAACACTTAATATGCAGAGAGGGGGGACGTGGCCAGTGGACAATCCACAACTTGTGGCAGGTGACATGGCAGATGACGTGGCAAGTGGACAATACACAACTTGAGGCAGGTGACGTGGCAAGTGGACAATCCACAACTTGTGGCAGGTGACGTGGCCAGTTGACGTGGCAGGTGACATGGCTAGTGGACATTCCACAACTTGTGGCAGGTGACGTGGCCAGGTGATGTGGCAGGTGACGTGGCCAGGTGACGTGGCAGGTGACGTGGCCAGGTGACATGGCAAGTGGACAATCCACAACTTGTGACGTGGCCAGGTGATGTGGACAACCCACAACTTGTGGCAGGTGGCGTGGCCAGGTGACATGGCAGATGACATGGCAAGTGGACAATACACAACTTGAAGCAGGTGACGTGGCAAGTGGAAAATCCACAACTTGTGGTAGGTGACGTGGCCAGGTGATGTGGCAGGTGACATGGCCAGGTCACGTGGCCAGTGGACAATCCACAACTTGTGGCAATTGACGTGGCCAGTTGATGTGGCAGGTGACGTGGCCAGTGGATAATCCACAACTTGTGGCAGGTGACGTGGACAGGTGACGTGGCAGGTGATGTGGCCAGGTGACGTGGCAGGTGACGTGGCCAGGTGACATGGCAAGTGGACAATCCACAACTTGTGACGTGGCCAGGTGATGTGGACAACCCACAACTTGTGGCAGGTGGCGTGGCCAGGTGACATGGCAGATGACATGGCAAGTGGACAATACACAACTTGAAGCAGGTGACGTGGCAAGTGGAAAATCCACAACTTGTGGTAGGTGACGTGGCCAGGTGATGTGGCAGGTGACATGGCCAGGTCACGTGGCCAGTGGACAATCCACAACTTGTGGCAATTGACGTGGCCAGTTGATGTGGCAGGTGACGTGGCCAGTGGATAATCCACAACTTGTGGCAGGTGACGTGGACAGGTGACGTGGCAGGTGATGTGGCCAGGTGACGTGGCAGGTGACGTGGCCAGGTGACATGGCAAGTGGACAATCCACAACTTGTGGCAGGTAACGTGGCTAGGTGACATGGCAGGTGACGTGGCCAGGTGATGTGGCCAGTGGACAATCCACAACTTGTGGCAGGTGACGTGGCCAGGTGATTTGGCAAGTGCATAATCCACTTGTGGCAGGTGACGTGGCAAATGGACAATCCACAACTTGTGGCAGGTGTCGTGGTCAGGTGACGTGGCAAGTGGACAATTCACAACTTGTGGCAGGTGACGTGGCCAGTTGACGTGGCAGGTGACGTGGCCAGTGGACAATCCACAACTTGTGGCAGGTGATGTGGCCAGGTGATGTGGCAGGTGATGTGGCCAGGTGACGTGGCAGGTGACGTGGCCAGGTGACATGGCAAGTGGACAATCCACAACTTGTGGCAGGTGATGTGGCCAGGTGACATGGCAGGTGACGTGGCCAGTGGACAATCCACAACTTGTGGCAGGTGGCGCACTCGGCCAGCTCAGTGGCCTTTTTGCAGGTCATTAGAGCTGCCCAGGGGGCAAATGCATTCTTGCAACCCAGCCCAGTCCGCCCCAAGGGCCTTGGTACACCTCTGGGTAGAAGTGACATGCGGGCCGCCGAGGGCCGTTCGCGGGCCGCGATCGGCCCGCGGGCCGCCAAGGGCCATTCGCGGGCCGCGATCGGCCCGCGGGCCGCCACGGCCCACCGGGCATATGCCCGGTATGCCCTATGGCCAGTCCGGGCCTGGGTATAGGTGAGTACAGTGCTGGAGGTGGGCACAGAGCACTGCACTGTATCTCCACTGGGGGGAACTACATGGATGGAATAATAGTGCTGGGGGTATGAAAGGAAAATGGTGCAAACCAATGTTGAGGGGGATCTGGGGTGTATAGGGGGTAGAAATTTGAGGGGTAGAGGGTATGTGCTAAGAGGGTGAATTATCCCCTTCGTCCAGTACATAGCGAAATGCCTGTATACACTGTGACTGCTGGCTTGGGACTCACGTCATCCGTCAAAGGAAGTCTTTGCTTAATTATTTGCTTTAACCAGTGTCAAAACGAACCGAAAAGACTCAGCGAGGAATCGGTTGCCCCGTAGAATCCCTAAAAGTTGATTCAACCTCACCAGCATGGCGTAGAACTGAAATTTCAGTTCCTGGGTGGAGCTCACCCTTCGCGTCGCAATCCATTACGGACGCTGGAAACGTATTATCACAGTAGTCCCTTCTTCTTCGGTAATTATGTATCCCAAAATCTCTCCACTCACAAAGCCACGCGCCATGTTTTCTACTTTACCGCACCTGAAAGCCGCGTACGCCGCGGGCTCCTCGAGGATGGCAATGCGATAAAAGCCTAAATTAAGATCTTGTTAACACAGCGGCGCGGCGCGCAACAAAATAAGGAAAGAAAAAAAAGAAGAAGAAAGGAGTCGGTAGTTAGATATTATAATCTGAGCCCCTTTTGTTGCGTTAGGTGGCACAAGTAGTCGTAGCGCCTCCCCGCCTGGGAATCCACTTAGTGCAAATGGCAAGCGTGGGCGAGCCAGGCGATGTTGGCGGTCTCTGAGCTGCGCCAACAAGGGTGCGGAAATCTTTTTTTTTTTCAAGCACGGAATAGGACCTGAGAGTGGGAAGCTGCGACACCGGTGCCACTGAGGGAGGCTTCTGAAGACAATGGCGTCTCCTCTTTACAAAAGGCACCGGCCGACATCTCTGCCGGATGGATGCCAAATTACCACGACGGTAATTAGCTGCAATGTGTCGAAAGACCATTATGAGAACATTAGCAGGCATTAGCGAGAATTAGCTATTCTTCACACATTGATTACGTGCCATCTCCCCCTCGCTAGTCTACCGGTGCCTGAAAGCACCACTTAGCGTGCCGGTTACCCCCCTTCCCTGGTCGATCGCCTTATCTGCAGCTCCAGGTGGATGATGACACCCCACATTGCAACCGCGATCAATTTTCAGAAGAGGCGACCCGATTTCAGGTCTGTGAGATTACTATTTCGTAAAGCCGTTCCTTTTTTTTTTTTAACCCTTTCTAGCCCATGTCCTTCCAAAATTGCCATTTTGGGTTGGTGACATTCGGGGGGTGTCGTTATTTCACCACCAGGATTCACAGTGCCATCCATTTAATTGGGCAGCAACCAGAGCCGGCCCTACCATGGGACCCGATGGGACCATGGTTCCAGGCGGCATTTAAGAGGGGCGGCAGCCCGGCCGGCAAGAAGTTGTCAGGAGAAGAGTACTCGGAGCCAGCAACTTAAAGCGGAGTTCCACCCAAGAATTGAACTTCTGCTTTTCGGAACCCTCCACATTTGGCACCTTTCAGGGGGGGGATCAGATATCTGTGTAATACAGGTATTTTTCTCCCACTTCCGGACATAGATACCCGAGTCACCCTTGGGGATCTACTCCACTTCCGGCGCCTTCTCCGCCCTCCCCCCACGTGTCCTCTGGGAGACACACATGTCCCAGAAGACGGCAGGGACCAGTGGCATAGCGCAGCGCGACTCGTACATGCGCAGTAGGGTACCAGGAAGTGAAGCTACAAGGCTTCTCTTACTGAAGATGGCGGCAGCAGCACCCGAGAGCCGAGGGACAGATCGGCTTTGGGTGCCAACATCGCGGGCGCCCTGGACAGGTAAAGTATCCATATATTAAAAGTCAGCAGCTGCTGTATTTGTAGCTGCTGACTTTGATTTTTTTTTTCAGGGGAACTCCACTTTAATTCTCTAATGCCCGCGCACACACGATCGGATTTTCGTCGGAAAAACTATCCAAGATTTTTCCGACGGAATTCCACTCAAGCTTGGCTTGCACACACACACGGTCACACAAAAGTTCTCTGAGCTTTCTACCATCAAGAACGTGGTGACGTACAACACTATGACGAGCCGCGAAAAAATGAAGTTCAATGCTTCCGAGCATGCGTAGAATTTTTTTTCGAACATGCGTCGGAATTTTGCACGTCGGACTTGCTACAGATGATCGGAATTTCTGATTTGGAATTTATTCAGTTTGAAAATTTGAGAAACAGCTCTCAAATTTTTGTTGGCGGACATTCCGAAAGGAAAAGTCCGATGGAGCCTACACACGGTCGGAATTTCCGACCAAAAGCTCACATCGAAGTTTTCTTGTCAGAAATTCTGACCGTGTGTACGTGGCATTAGATCTTTGCTAAATATATATATATATATTGGTGGTTCTAAGTAAGTTTCTAACACAAAATACTGTCACAAAAATGCCAAGTGGGCAAGAAAATTACTGTAAATATTTACACAATTTCCTACTCTCCATTGACTACATTGCAACGAGCCAAAACGGCAACAATTTGTTCCGACCAAAAGCTCACATCAAACTTTTCTTGTCAGAAATTCTGACCGTGTGTACGTGGCATTTGATCTTTGCTAAATATATATATATATACAGGGCTCAAAATTTCAAGTCCTGAGCTACTAGCCAGGCCTCAAGGGTTTCTTGCCACCAGTTGCCCCGCCCCTAGACACAACCTCATAAATTATCTCATGAAATGACAATGTTTTATGCAGAATTAAGTTATAAAAATAACCATGTGCCATGTGTCCCCAGTGCAGCCCTGTGTCCCCAGTGCAGCCTGTGTCCCCAGTGGAGCCATGTGTCCCCATTGCAGCCTACCTGTGCTGGGTAAGAGAGAGAAGAGCCAGGCAGAGGCGACTCTCCTCTCTCTTCCCCTAAATTCACTCCTTGCTTGCCCCCCCTGGTCCCAGGCAGCCCACACTCGCCAGCCCTCAAAATCCACTCGCAAAATGCGAGCAGGCGAGTGGAAATTTTGAGGGCTGTATATATATATATATATAGGCCCAGATTCACAGAGAGCGGGTGCAAATTACGCCGCCGTAGCGCCAACAATATGCAGAGAGACAAGCATGGAATTCACCAAGCCAGTGCTCCCAACGCTGCGCTGGGTTGAATGAATGAATGACTTGTATAGCGCAACTCATGCGAACTGAATCGCCTCTGGGTTTTGAAGGCGTACGCCGGCGTAGGTGGAAGTGGGCGTGAGCCATGCAAATAAGGCGTGACCCCATGCAAATGATGGGCCGAGCGCCAGACAGATACGTATCAGGAACTGCGCATGTGCCGAGACGTGGACGCATCCCCCTGCGCATGCTCACAACCACGTCGGAACAACTGCCTAAACTACGCCGGATCGCTGCGTACGGCGTGAAAGTAACCTACGCCCCCCCAGACAGACACGTCCAATGTAAAATACGCCGGCTTGCGTTCCCTGGTGCAGACCTTTGTATGTCTGCTGCTGGGTTACATCTCCTTTATGGGGAATAACTTCACGCCGGACGTACAACTTACGCGCACTGCGTCGGGCGCACGTATGTTCGTGAATCGCCGTATTTCACTAATTTGCATATTTGAATGGCTAATCAATGGGAGCGCCACCATGCGTCCAGCCTAAATGTGTGCCCACCCTACGCCGGCGTAGGCAAGTTACGTTGGCGGGATGAAGCCTGTTTTTAGGCGCATCTTAAGTTGTGGGTCCGGCGCTCAGATACGACGGCGCACATTTGCACTTACGTCGGCGTATCTTGTTATACGTCGGCGTAAGTGCTTTGTGAATCCAGGCCATAATGTTTGGTGGTTCTAAGTACGTTTCTAACACAAAATACTGTCACAAAAATGCCGGTGTGCGAGAAAAATGGCAAGTGGGCAAGAAAATTACTGGAAATATTTACACAATTTCCTACTCTCCATTGACTACATTGCAACGAGCCAAAACGGCAACAATTTTACCAAAATTTCAACCACAAATTTCACGGATATTATAAAACTTTCCACCCCTGTTCTCCATGATCACATTATGCAAAAGAGATTAGCGTTCCCAAAAATCTCCACACAGGCCATAAAATCCTTATCTTCTCCTTTCGGAGTAAAGACGATCGGAATTCTATTCAGAAAGGGCACCGGCCTTTCAGCCAAGGCTCAGAAGAGACAGATCGGTGCCTTGAATAGTGTCAATCTTTCTTCAGGTGCAGAAAAAGTACTTAAACCCGGCGAGAAAAAAACAAAAACCCCGAAGCCGGTTAAATGAAGGTCTTTTTTCAGGTCACCTCATTCTAACTTTTTTTTCGAGGGATCAAGAATTATTCATTTCAGGAATAAATATACATAAAAAAATAAAAAAAGAGAAAGATTGCAGATTCCATCTCTCCTTGGAGCGCCGGACGTGATAAAAGAAATTAACCGCTAATAGCGAATGCAAATGCCAAGGAATATAATCCTGTCTTCCCCTGCAGTTGATTCTTAATGACTAGAGAGGAATTTCAGATTGACCTAGATCTTTGACGCTCTCTCATAAATTCACCGGCGTCCATAACGGATGACACTGAAGGGCTGCGCGGGGAGCGGAATGAGAATTAACCCTTGTACCAGGCTTTCCTTTACATCACGCCCTGCGGCAATGTGGCGCGAGCCTGCAGAGAAGACAACGTCCGCCATTACTGTATGCGGGGCGGCCATCACAAATTTTTTGGGCCCCTTATACAGCTTTAGGCAAGGCCCCCCTGGGGCAGAGAACCAGGGGGTGCTGACGAAAAAAAAAAAAACAAGTGTAGTCTCTCTCTTCTCTCTCTCTCTCATTTGGGGACCATCGGGCCCCTTACAGGTGTAATGCAAAAAAAACAGGAGGGGGGCCGGCCTGTCAGGGGGCCACTTACAGGTGTAATGCAAAAAATAAGTAAATAAAAGAAAAAAATATTTTAAACAAAATTAAATACCGTATTTATCGGCGTATACCACGCACTTTTTTGCCTTTAAAATCATGGCAAAATCGTGGGTGCGTGATATACGACGATACTCGCTTCCCGCACTGTGTTTGAACGCGGCCGCCAACATATACCGAGCGCAGTACACTCGGCCCTGCTCGGTTCCCTTTGCGGTTATGCGAGAGAAGCCGAGAGGAGTCAAGCGTGGCCGAGCGTGCCCGAGTGTACTGCGCTCGGTATATGTCGGTGGCAGCGTTCAAACACAGCGCGGGAAGCGGGGATCGGCGCAGAGACCAGCGCGGGAGAAGCGGGGAGGACACCACGAAGGCCGCAGACGGACGCCGGACCGGACAAGGCCGCCGATGGACGCCGGGCAAGACACCAAAACTGTATGTAATAAAAAAAAAATCAGGAATTTCACGTCCAGATTAGGGGTGCGCGCTATACGCCGGTGCACGCAATAGGCCAATAAATACGGTAATATAAAAAGGGAGGGGGCCAGCCGGGCCTGTAAGGGACACTGGGGACCACTGAGTCTGTAAGGGGCCCTGGGGACCAACGGGCCCCTTACAGGTGTAATGCAAAAAAAAAACGGGAGGGGGGCCAGCCAGCCTGTAAGGGGTGCTGGGGACCATTGGGCCCCTTACAGGTGTAATGCAAAAAATGTATTAATGAATTAATTAAAAAAAAAAATAATAATAATAAAAAAACTGGAGGGGGCCAGTCGGGCCTGTAAGGGGCCCTGGGGACCACCAGGCCTTAAGGGGCCCTGGGGACCACCGAGCCCCTTACAGGTGTAATGCAAAAAAAAAAAACAGGAGGGGGGCCGGCCGGGCCTGTAAGGGGCCCTATGGACAGGTGTAATGCAAAAAATAAATAAATAAAAATAAAAAATAAATAAAAACGGGAGGGGGGCCAGCCGGGCATGTAAGGGGCCCTGGGGACCATCGGGCCCCTTACAGGTGTAATGCATAAAAATAAAAAGTGCCCCATCGTCAGCATCAAATGGGACAAATTGTGCCCCATCATTGGTTAGTGGGATTTACGCTGATGTTTTTTTTGTTTTTACCTATAGCCCTGAAGAAGGGGGACGTTTTCAGCCTCCGAAACGCGTTGGTCCTTTCACGTTTTTCCTTTTAGGAATTATTATCAATATTACAAGACTTTGGGCACCTAGAGGTTTTGCCTGGCACACTTTTTTGAAATTCTTTTACATAAGGTTTTTTATTACCGTCTGTGCCCCTGTTGGCGTGATTTCCAATCCCTTCCCATCGTATCACTGGGATAGGAAAAGATAGGAAATGCCTTTGTGGACAAAGAGAGACATTAAAAAGCTAAAAAGAAATAAAAAATGTGATTAGTATTTTTACTTTTTGTGCTTTTTGTAAATTTTTGAAAACTCTAATAAAAGAATGAAAAACAAAAGTTACATAAACTATTAAAAAACATTTTCTAAAATAAAAAAAAGTGGAATACTTTCTTAATTTGTTAATTTATAATCAGAGGAATTTTTTTATTTTATTTTTGGTTTAAATAGGCAACATTTTTTTTAAAAATTTTTTATTTCTACCTTCCTGATTACCCAAAAAAGGTCCGCCTTTTCGTCCTCCACGTTTCGGCCACATCAGGCAAGGCGGAGAAATCCTCTTTGTTGCATTAATCTAATTCCCCTTCCCTAATCCCGCGAGGTAACGCGCCTCAAATCATCCTGTGTTTTCAGGATAACGTTCAGCCACAAATTGTTTGGGATTAGATTTGGGATTAGCGAGAGAGCGGCGCGGTGACAAAACGAGATCGCCGCGAAGGAATTCAGTCCTATGTCTCCAGCTGGGCAACCAAGATAGTTCCCAAGGCTTTGGAGGGGGAACTACAAGTCTCAGCACAACCTGTTGAGATACGGTATTTGCCTTGAAAAACATCTTCCTAAAACTTCTGGGTCCAAACTTTATTTTATGTAATCGTTTAACCACTTCAGCCCCGGACCATTTGGCTGGCCAAAGACCGGGGCGCTTTTTGCGATTCGGCAACTGCGTCGCTTTAACTGACAATTGCGCGGTCGTGCGACGTGGCTCCCAAACAAAATTGGCGTCCTTTTTTTCCCACAAGTAGAGCTTTCTTTTGGTGGTATTTGATCACCTCTGCGGTTTTTTTTTTTTGCGCTATAAACAAAAATAGAGCACCAATTTAAAAAAAAAAAGGCAATATTTTGTACTTTTTGCTATAATAAATATCCCCATTTTTTTTAAAAAAAAGTTTAGGCCGATACGTATTCTTCTACATATTTTTGGTAAAAAAAAAAAAAAAAATCGCAATAAGCGTTTATTGATTGGTTTGCGCAAAAGTCATAGCGTCTACAAAATAGGGGATAGTTTTATGACATTTTTTTTATTATTATTTTTTACAAGCAATGGCGGCGATCAGCGATTTTTATCGTGACTGCGACTTTATGGCGGACACATCAGACACTTTTGACCCATTTTTGGGACCATTGTCATTTTTACAGAGATCAGTGCTATAAAAATACACTGATAACTGATTATATATATATAATATAATATATATATATATATATATATATATATATATATAATATAAAATATATAATTTTTTGGCCCCTTCCTTTCCTGAATAAACAGAGTGAGAGATCGGTACCAATGACTCCTGTGTCCATTCATCAGCATGTAAGAAAACCATCGGGCCTTCAGGAAAAAACGTAAGACCCACCTCTTCTGAAAGATAAGGACGACACCGGATGGAAATAAGCGTCTTGAGGCGATTTAGTTTGCATTTGTAGCGCTATACAAGTTACTCACTCATCACTGAAGCATAGTAAGCTGTGCTTACTATGCTTCTGTTTGTGAATGAGCAAGAAGCTTCAGAGAGCTTCCACTTCATCCATCTTTGCAAATGAGGCTGCAAAGAAAGAGACTGATAAATCTATTGCCTCGTACACACAATCGTTTTTTTTTTTCCGACGGAATTCCGCTCAAGCTGTCTTGCACACACACGGTCACACCGAATTCCGACCCTCAAAAACGCGGTGGCGTACAACACTGCGACGAGCCGAGGAAAATTAAGTTCAATGCTTCCGAGCATGCGTCGGATTGTTTCCGAGCATGCGCGTGTTTTTTCTCTGTCGCAGTTCCATACAGACGAACGGAATGTTCTCTTTCTGAGTCCGTCGGAAATTTCAGACGGAAAAAGTCCAATGGGGCTGTGGGGCATACACACGGTTGGAATATCCGATGAAAAAATTCCGTCTGACTTTTTCCATAGGAAATTCCGACCATGTGTACGGGGCATTAGTCACTTACTGCCCGGGGGGGGGGGGGGGGACCCTGTCAATT
The DNA here is from genome assembly GCF_905171775.1 of Rana temporaria. NCBI lineage: Eukaryota > Metazoa > Chordata > Amphibia > Anura > Ranidae > Rana > Rana temporaria. The sequence goes on along the minus strand of NC_053490.1, from coordinate 528,862,570 downwards.
AGAATGTAAGAGGCCACATCATTTCTATCAGCAGTCTTGTCTCCATCAACGCTGTGTTGTTGGGGGGGGGGGGGGGGGTTTAGCAATTTTCTTCCCTTCCACTTAAATCTATTGAAAGGTCCACTTTAGGCATGAAAAGCTGGCATTTTTGCCGATCCCGTAGGGGAACAAAACCTATTGTTTCTACCCCAGCAGCTGGCCGGCAAGGATCCTCAACTGATCCAATTACAAATGGCCATAATTGGGTGTACGTTTCTTCTCCGTGACTATTAATTGAATACATTTCAGATCCACTAATGCACTAGACAGACAGGGCCGTTTGAATGAATTTGGGGGCCCCAAGCAAAATAGACATGGAGGCCCCCCCAACCCCCTCCCCCCACACACACACGCACGCCCCCTACCTCCCCATGTTTTTTTTTACTCCCTGCTACCTATGTTTTTTTTACCCAACCCCCCATGTTCTTTTTAATCCCCCTCCCTCCCTATGGGCCAGATTCACAAAGGGGATACGACGGCGTATCTGCTGATACGCCGTCGTATCTCTGTTTCTATCTATGAGATTGATTCATAGAATCAGTTACGCATAGATATCCCTAAGATCCGACAGGTGTAATTGTTTTACACTGTCGGATCTTAGGATGCAGTACCGCGGCCGCCGCTGGGGGGAGTTCGCGTCGTAAACCAGCGTCGGGTATGCAAATTAGGAGTTACGGTGGATCCACGATGGATTTTCGTGTTCGCTACGTCGCCGCTAGTCTAGTTTCCCGTCGCAAAGTTAGTCGTCGTTTTAGGTGCCCTAACTTTAGTCAGCAAATGTATTGCTGTCTAAAGTATGGCCGTCGTTCCCGCGTCGAAATTTAAAAATGAAGGTCGTTTGCGTAACACGTCCGGGAATACGGAAGTACGCTACGCGCGTCGCCGTTCGAAAAAATTACGTCACGGCGCGCAAAGCATGACGGGATTTGCGAAACGGAGCATGCGCAGTAGGTCCGGCGCGGGAGCGCGCCTAATTTAAATGGCACACGCCCATTTGAATTGGCCCGCCTTGCACCAGAGGCCACGGGTCTAGTTTTCATCGCACGTGCTTTGTGAATCAGGCACTTGCGATGAAAACTTGCGGCGGTGTAACGTATCTACGATACGTTGCGCTGCCGCGATTCTACGTGAATCTGGCCCTATGTTCTGTTAACCCCACCCCTTCCCCATGTTTTTTTTACTTCCCCCCGCCCATGTTTTTTTTTACCCCCCCACCGTACCGTGCGGAAGCAGATTCCGTTTCCTGTTCCCGGCCGGACTGAAAGGAAGTGAGCACTCAGTGTGCACTTCCTGTCAGCATGGCCGGGAACAGGAAATTGAATCCCGGCAGGACTGACAGGAGGAAGGAAGAGGAGCTCGACCACGCTACAGGGAAGGGGAAGAAGTTACGAGAGGGGCAGCAGTGCTGCAGCCGCCTGAGGGTCTCTATAGAACGATCAGGCGGCTACAGCATTTATAAGAATTGCGACAAGGGCCCTGCTTGGGGCCACAGGTAGGGTGACCACGTGTCCCGGATTGCCCGGGACAGTCCCGCATTTTGCAGGTCTGTCCCGGGCACATTCATTCCAGGACAATACAGTGTCCCGGAATGAAACTGACACAGCCACCCCCCAGGCCAATCTGATGCCCCCAAAAAAGGCCGCCACATCACCGCTTTACTCACTGACAGTACTTGTCCTGGCCGGGAATGCCTGGAGGAGCAAAGTTCCCGCCCCCTGCTTGTGATTGGAGAAATCATAAATCCCGCCTCTTGTGTCCGATCACTGTGCTGTGATTCGTTACAGCACAAGCTGATTTTTGGGAAGGGAGGGTGTCCCTGAACGGTAGTTTGGAAATGTGGTCACCCTAGCCCCAGGCTAGCTCGGGGGCCCCAAGCAAATGCTGGGTTTGCTTGCCTTGTCGCGACGGGCCTGCAAACTGACTACTGAACATGGGAAGCCCTTCGAGAGGGCTCAGATTCATCCGTTTTTATGAAACCCCTTTTAGTTTATGTAAACGTTCTACATCTTAAAAGCCGTTTAATGTACTGCAGACAAACCTACGCCGGTGCAGAGGCGCCAAAAGCCAAGATAAATTTCAGTCAGCTATATTAAACTTCCCCGCAGCCTCCTGTATATATTAATACGGAAATATTTTCGAATATAGAGCTACAGGATGTGGCGGAGGCCCGGGCAGCGTTTATATCAATATAATTCACGGAGGCCAGAGAATGGCGTGCCGCTCCGGCGGTGGGGGGGCGAACACGGAGGACAGTTACGGTTGCGTGCGAGTGCTAGAGATATAGGATAGCGGCTTCAGGATTTGTACTTCATCTCCTAACTCATCAACCTTCTCCCAGGTAGAAATATCGCCCTTTCCTTCACCTTTATGTGGAGCCCTATAAAACACGGGACGCCGGCTCGCCACCGTTCTCCAAGACTGCACAGCTGTGCTTGACAGCCCCTTCTGACCGCCGGTGATAGATGTTCAATTTTCTGAGGTAACGTAGGAAAGGCCGCGGCTCCGCTGTGAGGAATTCATCAGACCCGGCTTCTACCTCATGATTTTTTCATGATTTTCTTTCTCATTTTGCTGGTATATTGTTACCATAAACAGAAAGCCCGAAGGGGATTTCGGTGAAAACGGATGAGGTGAAATGAAAGGAAGGACCTGACTTTTGTGGAAATGACAGCAAAGTCCGAGGTTTGAAGCTACACTCCTAACAGCACTTGACTGTGGGTGCTTGTAGTGATGGCAACGGGTGGCGCCATGCCAAAACCAGATAAAAACATTGGAAGTCACCAACACCGCCAAACAGACGCATATGACGTGTTTTATTGTGAAGAATAGTGTCATGTAAGTCCAAGAATACTGGTAGTTCAGTGCCTTGCAGGATCCCTTTCTCAAAATTACATAGTGGCCCGTGTGCCAACGTCACCTGGAGAAAGTGACCCTGTGAGACCACTTTGTCACCTTGAGGAAAAGGCCATTGTGAGGCCAATATGTCACCTTGAGGAAAGGACCTTAGGGGGGCACTATGTTTTCTTGAGAAAGGGACGCTGGAGGGCAATATGTTGTCTCAAGTGACCTTACAGGATCCTTTCCTCAAAATGACATACTGGCCTGTGTTCCAATGTTGCCGGGAGAAAGTGACCCTGGGAGACCACTTTGTCACCTTGAGGAAAAGGCCATTGTGAGGCAACTATGTCACCTTGAGAAAAGGACCTTAGGGGGACACTATGTTTTCTTGAGGAAGGGACGCTGGGGGGCACTATGTTGTCTCGAGTGACCTTGCAGGATCCCTTCCTCAAAATTTCATACTGGCCTGTGTTCCAATGTTGCCAGGAGAAAGTGACCCTGTGAGACCACTTTGTCACCTTGAGGAAAGGACCTTAGGAGGGCACTATGTTTTCTTGAGGAAGGGACGCTGGGGGGCACTATGTTGTCTCGAGTGACCTTGCAGGATCCCTTCCTCAAAATTTCATACTGGCCTGTGTTCCAATGTTGCCGGGAGAAAGTGACCCTGTGAGACCACTTTGTCACGTTGAGGAAAGGACCTTAGGAGGGCACTATGTTTTCTTAAGGAAGGGATGCTGGGGGGGCACTATGTTGTCTCGAGTGACCTTGTAGGATACCTTAATCAAAATGACATAGTAGCCTGTGTTCCAATGTTGCCAGGAGAAAGTGACCCTGGGAGACCACTTTGTCACCTTGAGGAAAAGGCCATTGTGAGGCCACTATGTCACCTTGAGGAAAAGGCCATTGTGAGGCCACTATGTCACCTTGAGGAAAGGACCTTAGGGGGCACTATGTTTTCTTGAGGAAGGGACGCTGGGGGGCACTATGTTGTCTCGAGGGACCTTTCAAGGCCACTGTGTCACCTTGGGGAAGGTAACATATGAGGCTATTATGTTGCCTTGAAAAAAGGGAGCTTGAAAAGCCACAATGTTGCTTTGAGGAAGGGACCCTGGGAGTCCGCTATGTCACTGCAAGGAAGAGAGCCTGCAAGAACACTATATTGTCTTGAGGAAGGGACCCTGGAAGCAAAATATATCACCTCGAGGAAGAAAGCCTGCAAAGCCACTATGTTGTCTTAAGGAAAGGAGCCTGCAAAGCCACTATGTTGCCTTGAGTGGGGGACCCTGGGAGGCTGGAATGTGACTATAAGGAAAGGAGCCTATAAGACCACTATATTGCCTTGAGGAAGGGACCCTGGAAGGCCACTATATCACCTTGAGAAAGGGAGCCTGCAAAGCCACTATGTTGTCTTGAGGAAGGGACCCTGGGAGACCACTATGTCACAGTAAGGAAGGAAGCCTGCAAGACCACTATATCGCCTTGAGAAAGGGACTCTGGAAGGCCACTATATCACCTTAAGGAAAGTAGCCTGCAAGACCAATATGTCACCTTGAGAAACAAAACCTGCAAGGCCACTATGTTGTCTTAAGGAAAGGAGTCTGCAAAGCCATTATGTTGTCTTGAGTAAGGGATCCTGGTAGGCCACTGTCACCTTGAGTAAGCGACCTGAGAAGACCACTCTTAAGGAAGAAGAATGTTGGGAGGCCACCATGTTGTCTTGAGAAAGGGACCCTGGGAGTCCACTATGTCGCCTTTAAGAAGCAACCCAAGAAGGCCACCATGTTACCCTGAAGAAAAAACCCAGGGAGGCCCCACGATGTTGCCTTCGAGGAAGGGACCATGCCAGGCCATTATGTAATTTTGAGGAATGAACCCTTAAAGGCCACTATGTCACCATAAGGAGGGGACCGTGCATGGCCACTATGCCATCTCGAGGAAGGGACCCTGTGAGGCCCTGAAACATTGGTATTGTTGGACTAAGGGGTTAACAAAGTACAGCCATATTATGAGCCTCGGCGGTACGTCTACAATGCATCCCGTGTGACAAACCAGAGCAATAGCAAAATGGGACTGGAAAATATTTTAAATCATTTATAACAATGGCGGTAATAAAAAAGTGATTCAACTGGAATACTGGGAACTATAAAACAGAATTGTAATGTGTTTGAGATCATAAATGTTTAAAATACAAATTACAATTGACAAGTTACAGGATTCCACACACATACCATGGCACAGGTAAAGGTATGACTATCAATTCTTCCCCCAAAGTACTTCCTGTCTGGGACTGTTTTTGCTTTGAGGACCGGAGAAAGTAACCGGTTGCTCACAATTGCAACATTTAAAAGTAAATCCCGTGATTCACCTTCCATAGCTTCCAATCCTCCATCTACCCAACCTCAGTCAATTCAGTGAATTGACGCTGAAAAAAAAAACAAGACTAAAAGTACTCGTGATATCATCTACAGTGAAAATGTTCTTTGATATTGTCGAGGGCAGTAGGCGGATCCTGTGTGGCACCTCAAGTAATTTCCTAAATTGCCCCTTGCACCACATACACATTCCCATCTAATTAGAACCGCCATTCCTTTAAAAATTGTAGGCAATAGACATGGGTGTCTGCCGGTAGGGGAAAGGGGGGCCACCCCCTAAAAAAAGTTCTGCGGAAGCACATGGCAATAGATGTATGTAGATTGACAAGGAAACAAGCAGACACTGGCTCCATCCCTTATAGCGGCCCTTCTCAACCTTTTTGCCCCAAAGGAACCCTTGAAACAATGGGAAACCCTGCTAAAATGAATTCATCAGGGGTAGGTGGAAAGAATGTTCCCTTACAGTGGTGATCAAAATGCCACCCTTACAGGCAGCCAATAAAAAAAGACAACCATCATAGTGCCACTTGTACTACTAAGTGGCGTTTGACCCAAAACAATACAGACACCCAGTGCTGGCCCAAGACATTGTGCTGCCTGGTACCAAGCAGGGCCGGCGCTCCCACTAGGCGAACTAGGCAGCCGCCTAGAGCGCACTGCCGCCCAGGGGCGCACTGCTGCCTAGCCGGGAGGGTGCAGGTCGGCCCGGATGGATCAGTTCACTGGGGGCCTGGCGGTAGCCACAGCTAGCGCGGCTCCACCGCAGTAGTGCTGCCTCAGTGTGTCCTGTCTGTGCTGACTCTGATGGTGCGCATCCGAAGTGCCACTCACTGTGTGTGCTTCCTGCAAAGGGCATAATTGCTGCTTGCAGGTCACGGTCCTTCTGGGCAGCGCTGTGTGTGTGCCGTGCATGATTCTGATTGGCAGTGAGTCGCCACCACCCGCCAATCCCTGCAATCTGGCTGCCGCTGTGTACCCAGGACAGGTGCCATGCCAGCCAATGAGGTGCTGAGCGTGGGTGCAGCGCTCCGCCCCTCAATGTGACACGATTCCCTCCTCCAGACTCCAGACCGACCCACGAGTCACGACAGAGAAGAGGAGCCCGCGTGTGTAATCTCTCGCTTCCTGGACAGCCCACACGGTGTGTGATTGTGAAATACTTTATTATTGTCATTAGCTAAGACTTGCGCGTACAATGTTAAAACTAACACTGTGCCTAATGAATTTACCTGGTACTAGATTCAAAGGCTAAAAATATTGTTTTATGGTTAATTAGTTATGCAACTTCCATCAGTGTTATGTCCCCAATTACTCTCAGCCCTCCCTATACTCTCAGCCCCCCCTATACTCTCAGCCCCCCCTATACTCTCAGCCCCCCCTATACTCTCAGCCCTCCCTATACTCTCAGCCCTCCCTATTCTCTCAGCCCTCCCTATACTCTCAGCCCTCCCTATACTCTCAGCCCTCCCTATACTCTCAGCCCCCCCTATACTCTCAGCCCTCCCTATACTCTCAGCCCCCCCTATACTCTCAGCCCCCCCTATTCTCTCAGCCCTCCCTATTCTCTCAGCCCCCCCTATTCTCTCAGCCCTCCCTATACTCTCAGCCCTCCCTATTCTCTCAGCCCTCCCTATTCTCTCAGCCCTCCCTATACTCTCAGCCCCCCCTATTCTCTCAGCCCCCCCTATACTCTCAGCCCCCCCTATACTCTCAGCCCTCCCTATACTCTCAGCCCTCCCTATACTCTCAGCCCCCCCTATACTCTCAGCCCCCCCTATACTCTCAGCCCCCCCTATACTCTCAGCCCCCCCTATACTCTCAGCCCCCCTATTCTCTCAGCCCCCCCTATACTCTCAGCCCTCCCTATACTCTCAGCCCCCCCTATACTCTCAGCCATCCCTATACTCTCAGCCCCCCCTATACTCTCAGCCCCCCCTATACTCTCAGCCATCCCTATACTCTCAGTCATCCCTATACTCTCAGCCCTCCCTATTCTCTCAGCCCTCCCTATTCTCTCAGCCATCCCTATACTCTCAGCCATCCCTATACTCTCAGCCATCCCTATACTCTCAGCCATCCCTATACTCTCAGCCCTCCCTATTCTCTCAGCCCTCCCTATTCTCTCAGCCCCCCCTATTCTCTCAGCCCTCCCTATTCTCTCAGCCCTCCCTATTCTCTCAGCCCTCCCTATTCTCTCAGCCCTCCCTATACTCTCAGCCCTCCCTATTCTCTCAGCCCTCCCTATACTCTCAGCCCTCCCTATACTCTCAGTCATCCCTATACTCTCAGCCCTCCCTATTCTCTCAGCCCTCCCTATTCTCTCAGCCCCCCCTATACTCTCAGTCATCCCTATACTCTCAGCCCTCCCTATTCTCTCAGCCCTCCCTATTCTCTCAGCCCCCCCTATACTCTCAGCCATCCCTATACTCTCAGTCATCCCTATACTCTCAGCCCTCCCTATTCTCTCAGCCCTCCCTATTCTCTCAGCCCCCCCTATACTCTCAGCCATCCCTATACTCTCAGCCATCCCTATACTCTCAGCCATCCCTATACTCTCAGCCATCCCTATACTCTCAGTCATCCCTATACTCTCAGCCCTCCCTATTCTCTCAGCCCTCCCTATTCTCTCAGCCCCCCCTATACTCTCAGCCATCCCTATACTCTCAGCCATCCCTATACTCTCAGCCATCCCTATACTCTCAGCCATCCCCCCTCTCTCTAAGCCCCCTCCCTTCTCTCCTAGCCCTCCCTATTCTCTCAGCCCACCCTATTCTCTCAGCCTCCCTCTCTCTAAGCCCCCTCCCTTCTCTTTCAGCCCCCCTCTCTTGGCCCCCCTCCATTCTTAGCCCTCCCTCTCTCTAAGCCCCCTCCCTTCTTTTTCAGCCCCCCTCTCTTGGCCCCCCCTCCATTCTTAGCCCTCCCTCTCTCAGACCCCACTCACCTAACACCCCCTCTCTCTCGGCCCCCTCTCTCTCTTGGCCCCCCCTCTCTCGGCCCCCTCTCTTTCTATCTCTTGGCCCCCCCTCTCTTAGCCCTCCCTCCTACCTCTCTCTCTCTCTCAGCCCTCCCTCCTACACCTCTCTCAGCCCTCTCTCCTACCTCTCTTAGCCCTCCCTCCTACCTCTCTCTTTCAGCCCCCTTTCTCTCTCTCTCTCAGCCCTCCCTCCTACCTCTCTCTCTCAGCCCTCCTACCTCTCTCTTTCAGCCCCCTTTCTCTCTCTCTCTCAGCCCTCCCTCCTACCTCTCTCTCTCAGCCCTCCTACCTCTCTCTCTTTCAGCCCCTCTCTTTCTCTCTCTCTCTCTCAGCCCCCTCTCTCTCTTAGCCCTCCCTCCTACCTCCCTCTCTCTCTCTCTCTCTCTCAGCCCTCCCTCCTACCTCTCTCTCTCAGCCCTCTCTCTCTCGGCCCTCCCTCCTATCCCTATCCCTGTCTTTCTCTCAGCCCTCCCTACCTCTCTCAGTCCTCTCTCCTACCTCTCTCTCTCTCTCTCTCTCTCTGAGCCCTCCCTTCTACCTCTCTCGCTATCTCTCGCTGAGCCCTCCCTCCTACACCTCTCTCTCTAAGCCCTCCCTCCTACTTCCCTCTCCCAGCCCCCCTCTGTCAGTCCCCATCTCTCTCAGCCCCCTCTCTTAGCCTTCCCTCCATTCTTAGCCAGCCCTCCCTCTTTCAGCCCCTACTCTCTCAAACCCTCTTTTCTCACAGCCTCCCTCTCTTTCAGCCGCCCTCTCTCTTAGCCCCCCTCTCCCCTCCTCCCCAATTAGCTGGGTCTTGCCTAGGGCACAAAATAGTCTAGCACCAGCCCTTGTCAGGTAGGTCAGTGTATGTGTCAAGTCACATGTGTTACAAGTTCAAAGGGGGTGGAGTCAGGGGCAGAGCCAAAGTGGGGGCGGCAAAATGAGGTTTCGCCTAGGGTGTCAAAAATCCTTGCACCAGCCCTGGTACCAAGAATGAAATGCTGCCCCCCCCCCCAAAAAAAAATTACGCCCACCAAAATGCCCCCACATCCATTATTTTATATCATGATAACTAAAGTGGACCTATCATGGCTTTACACATGTATATATGAGTATAAAAAGGACCTTTTATGGCTCTATTCATGCAATTAACGCCACAGTGGAGCGGAGAGCGGAATGGGAGGAGCCGTCGGGCGGCAATTAGCCCCACAGTGGAGTGGAGAGTGGAGCTGGCGGAATGGGATGGTGTGCGGGCAGGAAATTTGCTGCCCCCCTGAAAGTGCTGCCTAGTACAATGGTACCATCGGGTCCCATGGTAGGGCCGGCCCTGCAGACACCATCAGATAAGAAGTCAATCAGTTGCAGCTCAAGGAACCCCTAGCAACCTCTGAAGGAACCTAAAGGGTTCCATTGAACCCTGGTTGAGAATAGTTGTACTATAGTCTCAGATGATGTAATGACATGGATGGATGGAGAAAGGAGAGTCTATAAGCCGAGACCCACTCCATCCCCCATAGTCCTGGATAATACAATGGCATGGTTGGGTGAGAAAAGGAGTGGTCATGAGCCGAGACCGATTCCAACACCCCACAGTCTTGGATGATGTGTCACACAAGTCCCGCCTCCCAGACCGACACTTACCCATTAAAGACAACACATGTCCATTGGACAAGTGTGCTGTCTGTCGAAGGAGAAAACCAGGAGGCTGGACTTGTATGATGGCAGCTAACACAACAGGAGACGTCGGCCTGACACCCCCCCAGTGTGTGGCACCACACCTGGCGCCGACCCTGCAATCCGGGGACAGATCCGGGGACAGACGGGCAGGGACAGCGTCCTCAATCCGGCGACTGTCCCCAGAAACCGGGGACATCTGGTGACCCTATACTACAAGAACATGCTACCAAGGGAGGGCAGGAGATGACTTCATCCAAATACTAGAGTGCATTTACTGTCCAATCACAGAGTAGCGGCAGAACCAGAAACTTTCTGAACTGCAGTGGAGTTAGCATGGCCAGGAACTGGCGAGCTGTCAGGCCCCGTACACACGACCGAGTTTCTCGACAGAATTCAGCCAGAAACTCGATCGGAGCTGGATTCTGCCGAGAAACCCGGTCGTGTGTACACTTTTCAGCGAGGAACTCGTCGGGCCAAAAAGAGAACATGTTCTCTATTTTCTCGTTAGTCGATGGGAAAAGTCGGCCTGCCGAGATCCTCGGCGGCTTCAACACTGAACTGGCACATCGAGTTCCTCGGTCGTGTGTACGGGGCCTCAGATACATTTGGTGGAACCAAAGGTTAAACAGTTTTTCAGCCATGTTTTCCCGTAACCCAACTTTATACAGTAAGGCCAAGGCCCATGACAAGTTGGCCTTCATGACCTCAAATGCACTAAAAGTCTACAGTAAGGTCCCTTCTGCCCCCCGCAGACAGCTGTGGTGGATGAATTTCCTTTGAGCAGATGGTAGGAGAACTTTGCAAGTAAACAAAAAGCTTTGCTTGCAGACGGCGGGGCACACGAAACGCTCACATAGGGACCACAAAAGATGGAAAACACGGGACGGCGAAAAGATGTTTAAGTGTCTGCAGCTTGTTGTGACCTACAGAGGAGACAGTCAAGGAATGATTCATTGATTTCTTTGCAGACTACGAAGGGCACCGAGAGGAGAACGTGGGACGGGACTACAGCAGCTGCTGAACTTAATAAATATCAAGTGCATACACTTCTACACTTCTACCACCGCTACAATGTTACAGCGAAAGGCAGGACGGCGACGGGTCACAAATAGCGAAAATGCCACATTGTAAATACTAAAAGGGAATAGGTTTGTGTTTTATTTTTTATTTTTTTTCAGCACTATTATTTATCTATACTTTTACATTTGTAATTTTTCACATTTTAACTCTTTCAGCTAGGGCATTTGACTGATGACTATAGTTCTGGGTTTACTTACAGTGGTGGCTGGTGCGCAAAAAATAAATAAAAAGCACAAAAAAAAAAAAACAATCAATTGCACCCACTGTGCCCATAAAATGCAACCTGTGCACATCATATGCAGCCTCTGTGCCCATCATATGCAACCATTGTGCCCATCATATGCAGCCATTGTGCACATCATATGCAACCTCTGTGCCCACCATATGCAGATTCTGTGCCCATCATATGCAGCCTGTGCCCATCATATGCAGCCTATGCCCATCATATGCAACCTCTGTGCCCATCATATTCAGCCTCTGTGCCCACCATATGTAGCTTCTGTGTCCACCATATGCAGCCATTGTGCCCATCATATGCAGCCATTGTGCACATCATATGCCACCTTTGTGCCCACCATATGCAGCTTCTGTGCCCATCAAATGCAGCCTGTTCTCATCATATGCAGCCTCTGTGCCCACCATATGCAGCCTTTGTGCCCATAATATGCAGCCTCTGTGCCCATCACATACAGCCACGGTGCCCATCCTATGCAGCCATTGTGCCCATCATATGCAACCTCTGTGCCCACCATATGCAGCTTCTGTGCCCATGCAGCATTTGCCCATCATATGCAGCCTCTGTGCCCATTGTATGTAGCTTCTGTGCCCACCATATGCAGCTTCTGTGCCCATCATATGCAGCCTATGTGCCCATAATATGCAGCTTATGTGCCCATCAAGTGCAGCCTGTTTTCATCATATGCAGCTTCTGTGCCCATCATATGAAGCCTCTGTGCCCATAATATGCAGCCTCTGTGCCCACCATATGCAACATCTGTGCCCATCATATACAGCCACTGTGCACATCATATGCAGCCATTGTGCCCATCATATGCAACCTCTGTGCCCACCATATGCAGCTTCTGTGCCCATGCAGCCTTTGCTCATCATATGCAGCCTCTGTGCCAATTGTATGTAGCTTCTGTGCCCACCATATGCAGCTTCTGTGCCCATCATATGCAGCCTATGTGCCCATAATATGCAGCTTATGTGCCCATTATATGCAGCTTCTGTGCTCATCATATGTAGCCTCTGTGCCCACCATATGCAGGTTTAGTGCCCACCATTTGCAGCTTTAGTGCCCACCATATGCAGCTTCTGTGCCCACCATATGCAACTTCAGTGCCCACCATATGCAGCTTCTGTGTCCAGTTATCAGAAAGCATAGTATTATTTGCAGCTCACGGGGAGGAAGAACGGGGAAATGCTAATGTAAACAAGCATTTCCCCGTTCTGCCTAGTGACAGGACACTGATCACTGATCCCTGTGATCAGGAGCAGTGATCGCTGCCGTGTCACACATAGCTCCGCCCCTTCAGAGTTAGAACACATCCCTAGGTCACACTTCAGCACCCCCAGCAGGTTAACCCCTTCACTGCCAGTCACATTTACAGAGTAATCAGTGCATTTTTATAGCATGGATCGCTGTATAAATGTGAATGGTTCCAAAATTGCATCAAAAGTGTCCGATGTGTCCGCCATAATGTCGCAGTCACAATAAAACTCACAGATCGCCGCCATTACTAGTAAAAAAAAAACATTACTAAAAATGCCACAAAACTATCCCCTATTTTGTAGACGCTATGGGCCAGATTCACGTAGGAGATACGCCGTCGTATCTCTGAGTGTGAAGCGTCGTATCTTGGCGCCTGATTCAAAGAATCAGATACGCCAGAATTTCTCTAAGATACGACCAGCGTAAGTCTCCTACACCGTTGTATCTTAACTGCATATTTACGCTGGCCGCTAGGGGCGTGTACGTTGATTTACGCCTAGAATATGTAAATCAGCTAGATACGCCTATTCACGAACGTACGCCCGGGCGTTGCAGTACATATACGCCGTTTACGTAAGGCTTTTTCCGGCGTAAAGTTACCCCTGCTATATGAGGCGCAGCCAATGTTAAGTATGGACGTCGGGACCGCGTCAAATTTTTACGCCGATTACGTCGTTTGCGTAAGTGGTTCGCGAATAGGGCTGTGAGTAATTTACGTTCACGTCGAAAGCATTGAATTTTTGCGGGTTAATTTGGAGCATGCGCACTGGGATACTTTCACGGACGGCGCATGCGCCGTTCGGAAAAAGCGTCATTTACGTGGGGTCACAATAAATTAACATGAAACACGCCCACATCTTCCACATTTGAATTAGGCGGGCTTACGCCGGCCTATTTACGCTACGCTGCCGCAACTTTGCTTTGTGAATACTGCACTTGCCTGTCAAAGTTGCAGAGGCGTAGCGTAAATAGGATACGTTACGCCCGCACTAAAATACGCGCTCCCTACGTGAATCTACCCCAATAACTTTTGCGCAAACCAATCAATAAACGCTTTTTGTGGGATTTCTTTACCAAAAATAGGTAGAAGAATACGTATCGCCCTAAACCGAGGAAATTTTTTTTTTATATATATTTTTGGGGGATATTTATTATAGCAAAAAGTAAAAAACATTGCTTTTTTTTCAAAATCGACGCTCTCTTTTTGTTTATAGCGCAAAAAATAAAAACCGCAGAGGTGATCAAATACCACCAAAAGAAAGCTCTGTTTGTGGGGAAAAAAAGACGCCAATTTTGTTAGGGAGACACATCTCATGAGCGCTCAATTGTCAGTTAAAGCGACGCAGTGCCGAATCGCACAAAAAGTGTCCCCGGTCTTTGGCCAGCCAAATGGCCCGGGGCTGAAGGGGGTTAAAGAAACTAGTAAAAACAAAACTTCCAAATAAAATGGGTCAATATTTCTCATTTTGGAAAAACAAATACGTAAAAACCTCCTTTAGCTCACTTTAATAGTTCCTCAAGGGTCATAAAGACATTTATCTGTTCATGACCAAAACTAAACCAGCTGAAAGTTAACATCTGACTTACAGGGTTAATAGCCAACATCTACCCTACTGCACTATGGTATGTTAACGAGGACGAGTGACCTCAAAAAAGGCGCGGAAATTATAATTACTGCCTATGTGGGTCGCAGTTACGAACGTGGATACCACAAAAGAAGGTCTCCCGTCGATGAAAGGGCCATTGTTCTTCATGAAAGAAATCAATGCGATGTTATGTTGACCGTTTCCATGCTAATAGCGCCTAGCGGGGTTCTCCTTTAATCGAAGATCTGAACACGGAAAAAAAAAAAACCCGCCTCGGCCGTCGATGGGACGGAGATGAGCTAGGGCCAGCGCAGCGCCTCCCAGCTCCTGCGGCTAAGTCCTTTTGTTTGTGAACCGGCCGCGGAACGTCGGAGCCGATCGTTGTCACGGGCCGTAATTACTCCGTGATGTCTCAGATCTATTTTGAAGTCTTCAGAGGAATATTTGAACTCTGCGTGGCGCTGAAAATCCTCCTGAAAACAGTAGTTTCAGAATTTGCAGCACTTTGGAGTTTGCCGCGGTTATTAATAATATTATTATTGCGGTGATGTGGAGCTGGCTTTATGGATTTAGAAAGAGGTTTAATACGCCGGCTTAAATGCAACTGATTATATAATATATTGCATTGTCTGTCCGATCCCCTGGAGCATCGCTGTGTCTAAATGAGAGCAGAGGAATTAAAGAGACAACGTCTTCTTCCATCTCCTCCAAGCTGAAGGACTCAGCTAAGCCACTTCCTATTACCTACACTGTGATAGACCGGTGACATCACTGAGAATGCAGCCTATCCATTCACTAGAGACCGGTGACATCACTGAGAATGCAGCCTATCCATTCACTAGAGACCAGTGACATCACTGAGAATGCAGCCTATCCATTCACTAGAGACCGGTGACATCACTGAGAATGCAGCCTATCCATTCACTAGAGACCGGTGACATCACTGAGAATGCAGCCTATCCATTCACTAGAGACTGTGACATCACTGAGAATGCAGCCTATTCATTCACTAGAGACCGGTGACATCACTGAGAATGCAGCCTATCCATTCACTAGAGACCGGTGACATCACTGAGAATGCAGCCTATCCATTCACTAGAGACCAGTGACATCACTGAGAATGCAGCCTATCCATTCACTAGAGACCGGTGACATCACTGAGAATGCAGCCTATCCATTCACTAGAGACCGGTGACATCACTGAGAATGCAGCCTATCCATTCACTAGAGACCAGTGACATCACTGAGAATACAGCCTATCCATTCACTAGAGACCGGTGACATCACTGAGAATGCAGCCTATCCATTCACTAGAGAGTGGTGACATCACTGAGAATGCAGCCTATCCATTCACTAGAGACTGGTGACATCACTGAGAATGTAGCCTATCCATTCACTAGAGACCGGTGACATCACTGAGAATACAGCCTATCCATTCACTAGAGACCGGTGACATCTCTGAGAATGCAGCCTATCCATTCACTAAAGAGCGGTGACGTCACTGTGAATGCAGCCTATCCATTCACTAGAGACCGGTGACATCTCTGAGAATGCAGCCTATCCATTCACTAGAGACCGGTGACATCACTGAGAATGCAGCCTATCCATTCACTAGAGACCGGTGACATCTCTGAGAATGCAGCCTATCCATTCACTAGAGAGCGGTGACATCACTGAGAATGCAGCCTATCCCTTCACTAGAGACCGGTGACATCACTGAGAATGCAGCCTATCCATTCACTAGAGACCGGTGACATCACTGAGAATGCAGCCTATCCATTCACTAGAGACCGGTGACATCACTGAGAATGCAGCCTATCCATTCACTAGAGACCGGTGACCTCACTGAGAATGCAGCCTATCCGTTCACTAGAGACCGGTGACATCACTGAGAATGCAGCCTATCCATTCACTAGAGACCGGTGACATCTCTGAGAATGCAGCCTATCCATTCACTAGAGAGCGGTGACATCACCGAGAATGCAGCCTATCCATTCACTAGAGACCGGTGACATCACTGAGAATGCAGCCTATCCATTCACTAGAGACCGGTGACATCACTGAGAATGCAGCCTATCCATTCACTAGAGACCGGTGACATCACTGAGAATGCAGCCTATCCATTCACTAGAGACCGGTGAAATCACTGAGAATGCAGCCTATCCATTCACTAGAGACCGGTGACATCACTGAGAATGCAGCCTATCCATTCACTAGAGACCGGTGACATCTCTGAGAATGCAGCCTATCCATTCACTAGAGAGCGGTGACATCACTGAGAATGCAGCCTATCCGTTCACTAGAGACTGTGACATCACTGAGAATGCAGCCTATCCATTCACTAGAGACCGGTGACATCACTGAGAATGCAGCCTATCCATTCACTAGAGACCGGTGACATCACTGAGAATGCAGCCTATCCATTCACTAGAGAGCGGGGACATCACTGAGAATGCAGCCTATCCATTCATTAGAGACCAGTGACATCACTGAGAATGCAGCCTATCCATTCACTAGAGACCGGTGACATCACTGAGAATGCAGCCTATCCATTCACTAGAGACTGATGACATCACTGAGAATGCAGCCTATCCGTTCACTAGAGACTGTGACATCACTGAGAATGCAGCCTATCCATTCACTAGAGAGCGGTGACATCACTGAGAAGGCAGCCTATCCATTCACTAGAGACCAGTGACATCACTGAGAATGCAGCCTATCCATTCACTAGAGACCGGTGACATCACTGAGAATGCAGCCTATCCATTCACTAGAGACCGGTGACATCACTGAGAATGCAGCCTATCCATTCACTAGAGACCAGTGACATCACTGAGAATACAGCCTATCCATTCACTAGAGACCGGTGACATCACTGAGAATGCAGCCTATCCATTCACTAGAGAGTGGTGACATCACTGAGAATGCAGCCTATCCATTCACTAGAGACTGGTGACATCACTGAGAATGTAGCCTATCCATTCACTAGAGACCGGTGACATCACTGAGAATACAGCCTATCCATTCACTAGAGACCGGTGACATCTCTGAGAATGCAGCCTATCCATTCACTAAAGAGCGGTGACGTCACTGTGAATGCAGCCTATCCATTCACTAGAGACCGGTGACATCTCTGAGAATGCAGCCTATCCATTCACTAGAGACCGGTGACATCACTGAGAATGCAGCCTATCCATTCACTAGAGACCGGTGACATCTCTGAGAATGCAGCCTATCCATTCACTAGAGAGCGGTGACATCACTGAGAATGCAGCCTATCCCTTCACTAGAGACCGGTGACATCACTGAGAATGCAGCCTATCCATTCACTAGAGACCGGTGACCTCACTGAGAATGCAGCCTATCCGTTCACTAGAGACCGGTGACATCACTGAGAATGCAGCCTATCCATTCACTAGAGACCGGTGACATCTCTGAGAATGCAGCCTATCCATTCACTAGAGAGCGGTGACATCACCGAGAATGCAGCCTATCCATTCACTAGAGACCGGTGACATCACTGAGAATGCAGCCTATCCATTCACTAGAGACCGGTGACATCACTGAGAATGCAGCCTATCCATTCACTAGAGACCGGTGACATCACTGAGAATGCAGCCTATCCATTCACTAGAGACCGGTGAAATCACTGAGAATGCAGCCTATCCATTCACTAGAGACCGGTGACATCACTGAGAATGCAGCCTATCCATTCACTAGAGACCGGTGACATCTCTGAGAATGCAGCCTATCCATTCACTAGAGAGCGGTGACATCACTGAGAATGCAGCCTATCCGTTCACTAGAGACTGTGACATCACTGAGAATGCAGCCTATCCATTCACTAGAGACCGGTGACATCACTGAGAATGCAGCCTATCCATTCACTAGAGACCGGTGACATCACTGAGAATGCAGCCTATCCATTCACTAGAGAGCGGGGACATCACTGAGAATGCAGCCTATCCATTCATTAGAGACCAGTGACATCACTGAGAATGCAGCCTATCCATTCACTAGAGACCGGTGACATCACTGAGAATGCAGCCTATCCATTCACTAGAGACTGATGACATCACTGAGAATGCAGCCTATCCGTTCACTAGAGAC
This sequence comes from Rana temporaria, assembly GCF_905171775.1. Taxonomy (NCBI): domain Eukaryota; kingdom Metazoa; phylum Chordata; class Amphibia; order Anura; family Ranidae; genus Rana; species Rana temporaria. Next base: position 528,844,420 of record NC_053490.1, on the reverse strand, counting down.
TGTGACATCACTGAGAATGCAGCCTATCCATTCACTAGAGAGCGGTGACATCACTGAGAAGGCAGCCTATCCATTCACTAGAGACCTGTGACATCACTGAGAATGCAGCCTATCCATTCACTAGAGACCGGTGACATCACTGAGAATGCAGCCTATCCATTCACTAGAGACTGATGACATCACTGAGAATGCAGCCTATCCGTTCACTAGAGACTGTGACATCACTGAGAATGCAGCCTATCCATTCACTAGAGAGCGGTGACATCACTGAGAATGCAGCCTATCCATTCACTAGAGACCGGTGACATCACTGAGAATTCAGCCTATCCATTCATTAGAGACCAGTGACATCACTGAGAATGCAGCCTATCCATTCACTAGAGACCGGTGACATCACTGAGAATGCAGCCTATCCATTCACAATTTTTTTTGACATGTACAGTACAGAAAGCAAAATAAATGTTACAATAAGAGAAGATGACTGTAGACAGCTGACATAGAGGACTAAAGCAATTCTCGCCCTGACATGGAAATGTAACTCTGGAATCTCTGTCCCCCCCACCCCCACCTTGACTTTGCTCCGGTATAATTGCTCACATTTCTGGGAGTGAAGGGGTTACAGCCTGTTCTCTTCTGAAGACAATTAAGTATGATTTTAATAATTGATCGCCCATCTACAGCTGCTCAGTTTCCTGTACGCCATTAGCGCAGGGCCCGTACTTAAAGAAATCACGCCTCGCCCGCAATGAAATGCATCGGAGGGCAGAGCAGCCGCATGTAAGTAATTGGCAGAAAAAGGTTTTCCTGATGTAAATGGCTTCGAGACTCGGCATCTTTTATTCAACAAACGAGTTTCGGAGGACGGCAAGAGCTCGCCGAGCTTCCTCGTACGCGGAATATCGCAAAGACTACCATATGGGAGCTTGGGAGAAGAAATGTATTTTATCCCTGGGATTCCTGAGACGTTGTTAGGTCACCCGTGGCCAGGTGACAAGTGCACCCCATTGGGGTCAGGGATGCACCACAGGGTAGTGAACCCTATAGCCGACTGCTGCTATCAGAGAGGAAGCGTGAACCCAAGATTCCCCAGGGCGCGGAGTCTAAGACCCAGCTTTGTGTTCACCAGAGCCTCTAGTGGTGAGGATGGCCTTCGCCGCAGCTGGATCCAGGTCGCGACCCCTGGGATCATCTAGGTCAGCTCCGTAGGGAGAGAGGGGAAGCAGCAAGCAGACAAGCGCTAGTGATGGGTAAGCCGAGGTCGGGGCAACAGGCAGACAAGGGTAACCGAGGGACAGGAAAAAGGTCAGGATCACAGGCAAACAGGAAGTCAGGGACGAGCCAAAAACAGTACACAGGAAGATAATTGTAGCACACTGCAGACAGGAACTAAAGCTAACAACACTGTTGAACAGCACTGCAGACCTGTAGTGCAACAGTTAATATAGACTTCCTGGGATGGCCTGGGTGGGGCCATACAGGAAGAGGAAGTGATAAAAAGGGAACCAGAACACGGTCAGGCCTCTAATGAACAGATGGAGACAGGTAAGCTGCCAGACTATTGCATATTCATGACAGACGTTGGGGACGCAGGAAGGAAAGTTAAAGATTGGTAGATATCACCTCTACTGTTTTTAGCATATCTGTTGTCAGGGGCGGCTCTAGGCTTTCTGAGGCCCTAAGCAAAACTTAGACACGGGCACCCCACTCATGGCCCATAATGGGTAAAAAAATTCAAGCAAATAAAAATGGTTGCAGAAAGTTGCAGGGATCTAGCACGCAGTGATTGAGCAGAGGCAAATTAGGGGGCCTGTGAGGCCCCTGTGAGTGCGAGGCCTTAGGCGACCGCCTAATTTGTGCAAAAATGTGTTACTGGCACCAAGATACAGTTCAATAAATGCTGGTTAGGTTTGTTGCAATCAAATTAAACATTGCCTAATTAAAGAGCCGCCTCTGTCTGCTGTCTGCCCTGCTGACCTCCTTAGAGTTACCCTTGTATTTGGAAGTGCCCTAAAACCGAGCCTCGGAAAGGGAATTTATTGGTGTAACGGCATGGCCCGTGGGAGTGCCACAGGCGTCTGCTCTCAACTAGCAGGAGAGGGAGTTCCTGTGGTAGTGGATGGGACTTCAGTCTCCACTGGTATACCCCAGGGATGGGGGGCAGTTGGCCCAGATCCCCAACAACATGATGAACTGAGCCCAGTCACCCTGTCTTCTCTCCAGTGGCTGAAAGGACTCCAGGGAGAAGGGCCAGTCCAGGCCTCTCCCCAGCAGCAGGCATGTTCTCTGAGAGAAGCAGAGGTTGGCTGGGTGAGTAATGCTCTGTTTGGAGCAATTTATTTGGGGTATTGCATGGATACCAGCATTGGAGGAATGGAACTATGGACTAACTTCGGAGTCAACCGGTCTGGGGTCCCCTCCTGTGTTAGACTCCTGCCGAAAGGGGAGAAATGTAACGGCATGGCCCGTGGGACCCAGAGGCTCTTGCAGGGTGTGGGGTACTCCTGTTTCAGCTTCACCAATGACTCTTGTGTCTAGGGTCATCCTATGTCCACTAGGGGCATAGGATGACTGAGAAATGATATCTCGGATTACATGAGATGGGACAGTAATGATAATTCACAATGTATTCCAGGATATCTTGAAATATTACAGGTTGTTGATTCTAAACCCAACCGGTCAATAGATTCATTCATGTTGGAACACAGACTGTTAAAGTGGTAATCAAGTCTGCTACTGTCATGTAAACTAACCTTAGTCTGGCTTCTAAAGACCTTTTCATTGTGTGATGCTAATTGACACTTTATTGTGTGAAGCTCCAATGATGATAATGTGTGTTGTGAGTTAGCACAGTCTAAAGGTCAGATGTCTGACTTATGTTTACTAAAGGAATGTGTATTGTATAGCAGGTGATGCAGCTTGATGTTTGACTTGTCAGCTGTAGTTAATTAGCTCATGTAGATTATCTTGGGGCCAGAAAGTCTGACTAAAGATGTGTATTGGGCTCCTTGTGTCATGTTGTGGGTGGAGTATATAAGAAGCCTGAGTCTACCATTAAAGCGTCTACTTGGTTTGAACCAGAGAACAGAGCTGTGTGTGTCTCGTTTCTGGGGGAATCCCATGGGTTGTGTTCGTCTGCTGGATTGTGGAGTGTCGATAAGCTGTTGTTGGTTGGTGGAATGGAATATCGTAAACGGCAACTCAAGGCCCCCAACACTAAACCTTTGAAACCATGTCCTTATGGAGGGGACTTTTTGGCGGGACCCGCGGACCCGATCTGTGTCACGTGACCGGTCACAGAAGCTGAAGAACGAGGAGAGGTGAGTGTAAACACACCTTCCCCGTTTTTCTCTATGGCAGTGACACTGATCGTCTGTTCCCTGTTATAGGGAACCACGATCAGTGATGTCACACGTCCAGCCCCGCCCCCTACAGTAAGAATCACTCCCTTAGGGCACACTTAACCCCTTAGCGCCCCCTACAGGTTAACCACTTCACTGCCATTGTCATTTTCACAGTAATCAGTGCATTTTTATAGCACTTTTCGCTGTATAAATGACAATGGTCCCACAAATGTGTCAAAAGTGTCCGATGTGTCCGCCATAATGTCGCAGTCATGAAAAAAATCGCTGATCGTCGCCATTAGTAGTAAAAATAAAATTATTAATAAAAATGCCATAAAACGATCCCCTATTTTGTAAACGCTAGAACTTTTGCGCAAACCAATTAATAAACGCTTATTGTGATTTTTTTTACCAAAAATATGTAGAAGAATACGTATCGCCCTAAACTGAGGAAAAAACATTTTTTTTATATATTTTTGGGGGATATTTATTATAGCGAAAAGTAAAAAACTATTTTTTTTCAAAATTGTCGCTCAATTTTTGTTTATAGCGCAAAAAATAAAAACAGCAGAGGTGATCAAATACGACCAAAAGAAAGCTATATTTGTGGGGAAAAAAGCACGCCAATTTTGTTTGGGAGCCACGTCGCATGACCGCGCAATTGTCAGTTAAAGCGTCACAGTGCCGAATCGCAAAAAGGGGCCAGGTCCTTTACCTGCATAATGGTCCGGGGGCTTAAGTGGTTAAAGCAGCAAAACTGCGGATACATTTTGTGGCGGGCGTGTAACAGAAAAAGCGAGGAACCAGCAAAGCTGTCCGATGGTAATTATGATGGATCCCGCATTAGTGGCGAGTTCTCAGTCAAACAAGAAGCCTGATACGCTGACCCTCTCCGGGGACCGCGCCGCTCGGCGTTCGTATCTCCGCGTTGCTGTGTCAGCTGTAGGTCAAATGAAGCGGGCTCTGGTTACGCGAAACTCCACCGAGGTTCCCACGCCAACCCTTATTGGCTGCTGAATGAGCCCTACCAGCCTGTGAATTGTCTCATTGTCCTCCGGTATCCGCCGATCTGTAAAATAAGAACGCCGTGCGAAATATGAGCTCGTCTACTGATTTTTCTCCATACAGAGCCAATCACGGGTCTTCGATGGGTCACCATCTGAGTGCTTTCCTCCATCATCTCCGAGAGGCCAACGCGCCACTCGCTCCTTTACAAACCTCCATTGTTACTTGGCATCTGTTATGGTGGGGCTCTGCTGGAGGAGGACGCTCCTATTTTCTTACCATTGTCAAAGCTTGTGATGGTTTGTTTGGCATGGCGGCGCTCATGACCCAATTAACACATAAAGTAGGAGTGGGGGGGGGGGGAGGGGGAACCATAGATTTTGGTGGGACGTCCAGGAGGAAGGAAACTATGGAGAAGGTCCAGAGATGGGTGAGTCTCTCCTCTGTGCATGGCTGGGACTTGTAGTGTGGTGAGTCTCTGCTCTGTGCATGGCTGGGACTTGTAGTTGGGTGAGTCTCTGCTCTGTGTATGGCTGGGACTTGTAGTTGGGTGAGTCTCTGCTCTGTGTATGGCTGGGACTTGTAGTTTGGCGAGTCTCTGCACTGTGTATGGCTGGGACTTGTAGTTGGGTGAGTCTCTGCACTGTGTATGGCTGGGACTTGTAGTGTGGTGAGTCTCTGCTCTGTGCATGGCTGGGACTTGTAGTTGGGTGAGTCTCTGCACTGTGTATGGCTGGGACTTGTAGTGTAGCGAGTCTCTGCTCTGTGCATGGCTGGGACTTGTAGTGTGGTGAGTCTCTGCTCTGTGCATGGTTGGGACTTATAGTGTGGTGAGTCTCTGCTCTGTGTATGGCTCGGACTTGTAGTGTGGTGAGTCTCTCCTCTGTGCATGGCTGGGACTTGTAGTGTGGTGAGTCTCTGCTCTGTGTATGGCTGGGACTTGTAGTGTAGCGAGTCTCTGCTCTGTGTATGGCTGGAACTTGTACTTTGGTGAGTCTCTGCTCTGTGTATGGCTGGGACTTGTACTTTGGTGAGTCTCTGCTCTGTGTATGGCTGGGACTTGTAGTGTGGCGAGTCTTTGCTCTGTGTATGGCTGGGACTTGTAGTGTGGCGAGTCTCTGCTCTGTGCATGGCCGGGACTTGTAGTGTGGCGAGTTTCTGCTCTGTGCATGGCTGGGACTTGTAGTGTGGTGAGTCTCTGCTCTGTGCATGGCTGGGACTTGTAGTGTGGTGAGTCTCTGCTCTGTGTATGGCTGGGACTTGTAGTGTGGTGAGTCTCTGCTCTGTGTATGGCTGGGACTTGTAGTGTGGTGAGTCTCTGCTCTGTGCATGGCTGGGACTTGTAGTGTGGTGAGTCTCTGCTCTGTGTATGGCTGGGACTTGTAGTGTGGCGAGTCTCTGCTCTGTGTATGGCTGGAACTTGTACTTTGGTGAGTCTCTGCTCTGTGTATGGCTGGGACTTGTACTTTGGTGAGTCTCTGCTCTGTGTATGGCTGGGACTTGTAGTGTGGCGAGTCTCTGCTCTGTGTATGGCTGGGACTTGTAGTGTGGCGAGTCTCTGCTCTGTGCATGGCCGGGACTTGTAGTGTGGCGAGTTTCTGCTCTGTGCATGGCTGGGACTTGTAGTGTGGCAAGTCTCTGCTCTGTGCATGGCTGGGACTTGTAGTGTGGCGAGTCTCTGCTCTGTGTATGGCTGGGACTTGTAGTGTGGTGAGTCTCTGCTCTGTGTATGGCTGGGACTTGCAGTGTGGCGAGTCTCTGCACTGTGTGGTGTTAGAAGTTATTTGATCACAGACGGTAACGAAGATAGGAGAGGGAAGTTGGTCTTGGCTGCAGGGAATGCGCTGTATTTATGGCTGGCATATGGCAGCTTGCCAGGCTGGCGGGCGTTTTCAGGCCATACATACATCATAATGTTTTATGGCCGGGAGGAGGGCAGGCTGCCCCGGGGTACGGCCACTAAGGGGGCATTACCAAGCTTGGCAGATGCCAAACCAAAGACGATCCTTGGCTGCCAAGCTGCAGCTGGAGGCGCCGGGGATTGCTTTCCAAGGCCCCGCAGGTTGTGTGATTACTTCCCTCCATAAACATTATCACTTCCTACAAACTGTGCCATTCCGCATCCTAAACTTTGCATCACCCGGGGGGCACCGAGACCCTCCACAATGATTGGCAGGCCACCCGCTGCACCAAGGGGCCATATTGTACTGTGTGGCTGAGAGCCGGAGAGGCGGGGGGGGGGGGGTTGACTTCTGCACCAAACACTGTACATGGAGCAAGAAAACACATTCCGGAAAATAAACCTTCAGACCGACCCAACACAGATCCATGAATCTATCCTTCCTTCCAGCCATCCATGAATCTATCCTTCCATCCATCCATCCATGAATCTATCCTTCCCCCATCCATCCATGAATGTATCCTTCCATCCATGAATCTATCCATCCTTCCATCCATCCATGAATCTATCCATCCTTCCATGAATCTATCCTTCCACCATCCGTGAATCTATCCTTCCACCATCCATCCATGAATCTATCCTTCCATCCATCCATCCATCCACGAATCTATCCTTCCACCATCCATCCATGAATCTATCCTTCCATCCATCCATGAATCTATCCTTCCATCCATGAATCTATCCTTCCATCATCCATCCATGAATCTATCCTTCCACCATCCATCCATGAATCTATCCTTCCATCCATCCATGAATCTATCCTTCCACCATCCATGAATCTATCCTTCCACCATCCATGAATCTATCCATCCTTCCATCCATGAATCTATCCTTCCACCATCCATCCATGAATCTATCCTTCCATCATCCATGAATCTATCCTTCCACCATCCATCCATCCATGAATCTATCCTCCCATCATCCATCCATCATCCATCAATCTTCCATCCATCCATCCATGAATGTATCCTTCCATCCATCCATGAATCTATCCATCCATCCATGAATGTATCCTTCCATCCATCCATGAATGTATCCTTCCATCCATGAATCTTTCCTTCCATCCATCCATGAATCTATCCTTCCACCATCCATCCATGAATCTATCCTTCCATCATCCATCCATGAATCTATCCTTCCACCATCCATCCATGAATCTATCCTTCCATCCATCCATGAATCTATCCTTCCATCCATCCATGAATCTATCCTTCCATCCATCCATGAATCTATCCTTCCATCCATCCATGAATCTATCCTTCCATCATCCATCCATGAATCTATCCTTCCATCATCCATCCATGAATCTATCCTTCCACCATCCATCCATGAATCTATCCTTCCATCATCCATGAATCTATCCTTCCACCATCCATCCATGAATCTATCCTCCCATCATCCATCCATCATCCATCACCCATCACCCATCCATCCATCATCCATCACTCATCCATCCATCACCTATCCTTCCATCATCCATCCATGAATCTATCCTTCCACCATCCATCCATGAATCTATCCTTCCATCATCCATCCATGAATCTATCCTTCCACCATCCATCCATGAATCTATCCTTCCATCCATCCATTAATCTATCCTTCCATCCATCCATCCTTCACCCATCCATCCATCATCCATCAATCTTCCATCCACCACCCATCCATCAATTATCCATCCATCCATTACCCATCCATCATCCATCCATCAATTATCCATCCATCACTCATCCATCCATCACTCATCCATCCATCACTCATCCATCCATCCATCAATTATCCACCCATCCATCACCTATCCATCATGCAGATCCTAGTTTGAGCATTTCCTGTTATAAGGTGACACACCCTGTCCCTATCTCCCATGTTGTCACCATCACACAGAGGGCCTCTACACCTATTGCTGGCATGCATACTGACTGGACGTGGCTGCAAAGAGGCGGCAGGAGATTAGCAGCACCGAAATGCAAGGATGAAAAAAGTGAAAGCTGTAATTTTGTGAAAAGAAAATCTTTAATAAACTCAATTTCATCCACTTAATTTTTCCATCAGTGTGAAGGAGGGAGGCGCTTTCTGAAAATACCAATTTCCTGGCTGTGACTGATCCTGGGACAGGCAAGCTATGAAATTCCTTTCTTTCTATAATTTCCTCCGTCCACCCGATGATGTTGTTCTCTTCGTGGCGACCCCGTAATCCGATCTTAACCTTTTAATCCGTTATTTATCGCTCCGCCGTGCGCCGAGGTTCATCCGAGTGACAGGAAGACTGACAAGCGAATGAGAAACCAGAGGATTTTATTTCAAAAATCCCCCCTCCCCCATATCCCCCCCTTCCCCACATCCCCCCTCTCTCCTCCCTTCCCCACATCCCCCCTCTCTCCTCCCTTCCCCATATCCCCCCTTCCCCACATGCCCCCACTATACCCCCTTCCCCACATGCCCCCACTATACCCCCTTCCCCACATCCCCCCCACATCCCCCCCTTCCCCACATCCCCCTCTCTCCTCCCTTCCCCATATCCCCCCCACAACCCCCCCTTCCCCACATCCCCCCTCTCTCCTCCCTTCCCCATATCCCCCCCACATCCCCCCCTTCCCCACATCCCCCCTCTCTCCTCCCTTCCCCATATCCCCCCTTCCCCACATGCCCCCTCCAGGGCCGCCATCAGGGGGGTACAGGCAGTACACATGTAAGGGGCCCGGAGGTCCCCAGGGGCCCGGATGGCAACCCCCTTTAAAACATTTTTTTTTTTTTTTTTTTTTTTTTTTAGGGGTCCATATTTTTTAAATATATTTTTATTTTATTTTTTATTAAAGGGCCAATTTTTTTTATTTTTTTTAGAGGTCCGAAGGCCCCCAGGGCCCTGGATGGCAACCCCCCCCCCCTTGTTTTTTTTTAAGTTTTTTATAAAAAAAAAAACTTTTTTTTCTAATATATTTTTATTTTATTGTTTATTAAAGGGCCATTTTTTTTAGGGGTACGGGGGGCCCGGAGATCCCCAGGGCCCGGATGACAACCCCCATTTTTTTATAAAAAAATAAATATTTTTTTTATATTTTTTTATTTTTTATATATATATATATATATATATATATATATATATATATATATATATATATATATATATATATATATGTGTATATATATATATATATTTATTATTATTATTATTATTATTATTATTATAGGGCCCGGAGGTCCCAAGGGCCCCGGATGGCTACCCCCCCCCCTTTTTTTATAAAAAAATAAAAAAATGTATATTTTATTTCTTTTTATATATATATATATATATATATATATATATATATATATATATATATATATATTTTTTTTTTTTTAAAGGGCTCAGAGGTCCCCAGGGCCCCATGTGGAAAACCCCCCCTTTTTTTTTTTTTATAAATGTTTATTTTATTTTTTTTATTATTAAAGGGCCCAGAGGTCCCGGATGGCAACCCCTCTTTTTTGTAATTTATTTTTATAAAAAAAATTAAATAATTGATATATATATATATATTTATTTATTTATTTTTTAATAAAGGGCCCAGAGGTCCCCAGGGCCCCGGATGGCTACCCCCCTTTTTTATATATATTTTTCTTTATTTCTTCTTTTTTTTGTAAAGGGCCCCCCACGCTTCTCAATACGCAGCAGCCCCCCCCCCCCCGCCGCTTCATAATTTCAGGCGGCAGCCCCCCCCCCCCGGTTCTCTGCTCCAGGGGGCCCATGCCTGAAGCTGTGTAAGGGGCCCCATAATTCCTGATGGCTGCTCTGGCCCCCTCTATACCCCCTTCCCTACATCCCCCTCTCTCCTCCCTTCCCCACATCCCCCCACTTATCCCCTCTTCCCCACATCTTCCCCCCACATCCCCCTCTCTCCCCCCTTTCCCACATCCCCCTCCCCCACATCCCCCCTCTCTCCTCCCTTCCCCTTATCTCCCCCCCACTCGCCCCCTCTCTCCCCCCTTTCCCACATCCCCCCTCTCTCCCCCCTTCCCCACATCCCCCCTCTCTCACCCTTCCCCACATCCCCCCTCTCTCCTCCCTTCCCCTCATCTTCTCCCCCACTCTCCCCCTCTTCCCCACATCCCCCCTCTCTCCTCCCTTCCCCTCATCTTCCCCCCCCTCTTCCCCACATCCCCCCTCTCTCCCCCTTTCCCCACATCCCCCCTCTCTCCTCCCTTCCCCTCATCTACCCCCCACTCTCCCCCTCTTCCCCACACCCCCTCTCTCCTCCCTTCCCCTCACCCCCCCCACACTCTTCCCCACATTCCCCTCTCTCCTCCCTTCCCCACATTCCCCTCTCTCCTCCCTTCCCCACATCCCCCTCTCTCCTCCCTACCCCTCATCTTTCCCCCATACATCCCCCCTCTCTACCCCCCTTCTCAACAGCCCCCCCCCTCTTCTCCCTTTCCCACATCCCTCCTCTCTCCTCCCTTCCCCACATTCCCCCTCTCTCCTCCCTTACCTACATCCCCCTTCCCCACACTCCCCCTCTCCCCTCCCTTCCCCACATCTCCTCTCTCTCCTCCCTTCCCCACATCCCCCCCTACCCCCATCCCCTCTCTCCAACACTTCCCAATCCCCCTAGTCCCACCGCTGGCCAAAACGCAGAAGCCGTCATTAGGCCGCGGCGTCCCCGCGCACCACAGGGGGTTAAAACGAGACGATTATCATACAGATTAAAGCAAAAAGCCTTTTCTCCGCCTTCAGAGGGGGAAACAGAGAAGATTCGGAGTCTCGTGTCTTTTTTAGTGACTGATCTGGGAGCGCTTGTGATCTCCACAGAATAATAAAAAAAAAGTTATTGAAAGAAAAAGTAAAAAAAAAAAAAAAAACGGCGTGATTGGCAGCCGCGCTGATTATCACACGCCGTTTTAGATCTTAAAACGCGAGATGTTTGAAGCGACGACGGTGCTCCGCGGGCCCCTAAATTCTTCTTCATAATCAGATATTTGTCTATTAATACTCATCGCTCAGGTTAGACGCGTCGCAAATGGATACCGCCTTCAAAGCTCCTCCGAACAATCGTGCGCTAATTCAAACGCAGACGGCGGTTTTCGGTTATGGGGGAGTAAATCTCAATTAAAAAAGAGGTGCTGCTGTTGCCGGCGTTCTACGGAAAGCGCTCAGCAATGGTTTCCAGTGTGTTAGACTTCCCTGATCAACCGCTATTCTGCAGCAGCTAATGAAACGCGTCGGCCGTCATGTATCCATTGTCTATTACAGGGAATCTCAAGCTTTTTCATTATAAAGATTGGAGTTTTTTTTTTTTTTCTTACCTCAAAAAATAAAGTTTTATAAATGAATGAGTCCCTCCCTTACATGACGGTCACATAAGAGACCCTTTTAGATTAGAGTCCCCATCAGAATCCCCCCTTACATCCAAGTCCCCCCTTACATCAGTGTCCCCATCAGAGCCCTCCCCAGTCTCATCAACCCCCCCTTAATTCAGAGTCCCCCTTTACATGATGATCACATAGACCCCCCTACATTAGGGTCTGCATCTGAGTTGCTCCTCAAATTAGGGTCCCATCAGAGTCCTTTTTCCTTAAGGGTCCCTATAAGTCCCCATCCACCTTACATCAGTGTCCCCATCAGAGCCCTCCCCTCATATGATGGCCATATCAACCCCTTCCTACATAAGCGTCCTCACTTATATGATGGTCACATCAAAGACCCCCTTACATTAGAGTCCCCATCAGTGTCCCCATCAGTGTCCCCATCAGAATCCCCCCTTACATCAATGTCCCCATCAGAGCCCTCTCCTTATATGATGGCAATATCAACCGCCCCCCCCCCCCTTACAATAGAGTCCCCATCAGTGTCCCCATCAGAGTCCCCATCAGTGTCCCCATCAGAGTTCCCATCAGAATCCCCCTTACATTAATGTCCCCATCAGAGCCCTCCCCTCATATGATGGCCATATCAACCCCTTCCTACATAAGAGTCCTCACTTACATGATGGTCACATCAAAGACCCCCTTACATTAGAGTCCCCATCAGTGTCCCCATCAGTGTCCCCATCAGTGTCCCCATCAGAGTCCCCATCAGAGTTCCCATCAGAATCCCCCCTTACATCAATGTCCCCATCAGAACCCTCCCCAAATGCCAGTCTCATCAACCCCCCCTTACTTCAGAGTCCCCCTTTACATGATGATCACATAGACCCCCCTACATTAGGGTCTGCATCTGAGTTGCTCCTCAAATTAGGGTCCCATCAGAGTCCTCCTTACTTAAGGGTCCCTATAAGTCCCCATCCACCTTACATCAGTGTCCCCATCAGAGCCCTCCCCTCATATGATGGCCATATCAACCCCTTCCTACATAAGAGTCCTCACTTACATGATGGTCACATCAAAGACCCCCTTACAT